>NW_027436321.1:0-324333 GCF_964199755.1 Larus michahellis | reverse complement strand
TTTTGAGGCTGAAGGCAGCAGGAAAGCCTGCAGCCCCCAGGTCTGTGGGGCTCCGGAAGAGGTTCCCAAAGAGCTTTAGAACAAGGCATAGTTTTCCCTGCTGGCTCTTTGGGTGGGGGACCCATCTCCAGACATATTGCCATTTCTGTGCCTGGCGCGGCGCCAAGTGGGAAAGGGTGGTTTTGAGGCTGAAGGCAGCAGGAAAGCCTGCAGCCCCCAGGTGTGTGGGGCTACGCAAGCGGTTCCCAAAGAGCTTTAGAACAAGGGATAGTTTTCCCTGCTGGCTCTTTGGGCGTGGGACCAATCTCCAGACATATGGCAATTTTTTTGCCTGGCGCGGCGCCAAGTGGGAAAGAAAGTTTTGAGGCTGAAGGCAGCAGGAAAGCCTGCAGCCCCCCAGGTCTGTGGGGCTACACAAGCGGTTCCCAAAGAGCTTTAGAACAAGGCATAGTTTTCCCTGCGGGCTCTTTGGGCATGGGACCCATCTCCAGACATATGGCCATTTTTGTGCCTGGCGCAGCGCCAAGTGGTAAAGGGTGATTTTGAGGCTGAAGGCAGCAGGAAAGCTTGCAGCCCCCAGGTTTGTGGGGCTACGCAAGTTGTTCCCAAAGAGCTTTAGAACAAGGCATAGTTTTCCCTGCTGGCTCTTTGGGCGTGGGACCAATCTCCAGACATGTGGCCATTTTTGTGCCTGGCGCGGCGCCAGGTGGGAAAGGGTAGTTTTGAGGCTGAAGGCAGCAGGAAAGCCTGCAGCCCGCAGGTGTGTGGGGCTACGCAAGCGGTTCCCAAAGAGATTTAGAACAAGGCATAGTTTTCCCTGCTGGCTCTTTGGGCATGGGACCAATCTCCAGACATATGGCCATTTTTGAGCCTGGACCGGCGCCAAGTGGGAAAGGGTGGTTTTGAGGCTGAAGGCAGCAGGAAAGCCTGCAGCCCCCAGGTGTGTGGGGCTACGCAAGCGGTTCCCAAAGAGCTTTAGAACAAGGCATAATGTTCCCTGCTGGCTGTTTTGGCGTGGGACCAATCTCCAGACATATGGCAATTTTTCTGCCTGGCGCGGCGCCAAGTGGGAAAGAAAGTTTTGAGGCTGAAGGCAGCAGGAAAGCCTGCAGCCCCCCAGGTGTGTGGGGCTACGGAAGCGGTTCCCAAAGAGCTTTAGAACAAGGCATAGTTTTCCCTCATGGCTCTTTGGGTGGGGGACCCATCTCCAGACATATTGCCATTTCTGTACCTGGCGCGGCGCCAAGTGTGAAAGGGTGGTTTTGAGGCTGAAGGCAGCAGGAAAGCCTGCAGCCTGCAGGTGTGTGGGGCTACGCAAGCGGTTCCCAAAGAGCTTTAGAACAAGGCATAGTTTTCCCTCCTGGCTCTTTGGGTGGGGGACCCATCTCCAGACATACTGCCATTTCTTTGTCTGGCGCGGCGCCAAGTGGGAAAGGGTGGTTTTGAGGCTGAAGGCAGCAGGGAAGCTTGCAGCCCCCAGGTGTGTGGGGCTACGCAAGCGGTTCCCAAAGAGCTTTAGAACAAGGCATAGTTTTCCCTGCTGGCTCTTTGGGCGTGGGACCAATCTCCATACATATGGCCATTTTTGTGCCTGGCGCGGCGCCAAGTGGGAAAGGGTGGTTTTGAGGCTGAAGGCAGCAGGAAAGCCTGCAGCCCCCAGGTTTGTGGGGCTACGCAAGCGGTTCCCAAAGAGCTTTAGAACAAGGCATAGTTTTCCCTCATGGCTCTTTGGGTGGGGGACCCATCTCCAGACATATGGCCATTTCTGTGCCTGGCGCGGCGTCAAGTGGGAAAGGGTGGTTTTGAGGCTGAAGGCAGCAGGAAAGCCTGCAGCCCCCAGGTCTGTGGGGCTCCGCAAGAGGTTCCCAAAGAGCTTTAGAACAAGGCATAGTTTTCCCTCATGGCTCTTTGGGTGGGGGACCCATCTCCAGACATATTGCCATTTCTGTGCCTGGTGAGACGCCAAGTGGGAAAGGGTGGTTTTGAGGCTGAAGGCAGCAGGAAAGCCTGCAGCCCCCAGGTCTGTGGGGCTACGCAAGCAGTTCCCAAAGAGCTTTAGAACAAGGCATAGTTTTCCCTCATGGCTCTTTGGGTGGGGGACCCATCTCCAGACATATGGCCATTTTTGAGCCTGGCGCGGCGCCAAGTGGGAAAGGGTGGTTTTGAGGCTGAAGGCAGCAGGAAAGCCTGCAGCCCCCAGGTCTGTTGGGCTCCGCAAGAGGTTCCCAAAGAGCTTTAGAACAAGGCATAGTTTTCCCTCATGGCTCTTTGGGTGGGGGACCCATCTCCAGACATATGGCCATTTTTGAGCCTGGCGCGGCGCCAAGTGGGAAAGGGTGGTTTTGAGGCTGAAGGCAGCAGGAAAGCCTGCAGCCCCCAGGTGTGTGGAGCTACGCAAGCGGTTCCCAAAGAGCTTTAGAACAAGGCATAGTTTTCCCTGCTGGCTCTTTGGGTGGGGGACCCATCTCCAAACATATTGCCATTTTTGTGCCTGGCGCGGCGCCAAGTGGGAAAGGGTGGTTTTGAGGCTGAAGGCAGCAGGAAAGCCTGCAGCCCGCAGGTGTGTGGGGCTACGCAAGCGGTTCCCAAAGAGCTTTACAACAAGGCATAGTTTTCCCTCATGGCTCTTTGGGTGGGGGACCCATCTCCAGACATACTGCCATTTCTTTGACTGGCGCGGCGCCAAGTGGGAAAGGGTGGTTTTGAGGCTGAAGGCAGCAGGGAAGCTTGCAGCCCCCAGGTTTGTGGGGCTACGCAAGCGGTTCCCAAAGAGCTTTAGAACAAGGCATAGTTTTCCCTGCTGGCTCTTTGGGCATGGACCCATCTCCAGACATATGGCCATTTTTGTGCCTGGCGCGGCGCCAAGTGGGAAAGGGTGTTTTTGAGGCTGAAGGCAGCAGGAAAGCCTGCAGCCCCCCAGGTCTGTGGGGCTACGCAAGCGGCTCCCAAAGAGCTTTAGAACAAGGCATAGTTTTCCCTCATGGCTCTTTGGGCATGGACCCATCTCCAGACATATGGCCATTTTTGTGCCTGGCGCGGCGCCAAGTGGGAAAGGGTGTTTTTGAGGCTGAAGGCAGCAGGAAAGCCTGCAGCCCCCAGGTCCGTGGGGCTACGCAAGCGGTTCCCAAAGAGCTTTAGAACAAGGCATAGTTTTCCCTCCTGGCTCTTTAGTCGTGGGACCAATCTCCAGACATATGGCAATTTTTTTGCCTGGCGCGGCGCCAAGTGGGAAAGAAAGTTTTGAGGCTGAAGGCAGCAGGAAAGCCTGCAGCCCCCCAGGTCTGTGGGGCTACACAAGCGGTTCCCAAAGAGCTTTAGAACAAGGCATAGTTTTCCCTGCTGGCTCTTTGGGTGGGGGACCCATATCCAGACATATTGCCATTTCTGTGCCTGGCACGGCACCAAGTGGGAAAGGGTGGTTTTGAGGCTGAAGGCAGCAGGAAAGCATGCAGCCCCCAGGTGTGTGGGGCTACGCAAGCGGTTCCCAAAGAGCTTTAGAACAAGGCATAGTATTCCCTCCTGGCACTTTGGTCGTGGGACCAATCTCCAGACATATGGCCATTTTTGAGACTGGCGCGGCGCCAAGTGGGAAAGAAAGTTTTGAGGCTGAAGGCAGCAGGAAAGCCTGCAGCCCCCCAGGTCTGTGGGGCTACGGAAGCGGTTCCCAAAGAGCTTTAGAACAAGGCATACTTTTCCCTGCTGGCTCTTTGGGTGGTGGACCCATCTCCAGACCTATTGCCATTTCTGTACCTGGCGCGGCGCCAAGTGGGAAAGGGTGGTTTTGAGGCTGAAGGCAGCAGGAAAGCCTGCAGCCCCCAGGTCTGTGGGGCTACGCAAGCGGTTCCCAAAGAGCTTTAGAACAAGGCATAGTTTTCCCTCATGGCTCTTTGGGTGGGGGACCCATCTCCAGACATACTGCCATTTCTTTGTCTGGCGCGGCGCCAAGTGGGAAAGGGTGGTTTTGAGGCTGAAGGCAGCAGGGAAGCTTGCAGCCCCCAGGTGTGTGGGGCTACGCAAGCGGTTCCCAAAGAGCTTTAGAACAAGGCATAGTTTTCCCTGCTGGCTCTTTGGGCGTGGGACCAATCTCCATACATGTGGCCATTTTTGTGCCTGGCGCGGCACCAAGTGGGAAAGGGTGGTTTTGAGGCTGAAGGCAGCAGGAAAGCCTGCAGCCTGCAGGTGTGTGGGGCTACGCAAGCGGTTCCCAAAGAGCTTTAGAACAAGGCATAGTTTTCCCTCATGGCTCTTTGGGCATGGGACCAATCTCCAGACATATGGCCATTTTTGTGCCTGGCGCGGCGCCAAGTGGGAAAGGGTGGTTTTGAGGCTGAAGGCAGCAGGAAAGCCTGCAGCCCCCAGGTGTGTGGGGCTCCGCAAGCGGTTCCCAAAGAGCTTTAGAACAAGGCATAGTTTTCCCTACTGGCTCTTTGGGTGGGGGACCCATCTCCAGACATATGGCCATTTCTGTGCCTGGCGCGGCGTCAAGTGGGAAAGGGTGGTTTTGAGGCTGAAGGCAGCAGGAAAGCCTGCAGCCCCCAGGTCTGTGGGGCTCCGCAAGCGGTTCCCAAAGAGCTTTAGAACAAGGCATAGTTTTCCCTCATGGCTCTTTGGGTGGGGGACCCATCTCCAGACATATTGCCATTTCTGTGCCTGGTGAGGCGCCAAGTGGGAAAGGGTGGTTTTGAGGCTGAAGGCAGCAGGAAAGCCTGCAGCCCCCAGGTCTGTGGGGCTACGCAAGCAGTTCCCAAAGAGCTTTAGAACAAGGCATAGTTTTCCCTCATGGCTCTTTCGGCATGGGACCAGTCTCCAGACATATGGCCATTTTTGTGCCTGGCGCGGCGCCAAGTGGGAAAGGGTGGTTTTGAGGCTGAAGGCAGCAGGAAAGCCTGCAGCCCGCAGGTCTGTGGGGCTCCGCAAGAGGTTCCCAAAGAGCTTTAGAACAAGGCATAGTTTTCCCTGCTGGCTCTTTGGGTGGGGGACCCATCTCCAGACATATTGCCATTTCTGTGCCTGGCGCGGCGCCAAGGGGGAAAGGGTCGTTTTGAGCCTGAAGGCAGAAGGAAAGCCTGCAGCCCCCAGGTGTCTTGGGCTACGCAAGCGGTTCCCAAAGAGCTTTAGAACAAGGCATAGTTTTCCCTCCTGGCTCTTTGGGCGTGGGACCCATCTCCAGACATATGGCCATTTTTGTGCCTGGCGCGGCGCCAAGTGGGAAAGGGTGGTTTTGAGGCTGAAGGCAGCAGGAAAGCCTGCAGCCCCCAGGTGTGTGGGGCTACGCAAGCGGTTCCCAAAGAGATTTAGAACAAGGCATAGTTTTCACTCATGGCTCTTTGGGCGTGGGACCAATCTCCAGACATATGGCAATTTTTTTGCCTGGCGCGGCGCCAAGTGGGAAAGGGTAGTTTTGAGGCTGAAGGCAGCAGGAAAGCCTGCAGCCCCCAGGTCTGTGGGGCTACGCAAGCGGTTCCCAAAGAGATTTAGAACAAGGCATAGTTTTCCCTGCTGGCTCTTTGGGCATGGGACCAATCTCCAGACATATGGCCATTTTTGAGCCTGGACCGGCGCCAAGTGGGAAAGGGTGGTTTTGAGGCTGAAGGCAGCAGGAAAGCCTGCAGCCCCCAGGTGTGTGGGGCTACGCAAGCGGTTCCCAAAGAGCTTTAGAACAAGGCATAATGTTCCCTGCTGGCTGTTTTGGCGTGGGACCAATCTCCAGACATATGGCAATTTTTCTGCCTGGCGCGGCGCCAAGTGGGAAAGAAAGTTTTGAGGCTGAAGGCAGCAGGAAAGCCTGCAGCCCCCCAGGTGTGTGGGGCTACGCAAGCGGTTCCCAAAGAGCTTTAGAACAAGGCATAGTTTTCCCTCATGGCTCTTTGGGTGGGGGACCCATCTCCAGACATATTGCCATTTCTGTACCTGGCGCGGCGCCAAGTGTGAAAGGGTGGTTTTGAGGCTGAAGGCAGCAGGAAAGCCTGCAGCCTGCAGGTGTGTGGGGCTACGCAAGCGGTTCCCAAAGAGCTTTAGAACAAGGCATAGTTTTCCCTCCTGGCTCTTTGGGTGGGGGACCCATCTCCAGACATACTGCCATTTCTTTGTCTGGCGCTGCGCCAAGTGGGAAAGGGTGGTTTTGAGGCTGAAGGCAGCAGGGAAGCTTGCAGCCCCCAGGTGTGTGGGGCTACGCAAGCGGTTCCCAAAGAGCTTTAGAACAAGGCATAGTTTTCCCTGCTGGCTCTTTGGGCGTGGGACCAATCTCCATACATATGGCCATTTTTGTGCCTGGCGCGGCGCCAAGTGGGAAAGGGTGGTTTTGAGGCTGAAGGCAGCAGGAAAGCCTGCAGCCCCCAGGTTTGTGGGGCTACGCAAGCGGTTCCCAAAGAGCTTTAGAACAAGGCATAGTTTTCCCTCATGGCTCTTTGGGTGGGGGACCCATCTCCAGACATATGGCCATTTCTGTGCCTGGCGCGGCGTCAAGTGGGAAAGGGTGGTTTTGAGGCTGAAGGCAGCAGGAAAGCCTGCAGCCCCCAGGTCTGTGGGGCTCCGCAAGAGGTTCCCAAAGAGCTTTAGAACAAGGCATAGTTTTCCCTCATGGCTCTTTGGGTGGGGGACCCATCTCCAGACATATTGCCATTTCTGTGCCTGGTGAGGCGCCAAGTGGGAAAGGGTGGTTTTGAGGCTGAAGGCAGCAGGAAAGCCTGCAGCCCCCAGGTCTGTGGGGCTACGCAAGCAGTTCCCAAAGAGCTTTAGAACAAGGCATAGTTTTCCCTCATGGCTCTTTGGGCATGGGACCAGTCTCCAGACATATGGCCATTTTTGTGCCTGGCGCGGCGCCAAGTGGGAAAGGGTGGTTTTGAGGCTGAAGGCAGCAGGAAAGCCTGCAGCCCGCAGGTCTGTGGGGCTCCGCAAGAGGTTCCCAAAGAGCTTTAGAACAAGGCATAATGTTCCCTGCTGGCTGTTTTGGCGTGGGACCAATCTCCAGACATATGGCAATTTTTCTGCCTGGCGCGGCGCCAAGTGGGAAAGAAAGTTTTGAGGCTGAAGGCAGCAGGAAAGCCTGCAGCCCCCAGGTCTGTGGGGCTACGGAAGCGGTTCCCAAAGAGCTTTAGAACAAGGCATAGTTTTCCCTCATGGCTCTTTGGGCGTGGGACCCATCTCCAGACATATTGCCATTTCTGTACCTGGCGCGGCGCCAAGTGGGAAAGGGTGGTTTTGAGGCTGAAGGCAGCAGGAAAGCCTGCAGCCTGCAGGTGTGTGGGGCTACGCAAGCGGTTCCCAAAGAGCTTTAGAACAAGGCATAGTTTTCCCTCATGGCTCTTTGGGTGGGGGACCCATCTCCAGACATACTGCCATTTCTTTGTCTGGCGCGGCGCCAAGTGGGAAAGGGTGGTTTTGAGGCTGAAGGCAGCAGGGAAGCTTGCAGCCCCCAGGTGTGTGGGGCTACGCAAGCGGTTCCCAAAGAGCTTTAGAACAAGGCATAGTTTTCCCTGCTGGCTCTTTGGGCGTGGGACCAATCTCCATACATATGGCCATTTTTGTGCCTGGCGCGGCGCCAAGTGGGAAAGGGTGGTTTTGAGGCTGAAGGCAGCAGGAAAGCCTGCAGCCCCCAGGTCTGTGGGGCTACGCAAGCGGTTCCCAAAGAGCTTTAGAACAAGGCATAGTTTTCCCTCCTGGCTCTTTGGGTGGGGGACCCATCTCCAGACATATGGCCATTTCTGTGCCTGGCGCGGCGCCAAGTGGGAAAGGGTGGTTTTGAGGCTGAAGGCAGCAGGAAAGCCTGCAGCCCCCAGGTCTGTGGGGCTCCGCAAGAGGTTCCCAAAGAGCTTTAGAACAAGGCATAGTTTTCCCTCATGGCTCTTTGGGTGGGGGACCCATCTCCAGACATATTGCCATTTCTGTGCCTGGTGAGGCGCCAAGTGGGAAAGGGTGGTTTTGAGGCTGAAGGCAGCAGGAAAGCCTGCAGCCCCCAGGTCTGTGGGGCTACGCAAGCAGTTCCCAAAGAGCTTTAGAACAAGGCATAGTTTTCCCTCATGGCTCTTTGGGCATGGGACCAGTCTCCAGACATATGGCCATTTTTGTGCCTGGCGCGGCGCCAAGTGGGAAAGGGTGGTTTTGAGGCTGAAGGCAGCAGGAAAGCCTGCAGCCCGCAGGTCTGTGGGGCTCCGCAAGAGGTTCCCAAAGAGCTTTAGAACAATGCATAGTTTTCCCTCATGGCTCTTTGGGTGGGGGACCCATCTCCAGACATATTGCCATTTCTGTGCCTGGCGCGGCGCCAAGTGGGAAAGGGTGGTTTTGAGGCTGAAGGCAGAAGGAAAGCCTGCAGCCCCCAGGTCTGTGGGGCTACGCAAGCGGTTCCCAAAGAGCTTTAGAGCAAGGCATAGTTTTCCCTCCTGGCTCTTTGGGCATGGGACCCATCTCCAGACATATGGCCATTTTTGTGCCTGGCGCGGCGCCAAGTGGGAAAGGGTGGTTTTGAGGCTGAAGGCAGCAGGAAAGCCTGCAGCCCCCAGGTGTGTGGGGCTACGCAAGCGGTTCCCAAAGAGCTTTAGAAGAAGGCATAGTTTTCCCTGCTGGCTCTTTGGGCGTGGGACCAATCTCCAGACATATGGCAATTTTTTTGCCTGGCGCGGCGCCAAGAGGGAAAGGGTAGTTTTGAGGCTGAAGGCAGCAGGAAAGCCTGCAGCCCGCAGGTGTGTGGGGCTACGCAAGCGGTTCCCAAAGAGCTTTAGAACAAGGCATAGTTTTCCCTGCTGGCTCTTTGGGCGTGGGACCAATCTCCAGACATATGGCCATTTTTGAGCCTGGCGCGGCGCCAAGTGGGAAAGGGTGGTTTTGAGGCTGAAGGCAGCAGGAAAGCCTGCAGCCCCCAGGTCTGTGGGGCTCCGCAAGCGGTTCCCAAAGAGCTTTAGAACAAGGCATAGTGTTCCCTGCTGGCTCTTTGGTCGTGGGACCAATCTCCAGACATATGGCAATTTTTGTGCCTGGACCGGCGCCAAGTGGGAAAGAAAGTTTTGAGGCTGAAGGCAGCAGGAAAGCCTGCAGCCCCCCAGGTGTGTGGGGCTACACAAGCGGTTCCCAAAGAGCTTTAGAACAAGGCATAGTTTTCCCTGCTGGCTCTTTGTGTGGGGGACCCATCTCCAGACATATTGCCATTTCTGTACCTACCGCGGCGCCAAGTAGGAAAGGGTGGTTTTGAGGCTGAAGGCAGCAGGAAAGCCTGCAGCCCCCAGGTCTGTGGGGCTCCGGAAGAGGTTCCCAAAGAGCTTTAGAACAAGGCATAGTTTTCCCTCATGGCTCTTTGGGTGGGGGACCCATATCCAGACATATTGCCATTTCTGTGCCTGGCGCGGCGCCAAGTGGGAAAGGGTGGTTTTGAGGCTGAAGGCAGCAGGAAAGCCTGCAGCCCCCAGGTGTGTGGGGCTACGCAAGCGGTTCCCAAAGAGCTTTAGAACAAGGGATAGTTTTCCCTGCTGGCTCTTTGGGCGTGGGACCAATCTCCAGACATATGGCAATTTTTTTGCCTGGCGCGGCGCCAAGTGGGAAAGAAAGTTTTGAGGCTGAAGGCAGCAGGAAAGCCTGCAGCCCCCCAGGTGTGTGGGGCTACACAAGCGGTTCCCAAAGAGCTTTAGAACAAGGCATAGTTTTCCCTGCGGGCTCTTTGGGCATGGGACCCATCTCCAGACATATGGCCATTTTTGTGCCTGGCGCGGCGCCAAGTGGTAAAGGGTGATTTTGAGGCTGAAGGCAGCAGGAAAGCTTGCAGCCCCCAGGTTTGTGGGGCTACGCAAGTTGTTCCCAAAGAGCTTTAGAACAAGGCATAGTTTTCCCTGCTGGCTCTTTGGTCGTGGGACCAATCTCCAGACATGTGGCCATTTTTGAGCCTGGCGCGACGCCAGGTGGGAAAGGGTAGTTTTGAGGCTGAAGGCAGCAGGAAAGCCTGCAGCCCGCAGGTATGTGGGGCTACGCAAGCGGTTCCCAAAGAGCTTTAGAACAAGGCATAATTTTCCCTGCTGGCTCTTTGGGCGTGGGACCAATCTCCAGACATATGGCCATTTTTGAGCCTGGACCGGCGCCAAGTGGGAAAGGGTGGTTTTGAGGCTGAAGGCAGCAGGAAAGCCTGCAGCCCCCAGGTGTGTGGGGCTACGCAAGCGGTTCCGAAAGAGCTTTACAACAAGGCATAGTTTTCCCTGCTGGCTCTTTGGGCATGGGACCAATCTCCAGACATATGGCCATGTTTGTGCCTGGACCGGCGCCAAGTGGGAAAGGGTGGTTTTGAGGCTGAAGGCAGCAGGAAAGCCTGCAGCCCGCAGGTGTGTGGGGCTACACAAGCGGTTCCCAAAGAGGTTTAGAACAAGGCATAGTTTTCCCTCCTGGCTCTTTGGGCGTGGGACCAATCACCAGACATATGGCCATTTTTGTGCCTGGCGTGGCGCCAAGTGGGAAAGGGTGGTTTTGAGGCTGAAGGCAGCAGGAAAGCCTGCAGCCCGAAAGGTCTGTTGGGCTCCGCAAGCGGTTCCCAAAGAGCTTTACAACAAGGCATAGTTTTCCCTGCTGGCTCTTTGGGCATGGGACCCATCTCCAGACATATGGCCATTTCTGTGCCTGGCGCGGCGCCAAGTGGGAAAGGGTGGTTTTGAGGATGAAGGCAGCAGGAAAGCCTGCAGCCCGCAGGTGTGTGGGGCTACGCAAGCGGTTCCCAAAGAGCTTTAGAACAAGGCATATTTTTCCCTCATGGCTCTTTGGGCATGGGACCAGTCTCCAGATATATGGCCATTTTTGTGCCTGGCGCGGCGCCAAGTGGGAAAGGGTGGTTTTGAGGCTGAAGGCAGCAGGAAAGCCTGCAGCCCCCAGGTCTGTGGGGCTCCGCAAGAGGTTCCCAAAGAGCTTTAGAACAAGGCATAGTTTTTCCTCCTGGCTCTTTGGGTGGGGGACCCATATCCAGCCATATTGCCATTTCTGTGCCTGGCGCGGCGCCAAGTGGGAAAGGGTGGTTTTGAGGCTGAAGGCAGCAGGAAAGCCTGCAGCCCCCAGGTCTGTGGGGCTACGCAAGCGGTTCCCAAAGAGCTTTAGAACAAGGCATAGTTTTCCCTCATGGCTCTTTGGGCATGGGACCAATCTCCAGACATATGGCCATTTTTGTGCCTGGCGCGGCGCCAAGTGGGAAAGGGTGGTTTTGAGGCTGAAGGCAGCAGGAAAGCCTGCAGCCCGCAGGTGTGTGGGGCTACGCAAGCGGTTCCCAAAGAGCTTTAGAACAAGGCAGATTTTTCCCTCATGGCTCTTTGGGCATGGGACCAGTCTCCAGATATATGGCCATTTTTGTGCCTGGCGCGGCGCCAAGTGGGAAAGGGTGGTTTTGAGGCTGAAGGCAGCAGGAAAGCCTGCAGCCCCCAGGTCTGTGGGGCTCCGCAAGAGGTTCCCAAAGAGCTTTAGAACAAGGCATAGTTTTTCCTCCTGGCTCTTTGGGTGGGGGACCCATATCCAGCCATATTGCCATTTCTGTGCCTGGCGCGGCGCCAAGTGGGAAAGGGTGGTTTTGAGGCTGAAGGCAGCAGGAAAGCCTGCAGCCCCCAGGTGTGTGGGGCTACGCAAGCGGTTCCCAAAGAGCTTTAGAACAAGGCATAGTTTTCCCTCCTGGCTCTTTGGTCGTGGGACCAATCTCCAGACATATGGCAATTTTTTTGCCTGGACCGGCGCCAAGTGGGAAAGAAAGTTTTGAGGCTGAAGGCAGCAGGAAAGCCTGCAGCCCCCCAGGTCTGTGGGGCTACACAAGAGGTTGCCAAAGAGCTTTAGAACAAGGCATAGTTTTCCCTGCTGGCTCTTTGTGTGGGGGACCCATCTCCAGACATATTGCCATTTCTGTACCTGGCGCGGCGTCAAGTGGGAAAGGGTGGTTTTGAGGCTGAAGGCAGCAGGAAAGCCTGCAGCCCCCAGGTGTGTGGGGCTCCGCAAGCGGTTCCCAAAGAGCTTTAGAACAACCGCATAGTGTTCCCGGCTGGCTCTTTGGGTGGGGGACCCATCTCCAGACATATTGCCATTTCTGTGCCTGGTGAGGCGCCAAGTGGGAAAGGGTGGTTTTGAGGCTGAAGGCAGCAGGAAAGCCTGCAGCCCCCAGGTCTGTGGGGCTACGCAAGCAGTTCCCAAAGAGCTTTAGAACAAGGCATAGTTTTCCCTCATGGCTCTTTGGGCATGGGTCCAGTCTCCAGACATATGGCCATTTTTGTGCCTGGTGCGGCGCCAAGTGGGAAAGGGTGGTTTTGAGGCTGAAGGCAGCAGGAAAGCCTGCAGCCCGCAGGTCTGTGGGGCTCCGCAAGCGGTTCCCAAAGAGCTTTAGAACAAGGCATATTTTTCCCTCCTGGCTCTTTGGGTTGGGGACCAGTCTCCAGACATATGGCAATTTTTTTGCCTGGCGCGGCGCCAAGTGGGAAAGAAAGTTCTGAGGCTGAAGGCAGCAGGAAAGCCTGCAGCCCCCCAGGTCTGTGGGGCTACACAAGCGGTTCCCAAAGAGCTTTAGAACAAGGCATAGTTTTCCCTCATGGCTCTTTGGGCATGGGACCCATCTCCAGACATATGGCCATTTTTGTGCCTGGCGCGGCGCCAAGTGGGAAAGGGTGATTTTGAGGCTGAAGGCAGCAGGAAAGCTTGCAGCCCCCAGGTTTGTGGGGCTACGCAAGTTGTTCCCAAAGAGCTTTAGAACAAGGCATAGTTTTCCCTGCTGGCTCTTTGGGCGTGGGACCTATCTCCAGACATGTGGCCATTTTTGAGCCTGGAGGGGCGCCAAGTGGGAAAGGGTGGTTTTGAGGCTGAAGGCAGCAGGAAACCTGCAGCCCCCAGGTGTGTGGGGCTACGCAAGCGGTTCCCAAAGAGCTTTAGAACAAGGCATAGTTTTCCCTGCTGGCTCTTTGGGCGTGGGACAAATCTCCAGACATATGGCCATTTTTGTGCCTGGACCGGCGCCAAGTGGGAAAGGGTGGTTTTGAGGCTGAAGGCAGCAGGAAAGCCTGCAGCCCCCAGGTCCGTGGGGCTACACAAGCGGTTCCCAAAGAGCTTTAGAACAAGGCATAGTTTTCCCTGCTGGCTCTTTGGGTGGGGGACCAATCACCAGACATATGGCCATTTTTGTGCCTGGCGTGGCGCCAAGTGGGAAAGGGTGGTTGTGAGGCTGAAGGCAGCAGGAAAGCCTTCAGCCCGAAAGGTCTGTTGGGCTCCGCAAGCGGTTCCCAAAGAGCTTTAGCACAAGGCATAGTTTTCCCTGCTGACTCTTTGGGCATGGGACCAGTCTCCAGACATATGGCCATTTTTGTGCCTTTTGCGGCGCGAAGTGGGAAAGGGTGGTTTTGAGGCTGAAGGCAGCAGGAAAGCCTGCAGCCCCCAGGTGTGTGGGGCTACGCAAGCGGTTCCCAAAGATCTTTAGAACAAGGCATAGTTTTCCCTGCTGGCTTTTTGGGTGGGGGACCCATATCCAGACATATTGCCATTTCTGTGCCTGGACCGGCGCCAAGTGGGAAAGGGTGGTTTTGAGGCTGAAGGCAGCAGGAAAGCCTGCAGCCCCCAGGTGTGTGGGGCTACGCAAGCGGTTCCCAAAGAGCTTTAGAACAAGGCATAATTTTCCCTCCTGGCTCTTTGGGCGTGGGACCAATCTCCAGACATATTGCCATTTCTTTGCCTGGCGCGGCGCCAAGTGGGAAAGGGTGGTTTTGAGGCTGAAGGCAGCAGGAAAGCCTGCAGCCCCCCAGGTCTGTGGGGCTACACAAGCGGTTCCCAAAGAGCTTTAGATCAAGGCATAGTTTTCCCTGCGGGCTCTTTGGGCATGGGACCCATCTCCAGACATATGGCCATTTTTGTGCCTGGCGCGGCGCCAAGTGGGAAAGGGTGGTTTTGAGGCTGAAGGCAGCAGGAAAGCTTGCAGCCCCCAGGTTTGTGGGGCTACGCAAGTTGTTCCCAAAGAGCTTTAGAACAAGGCATAGTTTTCCCTGCTGGCTCTTTGGGCGTGGGACCAATCTCCAGACATGTGGCCATTTTTGAGCCTGGCGCGGCGCCAAGTGGGAAAGGGTGGTTTTGAGGCTGAAGGCAGCAGGAAAGCCTTCAGCCCCCAGGTCCGTGGGGCTACGCAAGCGGTTCACAAAGAGCTTTAGAACAAGGCATAGTTTTCCCTGCTGGCTCTTTGGGCGTGGGACCAATCTCCAGACATATGGCCATTTTTGTGCCTGGCGTGGCGCCAAGTGGGAAAGGGTGGTTTTGAGGCTGAAGGCAGCAGGAAAGCCTGCAGCCCCCAGGTGTGTGGGGCTACGCAAGCGGTTCCCAAAGAGCTTTAGAACAAGGCATAGTTTTCCCTGCTGGCTCTTTGGGCGTGGGACCAGACTCCAGACATATGGCCATTTTTGTGCCTGGCGCGGCGCCAAGTTGGAAAGGGTGGTTTTGAGGCTGAAGGCAGCAGGAAAGCCTGCAGCCCCCAGGTGTGTGGGGCTACACAAGCGGTTCCCAAAGGCCTTTAGAACAAGGCATAGTTTTCCCTGCTGGCTCTTTGGGCGTGGGACCCATCTCCAGACATATGTAGATTTTGGACGCTGGCACCGTGCCAAGTGGGAAAGGGTGGTTTTGAGGCTGAAGGCAGCAGGAAAGCCTGCAGCCCCAAGGTGTGTGGGGCTACGCAAGCGGTTCCCAAAGAGCTTTAGAACAAGGCATAGTTTTCCCTGCTGGCTCTTTGGGCGTGGGACCAATCTCCAGACATATGGCCAATATGTGCCTGGAGCGACGCCAAGTGGGACAGGGTGGTTTTGAGGCTGAAGGCAGCAGGAAAGCCTGCAGCCCCCAGGTGTGTGGGGCTACGCAAGCGGTTCCCAAAGAGCTTTAGAAAAAGGCATAGTTTTCCCTGCTGGCTCTTTGGGCGTGGGACCAATCTCCAGACATATGGCCATTTTTGTGCCTGGCGTGGCGCCAAGTGGGAAAGGGTGGTTTTCAGACTGAAGGCGCCAGGAAAGCCTGCAGCCCCCACGTGTGTAGGGCTACGCAAGCGGTTCCCAAAGAGCTTTAGAACAAGGCATAGTTTTCCCTGCTGGCTCTTTGGGCGTGGGACCAGTCTCCAGACATATGTAGATTTTGGAGGCTGGCACCGTGCCAAGTGGGACAGGGTGGTTTTGAGGCTGAAGGCAGCAGGAGAGCCGGCAGCCCCCAGGTGTGTGGGGCTACGCAAGCGGTTCCCAAAGAGCTTTAGAACAAGGCATAGTTTTCGCTCATGGCTCTTTGGGTGGGGGACCCATCTCCAGACATACTGCCATTTCTGTGTCTGGCGCGGCGCCAAGTGGGAGAGGGTGGTTTTGAGGCTGAAGGCAGCAGGAAAGCCTGCAGCCCCCAGGTCTGTGGGGCTACGCAAGCGGTTCCCAAAGAGCTTTAGAACAAGGCATAGTTTTCCCTGCTGGCTCTTTGTGTGGGGGACCCATCTCCAGACATATTGCCATTTCTGTGCCTGGTGAGGCGCCAAGTGGGAAAGGGTGGTTTTGAGGCTGAAGGCAGCAGGAAAGCCTGCAGCCCCCAGGTGTGTGGGGCTACGCAAGCAGTTCCCAAAGAGCTTTAGAACAAGGCATAGTTTTCCCTCATGGCTCTTTGGGCATGGGACCAGTCTCCAGACATATGGCCATTTTTGTGCCTGGCGCGGCGCCAAGTGGGAAAGGGTGGTTTTGAGGCTGAAGGCAGCAGGAAAGCCTGCAGCCCGCAGGTGTGTGGGGCTCCGCAAGAGGTTCCCAAAGAGCTTTAGAACAAGGCATAATGTTCCCTCCTGGCTCTTTGGGTGGGGGACCAGTCTCCAGAGATATTGCAAGTATTTTGCCTGGCGCGGCGCCAAGTGGGAAAGAAAGTTTTGAGGCTGAAGGCAGCAGGAAAGCCTGCAGCCCGCAGGTGTGTGGGGCTACACAAGCGGTTCCCAAAGAGCTTTAGAACAAGGCATAGTTTTCCCTGCTGGCTCTTTGGGCGTGGGACCAGTCTCCAGACATATGGCCATTTTTGTGCCTGGCGCGGCGCCAAGTGGGAAAGGGTGATTTTGAGGCTGAAGGCAGCAGGAAAGCTTGCAGCCCCCAGGTTTGTGGGGCTACGCAAGTTGTTCCCAAAGAGCTTTAGAACAAGGCATAGTTTTCCCTGCTGGCTCTTTGGTCGTGGGACCAATCTCCAGACATATGGCCATTTTTGAGCCTGGCGCGGCTCCAAGTGGGAAAGGGTAGTTTTGAGGCTGAAGGCAGCAGGAAAGCCTGCAGCCCCCAGGTGTGTGGGGCTACGCAAGCGGTTCCCAAAGAGCTTTAGAACAAGGCATATTTTTCCCTGCTGGCTCTTTGGGCGTGGGACCAATCTCCAGACATATGGCCATTTTTGAGCCTGGCACGGCGCCAAGTGGGAAAGGGTGGTTTTGAGGCTGAAGGCAGCAGGAAAGCCTGCAGCCCGCAGGTCTGTGGGGCTACGCAAGCGGTTCCCAAAGAGCTTTATAACAAGGCATAGTTTTCCCTGCTGGCTCTTTGGGCGTGGGACCAGTCTCCAGACATATGGCCATTTTTGTGCCTGGCGCGGCGCCAAGTGGGAAAGGGTGGTTTTGAGGCTGAAGGCAGCAGGAAAGCCTGCAGCCCCCAGGTGTGTGGGGCTACACAAGCGGTTCCCAAAGAGCTTTAGAACAAGGCATAGTTTTCCCTGCTGGCTCTTTGGGCGTGGGACCAACCTCCAGACATATGTAGATTTTGGAGGCTGGCACCGTGCCAAGTGGGAAAGGGTGGATTTGAGACTGAAGGCAGCAGGAAAGCCTGCAGCCCTAAGGTGTGTAGGGCTATGCAAGCGGTTCCCAAAGAGCTTTAGAACAAGGCATAGTTTTCCCTGCTGGCTCTTTGGGCGTGGGACCAGTCTCCAGACATATGGCCGTTTTTGTGCCTGGCGCGGAGCCAAGTGGGGAAGGGTGGTTTTGAGGCTGAAGGCACCAGGAAAGCCTGCAGCCCCCAGGTGTGTGGGGCTACGGAAGCGGTTCCCAAAGAGCTTTAGAACAAGGCATATTTTTCCCTCATGGCTCTTTGGGCATGGGACCAGTCTCCAGACATATGTAGATTTTGGAGGCTGGCACCGTGCCAAGTGGGACAGGGTGGTTTTGAGGCTGAAGGCAGCAGGAAAGCCTGCAGCCCCCAGGTGTGTGGGGCTACGCAAGCGGTTCCCAAAGAGCTTTAGAACAAGGCATAGTTTTCCCTGCTGGCTCTTTGGGCGTGGGACCAATCTCCAGACATATGGCCATTTTTGTGCCTGGCGCGGCGCCAAGTGGGAAAGGGTGGTTTTGAGGCTGAAGGCAGCAGGAAAGCCTGCAGCCCCCAGGTGTGTGGGGCTACGCAAGCGATTCCCAAAGAGCTTTAGAACAAGGCATAGTTTTCCCTGCTGGCTCTTTGGGCATGGGAACAATCTCCAGACATATGGCCATTTTTGTGCCTGGCGCGGCGCCAAGTGGGAAAGGGTGGTTTTGAGGCTGAAGGCAGCAGGAAAGCCTGCAGCCCCCAGGTGTGTGGGGCCACGCAAGCGGTTCCCAAAGAGCTTTAGGACAAGGCATAGTTTTCCCTGTTGGCTCTTTGGGCGTGGGACCAATCTCCAGACATATGGCCATTTTTGTGCCTGGCGCGGCGCCAAGTGGGAAAGGGTGGTTTTGAGGCTGAAGGCGCCAGGAAAGCCTGCAGCCCCCAGGTGTGTAGGGCTACGCAAGCGGTTCCCAAAGAGCTTTAGAACAAGGCATAATTTTCCCTCATGGCTCTTTAGGCGTGGGACCAGTCTCCAGACATATGGCCGTTTTTGTGCCTGGCGCGGAGCCAAGTGGGAAAGGGTGGTTTTGAGGCTGAAGGCAGCAGGAAAGCCTGGAGACCCCAGGTGTGTGGGGCTACGCAAGCGGTTCCCAAAGAGCTTTAGAACAAGGCATAGTTTTCCCTGCTGCCTCTTTGGGCGTGGGACCCATCTCCAGACATATGTAGTTTTTGGAGGCTGGCACCGTGCCAAGTGGGACAGGGTGGTTTTGAGGCTGAAGGCAGCAGGAGAGCCTGCAGCCCGCAGGTGTGTGGGGCTACGCAAGCGGTTCCCAAAGAGCTTTAGAACAAGGCATAGTTTTCGCTCATGGCTCTTTGGGTGGGGGACCCATCTCCAGACATACTGCCATTTCTGTGTCTGGCGCGGCGCCAAGTGGGAAAGGGTGGTTTTGAGGCTGAAGGCAGCAGGAAAGCCTGCAGCCCGCAGGTGTGTGGGGCTACGCAAGCGGTTCCCAAAGAGCTTTAGAACAAGGCATAGTTTTCCCTGCTGGCTCTTTGGCCGTGGGACCAATCTCCAGACATATGGCCATATTTGTGCCTGGCGTGGCGCCAAGTGGGAAAGGGTGGTTTTGAGGCTGAAGGCAGCAGGAAAGCCTGCAGCCCCCAGGTGTGTGGGGCTACGCAAGCGGTTCCCAAAGAGCTTTAGAACAAGGCATAGTTTTCCCTGCTGGCTCTTTGGGCGTGGGACCAGTCTCCAGACATATGTAGATTTTGGAGGCTGGCACCGTGCCAAGTGGGAAAGAGTGGTTTTGAGGCTGAAGGCAGCAGGAAAGCCTGCAGCCCCCAGGTCCGTGGGGCTGCGCAAGCGGTTCCCAAAGAGCTTTAGAACAAGGCATAGTTTTCCCTGCTGGCTCTTTGGGCGTGGGACCAATCTCCAGAAATATGGCCATTTTTGTGCCTGGCGCGGCGCCAAGTGGGAAAGGGTGGTTTTGAGGCTGAAGGCAGCAGGAAAGCCTGCAGCCCCCAGGTGTGTGGGGCTACGCAAGCGGTTCCCAAAGAGCTTTAGAACAAGGCATAGTTTTCCCTCATGGCTCTTTGGGCGTGGGACCAGTCTCCAGACATATGTAGATTTTGGAGGCTGGCACCGTGCCAAGTGGGAAAGGGTGGTTTTGAGGCTGAAGGCAGCAGGAAAGCCTGCAGCCCCCAGGTCCGTGGGGCTGCGCAAGCGGTTCCCAAAGAGCTTTAGAACAAGGCATAGTTTTCCCTCATGGCTCTTTGGGTGGGGGACCCACCTCCAGACATATGGCCATTTTTGTGCCTGGACCGGCGCCTAGTGGGTAAGTGTGATTTTTAGGCTGAAGGCAGCAGGAAAGCCTGCAGCCCCCAGGTCTGTGGGGCTACGCAAGCGGTTCCCAAAGAGCTTTAGAACAAGGCATAGTTTTCCCTGCTGGCTCTTTGGGCGTGGGACCAGTCTCCAGACATATGTAGATTTTGGAGGCTGGCACCGTGCCAAGTGGGACAGGGTGGTTTTGAGGCTGAAGGCAGCAGGAAAGCCTGCAGCCCCCAGGTGTGTGGGGCTACGCAAGCGGTTCCCAAAGAGCTTTAGAACAAGGCATAGTTTTCCCTGCTGGCTCTTTGGGCGTGGGACCAATCTCCAGACATATGGCCATTTTTGTGCCTGGCGCGGCGCCAAGTGGGAAAGGGTGGTTTTGAGGCTGAAGGCAGCAGGAAAGCCTGCAGCCCCCAGGTGTGTGGGGCTACGCAAGCGATTCCCAAAGAGCTTTAGAACAAGGCATAGTTTTCCCTGCTGGCTCTTTGGGCATGGGAACAATCTCCAGACATATGGCCATTTTTGTGCCTGGCGCGGCGCCAAGTGGGAAAGGGTGGTTTTGAGGCTGAAGGCAGCAGGAAAGCCTGCAGCCCCCAGGTGTGTGGGGCCACGCAAGCGGTTCCCAAAGAGCTTTAGGTCAAGGCATAGTTTTCCCTGTTGGCTCTTTGGGCGTGGGACCAATCTCCAGACATATGGCCATTTTTGTGCCTGGCGCGGCGCCAAGTGGGCAAGGGTGGTTTTGAGGCTGAAGGCAGCAGGAAAGCCTTCAGCCCCCAGGTGTGTAGGGCTACGCAAGCGGTTCCCAAAGAGCTTTAGAACAAGGCATAGTTTTCCCTGCTGGCTCTTTGGGCGTGGGACCAGTCTCCAGACATATGGCCGTTTTTGTGCCTGGCGCGGAGCCAAGTGGGGAAGGGTGGTTTTGAGGCTGAAGGCAGCAGGAAAGCCTGGAGCCCCCAGGTGTCTGGGGCTACGCAAGCGGTTCCCAAAGAGCTTTAGAACAAGGCATAGTTTTCCCTGCTGGCTCTTTGGGCGTGGGACCAGTCTCCAGACATATGTAGTTTTTGGAGGCTGGCGCGGAGCCAAGTGGGGAAGGGTGGTTTTGAGGCTGAAGGCAGCAGGAAAGCCTGGACCCCCCAGGTGTGTGGGGCTACGCAAGCGGTTCCCAAAGAGCTTTAGAACAAGGCATAGTTTTCGCTCATGGCTCTTTGGGTGGGGGACCCATCTCCAGACATACTGCCATTTCTGTGTCTGGCGCGGCGCCAAGTGGGAAAGGGTGGTTTTGAGGCTGAAGGCAGCAGGAAAGCCTGCAGCCCCCAGGTGTGTGGGGCTACGCAAGCGGTTCCCAAAGAGCTTTAGAACAAGGCATAATTTTCCCTGCTGGCTCTTTGGGTGGGGGACCAATCTCCAGACATATGGCCATATTTGTGCCTGGCGCAGCGCCAATTGGGAAAGGGTGGTTTTGAGCCTGAAGGCAGCAGGAAAGCCTGCAGCCCCCAGGTGTGTGGGGCTACGCAAGCGGTTCCCAAAGAGCTTTAGAACAAGGCATAGTTTTCCCTGCTGGCTCTTTGGGCGTGGGACCAGTCTCCAGAAATATGGCCATTTTTGTGCCTGGCGCGGCGCCAAGTGGGAAAGGGTGGTTTTGAGGCTTAAGGCAGCAGGAAAGCCTGCAGCCCCCAGGTGTGTGGGGCTACGCAAGCGGTTCCCAAAGAGCTTTAGAACAAGGCATAGTTTTCCCTGCTGGCTCTTTGGGCGTGGGACCAATCTCCAGACATATCGCCATTTTTGTGCCTGGCGCGGCGCCAAGTGGGAAAGGATGTTTTTGAAACTGAAGGCGCCAGGAAAGCCTGCAGCCCCCAGGTGTGTAGGGCTACGCAAGCGGTTCCCAAAGAGCTTTAGAACAAGGCATAGTTTTCCCTGCTGGCTCTTTGGGCGTGGGACCAATCTCCAGACATATGGCCGTTTTTGTGCCTGGCGCGGAGCCAAGTGGGGAAGGGTGGTTTTGAGGCTGAAGGCAGCAGGAAAGTCTGCAGCCCCCAGGTGTGTGGGGCTACGCAAGCGGTTCCCAAAGAGCTTTAGAACAAGGCATAGTTTTCCCTGCTGGCTCTTTGGGCGTGGGACCAGTCTCCAGACATATGTAGATTTTGGAGGCTGGCACCGTGCCAAGTGGGAAAGGGTGGGTTTGAGGCTGAAGGCAGCAGGAAAGCCTGCAGCCCCCAGGTCTGTGGGGCTACGCAAGCGGTTCCCAAAGAGCTTTAGAACAAGGCATAGTTTTCCCTGCTGGCTCTTTGGGCGTGGGACCAGTCTCCAGACATATTGCCATTTTTGTGCCTGGCGCGGAGCCAAGTGGGGAAGGGTGGTTTTGAGGCTGAAGGCAGCAGGAAAGCCTGCAGCCCCCAGGTGTGTGGGGCTACGCAAGCGGTTCCCAAAGAGCTTTAGAACAAGGCATAGTTTTCCCTGCTGGCTCTTTGGGCGTGGGACCAGTCTCCAGACATATGTAGATTTTGGAGGCTGGCACCGTGCCAAGTGGGAAAGGGTGGTTTTGAGGCTGAAGGCAGCAGGAAAGCCTGCAGCCCCCAGGTGTGTGGGGCTACGCAAGCGGTTCCCAAAGAGCTTTAGAACAAGGCATAGTTTTCCCTGCTGGCTCTTTGGGCGTGGGACCAATCTCCAGACATATGGCCATTTTTGTGCCTGGCGCGGCGCCAAGTGGGAAAGGGTGGTTTTGAGGCTGAAGGCAGCAGGAAAGCCTGCAGCCCCCAGGTGTGTGGAGCTACGCAAGAGGTTCCCAAAGAGCTTTAGAACAAGGCATAGTTTTCCCTGCTGGCTCTTTGGGCGTGGGACCAATCTCCAGACATATGGCCAGTTTTGTGCCTGGAGCGACGCCAAGAGAGACAGGGCAGTTTTGAGGCTGAAGGCAGCAGGAAAGCCTGCAGCCCCCAGGTCTGTGGGGCTACGCAAGCGGTTCCCAAAGAGCTTTAGAACAAGGCATAGTTTTCCCTGCTGGCTCTTTGGGCGTGGGACCAATCTCCAGACATATGGCCATTTTTGTGCCTGGCGCGGTGCCAAGTGGGAAAGGGTGGTTTTGAGGCTGAAGGCAGCAGGAAAGCCTGCAGCCCCCAGGTGTGTAGGGCTGCGCAAGTGGTTCCCAAAGAGCTTTAAAACAAGGCATAGTTTTCCCTGCTGGCTCTTTGGGCGTGGGACCAGTCTCCAGACATATGGCCATTTTTGTGCCTGGCGCGGCGCCAAGTGGGAAAGGGTGGTTTTGAGCCTGAAGGCAGCAGGAAAGCCTGCAGCCCCCAGGTGTATGGGGCTACGCAAGCGGTTCCCAAAGAGCTTTAGAACAAGGCATAGTTTTCCCTGCTGGCTCTTTGGGCGTGGGACCAGTCTCCAGACATATGGCTATTTTTCTGCCTAGAATGATGCCAAGTGGGAAAGGGTGGTTTTGAGGCTGAAGGCAGCAGGAAAGCCTGCAGCCCCCAGGTGTGTGTGGCTACGCAAGCGGTTCCCAAAGAGCTTTAGAACAAGGCATAGTTTTCCCTGCTGGCTCTTTGGGCGTGGGACCAGTCTCTAGACATATGAAGATTTTGGAGGCTGGCACCGTGCCAAGTGGGAAAGGGTGGTTTTGAGGCTGAAGGCAGCAGGAAAGCCTGCAGCCCCCAGGTGTGTGGGGCTACGCAAGCGGTTCCCAAAGAGCTTTAGAACAAGGCATAGTTTCCCCTGCTGGCTCTTTGGGCGTGGGACCAATCTCCAGACATATGGCCATTATGTGCCTTGAGCGACGCCAAGTGGGACAGGGTGGTTTTGAGGCTGAAGGCAGCAGGAAAGCCTGCAGCCCCCAGGTGTGTGGGGCTACACAAGCGGTTCCCAAAGAGCTTTAGAACAAGGCATAGTTTTCCCTGCTGGCTCTTTGGGCGTGGGACCAATCTCCAGACATATGGCCATTTTTGTGCCTGGCGCGGCGCCAAGTGGGAAAGGGTGGTTTTGAGGCTGAAGGCAGCAGGAAAGGCTCCAGCCCGCAGGTCTGTTGGGCTACGCAAGAGGTTCCCAAAGAGCTTTAGAACAAGGCATAGTTTTCCCTGCTGGCTCTTTGGGCGTGGGACCAGTCTCCAGACATATGGCCATTTTTCTGCCTAGAACGACGCCAAGTGGGAAAGGGTGGTTTTGAGGCTGAAGGCAGCAGGAAAGCCTGCAGCCCCCAGGTGTGTGTGCCTACGCAAGCGGTTCCCAAAGAGCTTTAGAACAAGGCATAATTTTCCCTGCTGGCTCTTTGGGCGTGGGACCAATATCCAGACATATGTAGATTTTGGAGGCTGGCACCGTGCGAAGTGGGAAAGGGTGGTTTTGAGGCTGAAGGCAGCAGGAAAGCCTGCAGCCCGCAGGTCTGTGGGGCTACGCAAGCGGTTCCCAAAGAGCTTTAGAACAAGGCATATTTTTCCCTGCTGGCTCTTTGGCCGTGGGACCAATCTCAAGACATATGGCCATTTCTGTGCCTGGCGCGGCGCCAAGTGGGAAAGGGTGGTTTTGAGCCTGAAGGCAGCAGGAAAGCCTGCAGCCCCCAGGTGTGTGGGGCTACGCAAGCGGTTCCCAAAGAGCTTTAGAACAAGGCATAGTTTTCCCTGCTGGCTCTTTGGGCGTGGGACCAGTCTCCAGACATATGTAGATTTTGGAGGCTGGCACCGTGCCAAGTGGGAAAGGGTGGTTTTGAGGCTCAAGGCGCCAGGAAAACCTGCAGCCCCCAGGTCTGTGGGGCTACGCAAGCGGTTCCCAAAGAGCTTTAGAACAAGGCATAGTTTTCCCTGCTGGCTCTTTGGGCGTGGGACCAACCTCCAGACATATGGCCATTATGTGCCTGGAGCGACGCCAAGTGGGACAGGGTGGTTTTGAGCCTGAAGGCAGCAGGAAAGCCTGCAGCCCGCAGGTGTGTGGGGCTACGCAAGCGGTTCCCAAAGAGCTTTAGAACAAGGCATAGTTTTCCCTGCTGGCTCTTTGGGTGTGGGACCAATCTCCAGACATATGGACATTTTTGTGCCTTGCGCGGCGCCAAGTGGGAAAGGGTGGTTTTGAGGCTGAAGGCGCCAGGAAATCCTGCAGCCCCCAGGTCTGTGGGGCTACGCAAGCGGTTCCCAAAGAGCTTTAGAACAAGGCATAGTTTTCCCTGCTGGCTCTTTGGGCGTGGGACCAATCTCCAGACATATGGCCATTTTTGTGCCTGGAGCGACGCCAAGTGGGAAAGGGTGGTTTTGAGGCTGAACGCGCCAGGAAAGACTGCACCCCCCAGGTGTGTGGGGCCACGCAAGCGGTTCCCAAAGAGCTTTAGATCAAGGCATAGTTTTCCCTGCTGGCTCTTTGGGTGGGGGACCAATCTCCAGACATATGGCCATTTTTGGGCCTCGAGCGACGCCAAGTGGGAAAGGGTGTTTTTGAGCCTGAAAGTGCCAGGAAAGCCTGCAGCCCCCAGGTGTGTGGGGCTACGCAAGCGGTTCCCAAAGAGCTTTAGAACAAGGCATAGTTTTCCCTGCTGGCTCTTTGGGCGTGGGACCGATCTCCAGACATATGGCCATTTTTGTGCCTGGAGCGACGCCAAGTGGGAAAGGGTGGTTTTGAGGCTCAAGGCGCCAGGAAAGCCTGCAGCCTGCAGGTGTGTGGGGCTACGCAAGCGGTTCCCAAAGAGCTTTAGAACAAGGCATAGTTTTCCCTGCTGGCTCTTTGGGCGTGGGACCAGTCTCCAGACATATGTAGATTTTGGAGGCTGGCACCGTGCCAAGTGGGAAAGGGTGGTTTTGAGGCTGAAGGCAGCAGGAAAGCCTGCAGCCCCCAGGTGTGTGGGGCTACGCAAGCGGTTCCCAAAGAGCTTTAGAAAAAGGCATAGTTTTCCCTGCTGGCTCTTTGGGCGTGGGACCAATCTCCAGACATATGGCCATTTTTGTGCCTGGCGCGGTGCCAAGTGGGAAAGGGTGGTTTTGAGGCTGAAGGCAGCAGGAAAGCCTGCAGCCCCCAGGTGTGTGGGGCTACGCAAGCGGTTCCCAAAGAGCTTTAGAACAAGGCATAGTTTTCCCTGCTGGCTCTTTGGGCGTGGGACCAATCTCCAGACATATGGCCATTTTTGTGCCTGGCGCGGCGCCAAGTGGGAAAGGGTGGTTTTGAGGCTGAAGGCAGCAGGAAAGCCTGCAGCCCGCAGGTGTGTGGGGCTACGCAAGCGGTTCCCAAAGAGCTTTAGATCAAGGCATAGTTTTCCCTCCTGGCTCTTTGGGCGTGGGACCAATCTCCAGACATATGGACATTTTTGTGCCTGGCGCGGAGCCAAGTGGGGAAGGGTGGTTTTGAGGCTGAAGGCAGCAGGAAAGCCTGCACCCCCCAGGTCTGTCGGGGAACGCAAGCGGTTCCCAAAGAGCTTTAGAACAAGGCATAGTTTTCCCTGCTGGCTCTTTGGGCGTGGGACCAGTCTCCAGACATATGGCTATTTTTCTGCCTAGAAAGATGCCAAGTGGGAAAGGGTGGTTTTGAGGCTGAAGGCAGCAGGAAAGCCTGCAGCCCCCAGGTGTGTGTGGCTACGCAAGCGGTTCCCAAAGAGCTTTAGAACAAGGCATAGTTTTCCCTGCTGGCTCTTTGGGCGTGGGACCAGTCTCTAGACATATGAAGATTTTGGAGGCTGGCACCGTGCCAAGTGGGAAAGGGTGGTTTTGAGGCTGAAGGCAGCAGGAAAGCCTGCAGCCCCCAGGTGTGTGGGGCTACACAAGCGGTTCCCAAAGAGCTTTAGAACAAGGCATAGTTTTCCCTGCTGGCTCTTTGGGCGTGGGACCAATCTCCAGACATATGGCCATTTTTGTGCCTGGCGCGGCGCCAAGTGGGAAAGGGTGGTTTTGAGGCTGAAGGCAGCAGGAAAGGCTCCAGCCCGCAGGTCTGTTGGGCTCCGCAAGAGGTTCCCAAAGAGCTTTAGAAAACAAGGCATAGTTTTCCCTGCTGGCTCTTTGGGCGTGGGACCAGTGTCCAGACATATGGCCATTTTTCTGCCTAGAACGACGCCAAGTGGGAAAGGGTGGTTTTGAGGCTGAAGGCAGCAGGAAAGCCTGCAGCCCCCAGGTGTGTGGGGCTACACAAGCGGTTCCCAAAGAGCTTTAGAACAAGGCATAGTTTTCCCTGCTGGCTCTTTGGGCGTGGGACCAATCTCCAGACATATGGCCATTTTTGTGCCTGGCGCGGCGCCAAGTGGGAAAGGGTGGTTTTGAGGCTGAAGGCAGCAGGAAAGGCTCCAGCCCGCAGGTCTGTTGGGCTACGCAAGAGGTTCCCAAAGAGCTTTAGAACAAGGCATAGTTTTCCCTGCTGGCTCTTTGGGCGTGGGACCAGTCTCCAGACATATGGCCATTTTTCTGCCTAGAACGACGCCAAGTGGGAAAGGGTGGTTTTGAGGCTGAAGGCAGCAGGAAAGCCTGCAGCCCCCAGGTGTGTGTGCCTACGCAAGCGGTTCCCAAAGAGCTTTAGAACAAGGCATAATTTTCCCTGCTGGCTCTTTGGGCGTGGGACCAATATCCAGACATATGTAGATTTTGGAGGCTGGCACCGTGCGAAGTGGGAAAGGGTGGTTTTGAGGCTGAAGGCAGCAGGAAAGCCTGCAGCCCGCAGGTCTGTGGGGCTACGCAAGCGGTTCCCAAAGAGCTTTAGAACAAGGCATATTTTTCCCTGCTGGCTCTTTGGCCGTGGGACCAATCTCAAGACATATGGCCATTTCTGTGCCTGGCGCGGCGCCAAGTGGGAAAGGGTGGTTTTGAGCCTGAAGGCAGCAGGAAAGCCTGCAGCCCCCAGGTGTGTGGGGCTACGCAAGCGGTTCCCAAAGAGCTTTAGAACAAGGCATAGTTTTCCCTGCTGGCTCTTTGGGCGTGGGACCAGTCTCCAGACATATGTAGATTTTGGAGGCTGGCACCGTGCCAAGTGGGAAAGGGTGGTTTTGAGGCTCAAGGCGCCAGGAAAACCTGCAGCCCCCAGGTCTGTGGGGCTACGCAAGCGGTTCCCAAAGAGCTTTAGAACAAGGCATAGTTTTCCCTGCTGGCTCTTTGGGCGTGGGACCAACCTCCAGACATATGGCCATTATGTGCCTGGAGCGACGCCAAGTGGGACAGGGTGGTTTTGAGCCTGAAGGCAGCAGGAAAGCCTGCAGCCCGCAGGTGTGTGGGGCTACGCAAGCGGTTCCCAAAGAGCTTTAGAACAAGGCATAGTTTTCCCTGCTGGCTCTTTGGGTGTGGGACCAATCTCCAGACATATGGACATTTTTGTGCCTTGCGCGGCGCCAAGTGGGAAAGGGTGGTTTTGAGGCTGAAGGCGCCAGGAAATCCTGCAGCCCCCAGGTCTGTGGGGCTACGCAAGCGGTTCCCAAAGAGCTTTAGAATAAGGCATAGTTTTCCCTGCTGGCTCTTTGGGTGGGGGACCCATCTCCAGACATATGGCCATTTTTGGGCCTGGAGAGACGCCAAGTGGGAAAGGGTGGTTTTGAGGCTGAAAGCGCCAGGAAGGCCTGCAGCCCCCAGGTGTGTGGGGCTACGCAAGCGGTTCCCAAAGAGCTTTAGAACAAGGCATAGTTTTCCCTGCTGGCTCTTTGGGCGTGGGACCAATCTCCAGACATATGGCCTTTTTTGTGTCTGGCGCGGCGCCAAGTGGGAAAGGGTGGTTTTGAGGCTGAAGGCAGCAGGAAAGCTTCCAGCCCCCAGGTGTGTGGGGCTACGCAAGCGGTTCCCAAAGAGCTTTAGAACAAGGCATAGTTTTCCCTGCTGGCTCTTTGGGCGTGGGACCAATCTCCAGACATATGGCCATTTTTGTGCCTGGAGCGACGCCAAGTGGGAAAGGGTGGTTTTGAGGCTGAACGCGCCAGGAAAGACTGCACCCCCCAGGTGTGTGGGGCCACGCAAGCGGTTCCCAAAGAGCTTTAGATCAAGGCATAGTTTTCCCTGCTGGCTCTTTGGGTGGGGGACCAATCTCCAGACATATGGCCATTTTTGGGCCTCGAGCGACGCCAAGTGGGAAAGGGTGTTTTTGAGCCTGAAAGTGCCAGGAAAGCCTGCAGCCCCCAGGTGTGTGGGGCTACGCAAGCGGTTCCCAAAGAGCTTTAGAACAAGGCATA
Source organism: Larus michahellis (assembly GCF_964199755.1). Lineage (NCBI taxonomy): Eukaryota > Metazoa > Chordata > Aves > Charadriiformes > Laridae > Larus > Larus michahellis. The sequence continues at coordinate 296,165 of NW_027436321.1, read as the reverse complement.
GTTTTCCCTGCTGGCTCTTTGGGCGTGGGACCGATCTCCAGACATATAGCCATTTTTGTGCCTGGAGCGACGCCAAGTGGGAAAGGGTGGTTTTGAGGCTCAAGGCGCCAGGAAAGCCTGCAGCCTGCAGGTGTGTGGGGCTACGCAAGCGGTTCCCAAAGAGCTTTAGAACAAGGCATAGTTTTCCCTGCTGGCTCTTTGGGCGTGGGACCAGTCTCCAGACATATGTAGATTTTGGAGGCTGGCACCGTGCCAAGTGGGAAAGGGTGGTTTTGAGGCTGAAGGCAGCAGGAAAGCCTGCAGCCCCCAGGTGTGTGGGGCTACGCAAGCGGTTCCCAAAGAGCTTTAGAAAAAGGCATAGTTTTCCCTGCTGGCTCTTTGGGCGTGGGACCAATCTCCAGACATATGGCCATTTTTGTGCCTGGCGCGGTGCCAAGTGGGAAAGGGTGGTTTTGAGGCTGAAGGCAGCAGGAAAGCCTGCAGCCCCCAGGTGTGTGGGGCTACGCAAGCGGTTCCCAAAGAGCTTTAGAACAAGGCATAGTTTTCCCTGCTGGCTCTTTGGGCGTGGGACCAATCTCCAGACATATGGCCATTTTTGTGCCTGGCGCGGCGCCAAGTGGGAAAGGGTGGTTTTGAGGCTGAAGGCAGCAGGAAAGCCTGCAGCCCGCAGGTGTGTGGGGCTACGCAAGCGGTTCCCAAAGAGCTTTAGAACAAGGCATAGTTTTCCCTCCTGGCTCTTTGGGCGTGGGACCAATCTCCAGACATATGGCCGTTTTTGTGCCTGGCGCGGAGCCAAGTGGGGAAGGGTGGTTTTGAGGCTGAAGGCAGCAGGAAAGCCTGCACCCCCCAGGTCTGTCGGGGAACGCAAGCGGTTCCCAAAGAGCTTTAGAACAAGGCATAGTTTTCCCTGCTGGCTCTTTGGGCGTGGGACCAGTCTCCAGACATATGGCTATTTTTCTGCCTAGAAAGATGCCAAGTGGGAAAGGGTGGTTTTGAGGCTGAAGGCAGCAGGAAAGCCTGCAGCCCCCAGGTGTGTGTGGCTACGCAAGCGGTTCCCAAAGAGCTTTAGAACAAGGCATAGTTTTCCCTGCTGGCTCTTTGGGCGTGGGACCAGTCTCTAGACATATGAAGATTTTGGAGGCTGGCACCGTGCCAAGTGGGAAAGGGTGGTTTTGAGGCTGAAGGCAGCAGGAAAGCCTGCAGCCCCCAGGTGTGTGTGGCTACACAAGCGGTTCCCAAAGAGCTTTAGAACAAGGCATAGTTTTCCCTGCTGGCTCTTTGGGCGTGGGACCAATCTCCAGACATATGGCCATTTTTGTGCCTGGCGCGGCGCCAAGTGGGAAAGGGTGGTTTTGAGGCTGAAGGCAGCAGGAAAGGCTCCAGCCCGCAGGTCTGTTGGGCTCCGCAAGAGGTTCCCAAAGAGCTTTAGAACAAGGCATAGTTTTCCCTGCTGGCTCTTTGGGCGTGGGACCAGTCTCCAGACATATGGCCATTTTTCTGCCTAGAACGACGCCAAGTGGGAAAGGGTGGTTTTGAGGCTGAAGGCAGCAGGAAAGCCTGCAGCCCCCAGGTGTGTGGGGCCACGCAAGCGGTTCCCAAAGAGCTTTAGATCAAGGCATAGTTTTCCCTGCTGGCTCTTTGGGTGGGGGACCAATCTCCAGACATATGGCCATTTTTGGGCCTCGAGCGACGCCAAGTGGGAAAGGGTGTTTTTGAGCCTGAAAGTGCCAGGAAAGCCTGCAGCCCCCAGGTGTGTGGGGCTACGCAAGCGGTTCCCAAAGAGCTTTAGAACAAGGCATAGTTTTCCCTGCTGGCTCTTTGGGCGTGGGACCGATCTCCAGACATATAGCCATTTTTGTGCCTGGAGCGACGCCAAGTGGGAAAGGGTGGTTTTGAGGCTCAAGGCGCCAGGAAAGCCTGCAGCCTGCAGGTGTGTGGGGCTACGCAAGCGGTTCCCAAAGAGCTTTAGAACAAGGCATAGTTTTCCCTGCTGGCTCTTTGGGCGTGGGACCAGTCTCCAGACATATGTAGATTTTGGAGGCTGGCACCGTGCCAAGTGGGAAAGGGTGGTTTTGAGGCTGAAGGCAGCAGGAAAGCCTGCAGCCCCCAGGTGTGTGGGGCTACGCAAGCGGTTCCCAAAGAGCTTTAGAAAAAGGCATAGTTTTCCCTGCTGGCTCTTTGGGCGTGGGACCAATCTCCAGACATATGGCCATTTTTGTGCCTGGCGCGGTGCCAAGTGGGAAAGGGTGGTTTTGAGGCTGAAGGCAGCAGGAAAGCCTGCAGCCCCCAGGTGTGTGGGGCTACGCAAGCGGTTCCCAAAGAGCTTTAGAACAAGGCATAGTTTTCCCTGCTGGCTCTTTGGGCGTGGGACCAATCTCCAGACATATGGCCATTTTTGTGCCTGGCGCGGCGCCAAGTGGGAAAGGGTGGTTTTGAGGCTGAAGGCAGCAGGAAAGCCTGCAGCCCGCAGGTGTGTGGGGCTACGCAAGCGGTTCCCAAAGAGCTTTAGAACAAGGCATAGTATTCCCTCCTGGCTCTTTGGGCGTGGGACCAATCTCCAGACATATGGCCGTTTTTGTGCCTGGCGCGGAGCCAAGTGGGGAAGGGTGGTTTTGAGGCTGAAGGCAGCAGGAAAGCCTGCACCCCCCAGGTCTGTCGGGGAACGCAAGCGGTTCCCAAAGAGCTTTAGAACAAGGCATAGTTTTCCCTGCTGGCTCTTTGGGCGTGGGACCAGTCTCCAGACATATGGCTATTTTTCTGCCTAGAAAGATGCCAAGTGGGAAAGGGTGGTTTTGAGGCTGAAGGCAGCAGGAAAGCCTGCAGCCCCCAGGTGTGTGTGGCTACGCAAGCGGTTCCCAAAGAGCTTTAGAACAAGGCATAGTTTTCCCTGCTGGCTCTTTGGGCGTGGGACCAGTCTCTAGACATATGAAGATTTTGGAGGCTGGCACCGTGCCAAGTGGGAAAGGGTGGTTTTGAGGCTGAAGGCAGCAGGAAAGCCTGCAGCCCCCAGGTGTGTGTGGCTACACAAGCGGTTCCCAAAGAGCTTTAGAACAAGGCATAGTTTTCCCTGCTGGCTCTTTGGGCGTGGGACCAATCTCCAGACATATGGCCATTTTTGTGCCTGGCGCGGCGCCAAGTGGGAAAGGGTGGTTTTGAGGCTGAAGGCAGCAGGAAAGGCTCCAGCCCGCAGGTCTGTTGGGCTCCGCAAGAGGTTCCCAAAGAGCTTTAGAAAACAAGGCATAGTTTTCCCTGCTGGCTCTTTGGGCGTGGGACCAGTGTCCAGACATATGGCCATTTTTCTGCCTAGAACGACGCCAAGTGGGAAAGGGTGGTTTTGAGGCTGAAGGCAGCAGGAAAGCCTGCAGCCCCCAGGTGTGTGTGCCTACGCAAGCGGTTCCCAAAGAGCTTTAGAACAAGGCATAATTTTCCCTGCTGGCTCTTTGGGCGTGGGACCAATATCCAGACATATGTAGATTTTGGAGGCTGGCACCGTGCGAAGTGGGAAAGGGTGGTTTTGAGGCTGAAGGCAGCAGGAAAGCCTGCAGCCCGCAGGTCTGTGGGGCTACGCAAGCGGTTCCCAAAGAGCTTTAGAACAAGGCATATTTTTCCCTGCTGCCTCTTTGGCCGTGGGACCAATCTCCAGACATATGGCCATTTCTGTGCCTGGCGCGGCGCCAAGTGGGAAAGGGTGGTTTTGAGCCTGAAGGCAGCAGGAAAGCCTGCAGCCCCCAGGTGTGTGGGGCTACGCAAGCGGTTCCCAAAGAGCTTTAGAACAAGGCATAGTTTTCCCTGCTGGCTCTTTGGGCGTGGGACCAGTCTCCAGACATATGTAGATTTTGGAGGCTGGCACCGTGCCAAGTGGGAAAGGGTGGTTTTGAGGCTCAAGGCGCCAGGAAAACCTGCAGCCCCCAGGTCTGTGGGGCTACGCAAGCGGTTCCCAAAGAGCTTTAGAACAAGGCATAGTTTTCCCTGCTGGCTCTTTGGGCGTGGGACCAACCTCCAGACATATGGCCATTATGTGCCTGGAGCGACGCCAAGTGGGACAGGGTGGTTTTGAGCCTGAAGGCAGCAGGAAAGCCTGCAGCCCGCAGGTGTGTGGGGCTACGCAAGCGGTTCCCAAAGAGCTTTAGAACAAGGCATAGTTTTCCCTGCTGGCTCTTTGGGTGTGGGACCAATCTCCAGACATATGGACATTTTTGTGCCTTGCGCGGCGCCAAGTGGGAAAGGGTGGTTTTGAGGCTGAAGGCGCCAGGAAATCCTGCAGCCCCCAGGTCTGTGGGGCTACGCAAGCGGTTCCCAAAGAGCTTTAGATAAAGGCATAGTTTTCCCTGCTGGCTCTTTGGGTGGGGGACCCATCTCCAGACATATGGCCATTTTTGGGCCTGGAGAGACGCCAAGTGGGAAAGGGTGGTTTTGAGGCTGAAAGCGCCAGGAAGGCCTGCAGCCCCCAGGTGTGTGGGGCTACGCAAGCGGTTCCCAAAGAGCTTTAGAACAAGGCATAGTTTTCCCTGCTGGCTCTTTGGCCGTGGGACCAATCTCCAGACATATGGCCATTATGTGCCTGGAGCGACGCCAAGTGGGACAGGGTGGTTTTGAGGCTGAAGGCAGCAGGAAAGCCTGCAGCCCCCAGGTGTGTGGGGCTACACAAGCGGTTCCCAAAGAGCTTTAGAACAAGGCATAGTTTTCCCTGCTGGCTCTTTGGGCGTGGGACCAATCTCCAGACATATGGCCATTTTTGTGCCTGGCGCGGCGCCAAGTGGGAAAGGGTGGTTTTGAGGCTGAAGGCAGCAGGAAAGGCTCCAGCCCGCAGGTCTGTTGGGCTCCGCAAGAGGTTCCCAAAGAGCTTTAGAACAAGGCATAGTTTTCCCTGCTGGCTCTTTGGGCGTGGGACCAGTGTCCAGACATATGGCCATTTTTCTGCCTAGAACGACGCCAAGTGGGAAAGGGTGGTTTTGAGGCTGAAGGCAGCAGGAAAGCCTGCAGCCCCCAGGTGTGTGTGCCTACGCAAGCGGTTCCCAAAGAGCTTTAGAACAAGGCATAATTTTCCCTGCTGGCTCTTTGGGCGTGGGACCAATATCCAGACATATGTAGATTTTGGAGGCTGGCACCGTGCGAAGTGGGAAAGGGTGGTTTTGAGGCTGAAGGCAGCAGGAAAGCCTGCAGCCCGCAGGTCTGTGGGGCTACGCAAGCGGTTCCCAAAGAGCTTTAGAACAAGGCATATTTTTCCCTGCTGGCTCTTTGGGCGTGGGACCAATCTCCAGACATATGGCCATTTCTGTGCCTGGCGCGGCGCCAAGTGGGAAAGGGTGGTTTTGAGCCTGAAGGCAGCAGGAAAGCCTGCAGCCCCCAGGTGTGTGGGGCTACGCAAGCGGTTCCCAAAGAGCTTTAGAACAAGGCATAGTTTTCCCTGCTGGCTCTTTGGGCGTGGGACCAGTCTCCAGACATATGTAGATTTTGGAGGCTGGCACCGTGCTAAGTGGGAAAGGGTGGTTTTGAGGCTCAAGGCGCCAGGAAAACCTGCAGCCCCCAGGTCTGTGGGGCTACGCAAGCGGTTCCCAAAGAGCTTTAGAACAAGGCATAGTTTTCCCTGCTGGCTCTTTGGGCGTGGGACCAACCTCCAGACATATGGCCATTATGTGCCTGGAGCGACGCCAAGTGGGACAGGGTGGTTTTGAGGCTGAAGGCAGTAGGAAAGCCTGCAGCCCGCAGGTGTGTGGGGCTACGCAAGCGGTTCCCAAAGAGCTTTAGAACAAGGCATAGTTTTCCCTGCTGGCTCTTTGGGTGTGGGACCAATCTCCAGACATATGGACATTTTTGTGCCTTGCGCGGCGCCAAGTGGGAAAGGGTGGTTTTGAGGCTGAAGGCGCCAGGAAATCCTGCAGCCCACAGGTCTGTGGGGCTACGCAACCGGTTCCCAAAGAGCTTTAGATAAAGGCATAGTTTTCCCTGCTGGCTCTTTGGGTGGGGGACCCATCTCCAGACATATGGCCATTTTTGGGCCTGGAGAGACGCCAAGTGGGAAAGGGTGGTTTTGAGGCTGAAAGCGCCAGGAAGGCCTGCAGCCCCCAGGTGTGTGGGGCTACGCAAGCGGTTCCCAAAGAGCTTTAGAACAAGGCATAGTTTTCCCTGCTGGCTCTTTGGCCGTGGGACCAATCTCCAGACATATGGCCATTATGTGCCTGGAGCGACGCCAAGTGGGACAGGGTGGTTTTGAGGCTGAAGGCAGCAGGAAAGCCTGCAGCCCCCAGGTGTGTGGGGCTACACAAGCGGTTCCCAAAGAGCTTTAGAACAAGGCATAGTTTTCCCTGCTGGCTCTTTGGGCGTGGGACCAATCTCCAGACATATGGCCATTTTTGTGCCTGGCGCGGCGCCAAGTGGGAAAGGGTGGTTTTGAGGCTGAAGGCAGCAGGAAAGGCTCCAGCCCGCAGGTCTGTTGGGCTACGCAAGAGGTTCCCAAAGAGCTTTAGAACAAGGCATAGTTTTCCCTGCTGGCTCTTTGGGCGTGGGACCAGTGTCCAGACATATGGCCATTTTTCTGCCTAGAACGACGCCAAGTGGGAAAGGGTGGTTTTGAGGCTGAAGGCAGCAGGAAAGCCTGCAGCCCCCAGGTGTGTGTGCGTACGCAAGCGGTTCCCAAAGAGCTTTAGAACAAGGCATAATTTTCCCTGCTGGCTCTTTGGGCGTGGGACCAATATCCAGACATATGTAGATTTTGGAGGCTGGCACCGTGCGAAGTGGGAAAGGGTGGTTTTGAGGCTGAAGGCAGCAGGAAAGCCTGCAGCCCGCAGGTCTGTGGGGCTACGCAAGCGGTTCCCAAAGAGCTTTAGAACAAGGCATAGTTTTCCCTGCTGGCTCTTTGGCCGTGGGACCAATCTCCAGACATATGGCCATTTTTGTGCCTGGCGCGGCGCCAAGTGGGAAAGGGTGGTTTTGAGGCTGAAGGCAGCAGGAAAGCCTGCAGCCCCCAGGTGTGTGGGGCTACGCAAGCGGTTCCCAAAGAGCTTTAGAACAAGGCATAGTTTTCCCTGCTGGCTCTTTGGGCGTGGGACCAGTCTCCAGACATATGTAGATTTTGGAGGCTGGCACCGTGCCAAGTGGGAAAGGGTGGTTTTGAGGCTGAAGGCAGCAGGAAAACCTGCAGCCCCCAGGTCTGTGGGGCTACGCAAGCGGTTCCCAAAGAGCTTTAGAACAAGGCATAGTTTTCCCTGCTGGCTCTTTGGGCGTGGGACCAATCTCCAGACATATGGCCATTATGTGCCTGGAGCGACGCCAAGTGGGACAGGGTGGTTTTGAGCCTGAAGGCAGCAGGAAAGCCTGCAGCCCGCAGGTGTGTGGGGCTACGCAAGCGGTTCCCAAAGAGCTTTAGAACAAGGCATAGTTTTCCCTGCTGGCTCTTTGGGTGTGGGACCAATCTCCAGACATATGGACATTTTTGTGCCTTGCGCGGCGCCAAGTGGGAAAGGGTGGTTTTGAGGCTGAAGGCGCCAGGAAATCCTGCAGCCCCCAGGTCTGTGGGGCTACGCAAGCGGTTCCCAAAGAGCTTTAGATAAAGGCATAGTTTTCCCTGCTGGCTCTTTGGGTGGGGGACCCATCTCCAGACATATGGCCATTTTTGGGCCTGGAGAGACGCCAAGTGGGAAAGGGTGGTTTTGAGGCTGAAAGCAGCAGGAAGGCCTGCAGCCCCCAGGTGTGTGGGGCTACGCAAGTGGTTCCCAAAGAGCTTTAGAACAAGGCATAGTTTTCCCTGCTGGCTCTTTGGGCGTGGGACCAATCTCCAGACATATGGCCATTTTTGTGCCTGGCGCGGCGCAAAGTGGGAAAGGGTGGTTTTGAGGCTGAAGGCAGCAGGAAAGCTTCCAGCCCCCAGGTGTGTGGGGCTACGCAAGCGGTTCCCAAAGAGCTTTAGAACAAGGCATAGTTTTCCCTGCTGGCTCTTTGGGCGTGGGACCAGTCTCCAGACATATGTAGATTTTGGAGGCTGGCACCGTGCCAAGTGGGAAAGGGTGGTTTTGAGGCTGAAGGCAGCAGGAAAGCCTGCAGCCCCCAGGTGTGTGGGGCTACGCAAGCGATTCCCAAAGAGCTTTAGATCAAGGCATAGTTTTCCCTGCTGGCTCTTTGGGTGGGGGACCTATCTCCAGACATATGGCCATTTTTGGGCCTCGAGCGACGCCAAGTGGGAAAGGGTGTTTTTGAGCCTGAAAGTGCCAGGAAAGCCTGCAGCCCCCAGGTGTGTGGGGCTACGCAAGCGGTTCCCAAAGAGCTTTAGAACAAGGCATAGTTTTCCCTGCTGGCTCTTTGGTCGTGGGACCAATCTGCAGACATATGGCCATTTTTGTGCCTGGCGCGGCGTCATGTGGGAAAGGGTGGTTTTGAGGCTGAAGGCAGCAGGAAAGCCTGCAGCCCCCAGGTGTGTGGGGCTACGCAAGCGGTTCCCAAAGAGCTTTAGAACAAGGCATAGTTTTCCCTGCTGGCTCTTTGGGCGTGGGACCAGTCTCCAGACATATGTAGATTTTGGAGGCTGGCACCGTGCCAAGTGGGAAAGGGTGGTTTTGAGGCTGAAGGCAGCAGGAAAGCCTGCAGCCCCCAGGTCTGTGGGGCTACGCAAGCGGTTCCCAAAGAGCTTTAGAACAAGGCATAGTTTTCCCTGCTGGCTCTTTGGGCGTGGGACCAATCTCCAGACATATGGCCATTTTTGTGCCTGGCGCGGCGCCAAGTGGGAAAGGGTGGTTTTGAGGCTGAAGGCAGCAGGAAAGCCTGCAGCCCCCAGGTGTGTGGGGCTACGCAAGCGGTTCCCAAAGAGCTTTAGAACAAGGCATAGTTTTCCCTGCTGGCTCTTTGGGCGTGGGACCAGTCTCCAGACATATGTAGATTTTGGAGGCTGGCACCGTGCCAAGTGGGAAAGGGTGGTTTTGAGGCTGAAGGCAGCAGGAAAGCCTGCAGCCCGCAGGTGTGTGGGGCTACGCAAGCGATTCCCAAAGAGCTTTAGATCAAGGCATAGTTTTCCCTGCTGGCTCTTTGGGTGCGGGACCAATCTCCAGACATATGGCCATTTTTGGGCCTCGAGCGACCCCAAGTGGGAAAGGGTGTTTTTGAGCCTGAAAGTGCCAGGAAAGCCTGCAGCCCCCAGGTCTGTGGGGCTACGCAAGCGGTTCCCAAAGAGCTTTAGAACAAGGCATAGTTTTCCCTGCTGGCTCTTTGGGCGTGGGACCAGTCTCCAGACATATGTAGATTTTGGAGGCTGGCACCGTGCCAAGTGGGAAAGGGTCGTTTTGAGGCTGAAGGCAGCAGGAAAGCCTGCAGCCCCTTAGGTCCGTGGGGCTACGCAAGCGGTTCCCAAAGAGCTTTAGAACAAGGCATAGTTTTCCCTGCTGGCTCTTTGGGCGTGGGTCCAGTCTCCAGACATATGGCCATTTTTGTGCCTGAAGCGACGCCAAGTGGGAAAGGGTGGTTTTGAGGCTGAAGGCAGCAGGAAAGCCTGCAGCCCGCAGGTGTGTGGGGCTACGCAAGCGATTCCCAAAGAGCTTTAGATCAAGGCATAGTTTTCCCTGCTGGCTCTTTGGGCGTGGGACCAATCTCCAGACATATGGCCATTTTTGGGCCTGGCGCGGCGCCAAGTGGGAAAGGGTGGTTTTTGAGGCTGAAGGCAACAGGCAAGCCTGCAGCCCCAAGGTCCTTTGGGAACTGCTTGCGGAGTCCGACAGAGCTGCGGGCTGCTGGCTTTCCTGCTGCCTTCAGCCTCAAAACCACCCTTTCCCACTTGGAGCCGCGCCAGGCACAAAAATGGCCATATGTCTGGAGATTGGTCCCACGCCCAAAGAGCCATGAGGGAAAACTATGCCTTGTTCTAAAGCTCTTTGGGAACCGCTTGCGTAGCCCCACACACCTGGGGGCTGCAGGCTTTCCTGCTGCCTTCAGCCTCAAAACCACCCTTTCCCACTTGGCGCCGCGCCAGGCACAAAAATGGCCATATGTCTGGAGATGGGTCCCCCACCCAAAGAGCCAGCAGGGAAAATTATGCCTGGTTCTAAAGCTCTTTGGGAACCGCTTGCGTAGCCCCACACACCTGCGGGCTGCAGGCTTTCCTGCTGCCTTCAGCCTCAAAACCACCCTTTCCCACTTGGCACCGCGCCAGAAACAAAAATGGCCATATGTCTGGAGATTGGTCCCATGGCCAAAGAGCCAGGAGGGAAAACTATGCCTTGATCTAAAGCTCTTTGGGAACCGCTTGCGTAGCCCCACACACCTGCAGGCTGCAGGCTTTCCTGCTGCCTTCAGCCTCAAAACCACCCTTTCCCACTTGGCGCCGCGCCAGGCACAGAAATGGCCATATGTCTGGAGATGGGTGCCACGCCCAAAGAGCCAGCAGGGAAAACTATGCCTTGTTATAAAGCTCTTTGGGAACCGCTTGCGTAGCCCCACACACCTGGGGGCTGCAGGTTTCCCTGGCGCCTTCAGCCTCAAAACCACTCTTTCAGACGTCGTGCCGAGCCAGGCACAGAAATGGCCATATGTCTGGAGATGGGTCCCACGCCCAAAGAGCCAGCAGGGAAAACTATGCCTTGTTCTAAAGCTCTTTGGGAACCGCTTGCGTAGCCCCACAGACCTGGGGGCTGCAGGCTTTCCTGGCGCCTTCAGCCTCAAAACCACCCTTTCCCACTTGGCGCCGGTCCAGGCACAAAAATGGCCATATGTCTGGAGATTGGTCCCACGGCAAAAGAGCCAGTAGGGAAAACTATGCCTTGTTCTAAAGCTCTTTGGGAACCGCTTCCGTAGCCCCACACACCTGGGGGCTGAAAGCTTTCCTGCTGCTTTCAGCCTCAAAACCACCCTTTCAGAGTTGGCGCCGCGCCAGGCACAGAAATGGCCATATGTCTGGATATGGGTCCCCCACCCAAAGAGCCAGCAGGGAAAACTATGCCTTGTTCTAAAGCTCTTTAGGAACCACTTGCGGAGCCCAACAGACCTGGGGCCTGCAGGCTTTCCTGCTGCCTTCAGCCTCAAAACCACCCTTTCCCACTGGGCGCCGCGACAGGCACAGAAATGGCAGTATGTCTGGAGATGGGTCCCCCACCCAAAGAGCCAGCAGGGAAAACTAAGCCTTGTTCTAAAGCTCTTTGGGAACCGCTTGCGTGGCCCCACAGACCTGGGGGGCTGCAGGCTTTCCTGCTGCCTTCAGCCTCAAAACCACCCTTTCCCATTTGGCACGGCGCCAGGCACAAAAATGGCCATATGTCTGGAGATTGGTCCCACGCCCAAAGAGCCAGCAGGGAAAACTATGCCTTGTTTTAAAGCTCTTTGGGAACCGCTTGCGTAGCCCCACACACCTGGGGGCTGCAGGCTTTCCTGCTGCCTTCAGCCTCAAAACCACCCTTTCCCACTTGGCGCCGCGCCAGGCACAAAAATGGCTATATGTCTGGAGATTGGTCCCACGCCCAAAGAGCCAGCAGGGAAAACTATGCCTTGTTCTAAAGCTCTTTGGGAACCGCTTGCGTAGCCCCACACACCTGGGGTCTGCAGGCATTCCTGCTGCCTTCAGCCTCAAAACCACCCTTTCCCACTTGGCGCCGCGCCAGGAACAGAAATGGCCATAAGTCTGGAGACTGGTCCCACGGCCAAAGAGCCAGCAGGGAAAACTATGCCTTGTTCTAAAGCTCTTTGGGAACCGCTTGCGTAGCCCCACACACCTGGGGGCTGCAGGCTTTCCTGCTGCATTCAGCGTCAAAACTTTCCTTTCCCACTTGGCGCCGCGCCAGGCACAAAAATGGCCATATGTCTGGAGATTGGTCCCACATCCAAAGAGCCAGCAGGGAACACTATGCCTTGTTCTAAAGCTCTTTGGGAACCGCTTGCGTAGCCCCACACACCTGCAGGCTGCAGGCTTTCCTGCTGCCTTCAGCCTCAAAACCACCCTTTCCCACTTGGCGCCGCGCCAGGCACAAAAATGGCCATATGTCTGGAGATTGGTCCCATGCCCAAAGAGCCATGAGGGAAAACTATGCCTTGTACTGAAGCTCTTTGGGAACCGCTTGCGTAGCCCCACAGACCTGGGGGCTGCAGGCTTTCCTGGCGCCTTCAGCCTCAAAACCACCCTTTCCCACTTGGCGCCGCGCCAGGCATAAAAATGGCCATGTGTCTGGAGATTGGTCCCACGCCCAAAGAGCCAGGAGGGAAAACTATGCCTTTTTCTAAAGCTCTTTGGGAACCGCTTGCGTAGCCCCACACACCTGGGGGCTGCAGGCTTTCCTGCTGCCTTCAGCCTCAAAACCACCCTTTCCCACTTGGCGCAGCGCCAGGCACAAATAATGCCATATGTCTGGAGATTAGTCCCATGCCCAAAGAGCCATGAGTGAAAACTATGCCTTGTGCTAAAGCTCTTTGGGAACCGCTTGCGTAGCCCCACACACCTGGGGGCTGCAGGCTTTCCTGCTGCCTTCAGCCTCAAAACCACTCTTTCAAACGTTGCGCCGCGCCAGGCCCAGAAATGGCAATATGTCTGGAGATTGGTCCCATGCCCAAAGAGCCAGCAGGGAAAACTATGCCTTGTTCTAAAGCTCTTTGGGAACCGCTTGCGTAGCCCCACACACCTGCGGGCTGCAGGCTTTCCTGCTGCCTTCAGCCTTAAAACCACCCTTTCCCACTTGGCGCCGCGCCAGGCACAAAAATGGCAGTATGTCTGGAGATTGGTCCCATACTCAAAGAGCCAGCAGAGAAAACTATGCCTTTTTCTAAAGCTCTTTGGGAACCGCTTGCGTAGCCCCACACACCTGCGGGCTGCAGGCTTTCCTGCGGCCTTCAGCCTCAAAACCACCCTTTCCCACTTGGCGCCGCGCCAGCACTAAAATGGCCATATGTCTGGAGACTGGTCCCACGCCCAAAGAGCCAGCAGGGAAAACTATGCCTTGTTCTAAAGCTCTTTGGGAACCGCTTGCGTAGCCCCACACACCTGGGGGCTGCAGGCTTTCCTGCTGCCTTCAGCCTCAAAACCACCCTTTCCCACTTGGCGCCGCGCCAGGCACAGAAATGGCCATATGTCTGGAGATCGGTGCCACGCCCAAAGAGCCAGCAGGGAAAACTATGCCTTGTTCTAAAGCTCTTTGGGAACCGCTTGCGTAGCCCCACACACCTGGGGGCTGCAGGCTTCCCTGGCGCCTTCAGCCTCAAAACCACTCTTTCAGACGTCGTGCCGAGCCAGGCACAGAAATGGCCATATGTCTGGAGATGGGTCCCACGCCCAAAGAGCCAGCAGGGAAAACTATGCCTTGTTCTAAAACTCTTTGGGAACCGCTTGCGTAGCCCCACAGACCTGGGGGCTGCAGGCTTTCCTGCTGCCTTCAGCCTCAAAACCACCCTTTCCCACTTGGCGCCGCGCCAGGCACAAAAATGGCCATATGTCTGGAGATTGGTCCCACGCCCAAAGAGCCAGCAGGGAAAACTATGCCTTGTTCTAAAACTCTTTGGGAACCGCTTGCGGAGCCCCACAGACCTGGGGGCTGCAGGCTTTCCTGCTGCCTTCAGCCTCAAAACCACCCTTTCCCACTTGGCACGGTGCCAGCCTCCAAAATCTACATATGTCTGGAGACTGGTCCCACGCCCAAAGAGCCAGCAGGGAAAACTATGCCTTGTTCTAAAGCTCTTTGGGAACCGCTTGCGTGGCCCCACACACCTGCGGGCTGCAGGCTTTCCTGCTGCCTTCAGCCTAAAACCACCCTTTCCCACGTGGCGCCGCTCAAGGCACAAAAATGGCCATATGTCTGGAGACTGGTCCCACGCCCAAAGAGCCATGAGGGAAAACTATGCCTTGTTCTAAAGCTCTTTGGGAACCGCTTGCGTAGGTCCACACACCTGGGGGCTGCAGGCCTTCCTGCTGCCTTCACCTCAAAACCACCCTTCCCACTTGGCGCTGGTCCAGGCACAAAAATGGCCATATGTCTGGAGATTGGTCCCAAGCCCAAAGAGCCTTCAGGGAAAATTATGCCTTGTTCTAAAGCTCTTTGGGAACCGCTTGCGTAGCCCCACAGACCTGGGAGCTGCAGGCTTTCTTGGCGCCTTCAGCCTCAAAACCACTCTTTCAGACTTGGCGCCGCGCCAGGCACAGAAATGGCAATATGTCTGGATATGGGTCCCCCACCCAAAGAGCCAGTAGGGAAAACAATGCCTTGTTCTAAAGCTCTTTGGGAACTGCTTGCGTAGCCTCACACACATGCGGGCTGCAGGCTTTCCTGCTGCCTTCAGCCTCAAAACCACCCTTTCCCACTTGGCGCCGGTCCAGGCACAAAAATGGTCATATGTCTGGAGACTGGTCCCATGCCCAAAGAGCCAGCAGGGAAAACTATGCCTTGTTCTAAAGCTCTTTGGGAACCGCTTGCGTAGCCCCACACACCTGGGGGCTGCAGGCTTTCCTGCTGCCTTCAGCCTCAAAACCACCCTTTCCCTCTTGGCGCCGCGCCAGGCACAAAAATGGCCATATGTCTGGAGATTGGTCCCACGCCCAAAGAGCCAGCAGAGAAAACTATGCCTTGTTCTAAAGCTCTTTGGGAACCGCTTGCGTAGCCCCACACACCTGGGGGCTGCAGGCTTTCCTGCTGCCTTCAGCCTCAAAACCACCCTTTCCCACTTGGCGCCGCGCCAGGCACAGAAATGGCCATATGTCTGGAGATGGGTGCCACGCCCAAAGAGCCAGCAGGGAAAACTATGCCTTGTTATAAAGCTCTTTGGGAACCGCTTGCGTAGCCCCACACACCTGGGGGCTGCAGGCTTCCCTGGCGCCTTCAGCCTCAAAACCACTCTTTCAGACGTCGTGCCGAGCCAGGCACAGAAATGGCCATATGTCTGGAGATGGGTCCCACGCCCAAAGAGCCAGCAGGGAAAACTATGCCTTGTTCTAAAACTCTTTGGGAACCGCTTGCGTAGCCCCACAGACCTGGGGGCTGCAGGCTTTCCTGCTGCCTTCAGCCTCAAAACCACCCTTTCCCACTTGGCGCCGCGCCAGGCACAAAAATGGCCATATGTCTGGAGATTGGTCCCACGCCCAAAGAGCCAGCAGGGAAAACTATGCCTTGTTCTAAAACTCTTTGGGAACCGCTTGCGTAGCCCCACAGACCTGGGGGCTGCAGGCTTTCCTGCTGCCTTCAGCCTCAAAACCACCCTTTCCCACTTGGCACGGTGCCAGCCTCCAAAATCTACATATGTCTGGAGACTGGTCCCACGCCCAAAGAGCCAGCAGGGAAAACTATGCCTTGTTCTAAAGCTCTTTGGGAACCGCTTGCGTGGCCCCACACACCTGCGGGCTGCAGGCTTTCCTGCTGCCTTCAGCCTAAAACCACCCTTTCCCACGTGGCGCCGCTCAAGGCACAAAAATGGCCATATGTCTGGAGACTGGTCCCACGCCCAAAGAGCCAGCAGGGAAAACTATGCCTTGTTCTAAAGCTCTTTGGGAACCGCTTGCGTAGGTCCACACACCTGGGGGCTGCAGGCCTTCCTGCTGCCTTCACCTCAAAACCACCCTTCCCACTTGGCGCTGGTCCAGGCACAAAAATGGCCATATGTCTGGAGATTGGTCCCAAGCCCAAAGAGCCAGGGGGGAAAATTATGCCTTGTTCTAAAGCTCTTTGGGAACCGCTTGCGTAGCCCCACAGACCTGGGAGCTGCAGGCTTTCCTGGCGCCTTCAGCCTCAAAACCACTCTTTCAGACTTGGCGCCGCGCCAGGCACAGAAATGGCAATATGTCTGGATATGGGTCCCCCACCCAAAGAGCCAGTAGGGAAAACAATGCCTTGTTCTAAAGCTCTTTGGGAACTGCTTGCGTAGCCTCACACACATGCGGGCTGCAGGCTTTCCTGCTGCCTTCAGACTCAAAACCACCCTTTCCCACTTGGCGCCGGTCCAGGCACAAAAATGGTCATATGTCTGGAGACTGGTCCCATGCCCAAAGAGCCAGCAGGGAAAACTATGCCTTGTTCTAAAGCTCTTTGGGAACCGCTTGCGTAGCCCCACACACCTGGGGGCTGCAGGCTTTCCTGCTGCCTTCAGCCTCAAAACCACCCTTTCCCTCTTGGCGCCGCGCCAGGCACAAAAATGGCCATATGTCTGGAGATTGGTCCCACGCCCAAAGAGCCATGAGGGAAAACTATGCCTTGTTCTAAAGCTCTTTGGGAACCACTTGCGTAGCCCCACGGACCTGCGGGCTGCAGGCTTTCCTGCTGCCTTCAGCCTCAAAACCACCCTTTCCCACTTGGCGCCGCGCCAGGCACAAAAATGGCCGTATGTCTGGAGATTGGTCCCATGCCCAAAGAGCCAGCAGGGAAAACTATGCCTTGTTCTAAAGCTCTTTGGGAACCGCTTGCGTAGCCCCACACACCTGCGGTCTGCAGGCTTTCCTGGCGCCTTTAGCCTCAAAACCACCCTTTCCCACTTGGCTCCATGCCAGGCACAAAAATGGCCATATGTCTGGCGATTGGTCCCACGCCCAAAGAGCCAGTAGGGAAAACTATGCCTTGTTCTAAAGCTCTTTGGGAACCGCTTGCGTAGCCCCACACACCTGCAGGCTGCAGGCTTTCCTGCTGCCTTCAGCCTCAAAACCACCCTTTCCCACTTGGCATGGTGCCAGCCTCCAAAATCTACATATGTCTGGAGACTGGTCCCACGCCCAAAGAGCCAGCAGAGAAAACTATGCCTTGTTCTAAAGCTCTTTGGGAACCGCTTTCGTAGCCCCACACACCTGGGGGCTGCAGGCTTTCCTGGCGCCTTCAGCCTCAATAACACCCTTTCCCACTTGGCGCCGCGCCAGGCACATAAATGGCCATATGTCTCGAGATTGGTCCCACGCCCAAAGAGCCATGAGGGAAAACTATGCCTTGTTCTAAAGCTCCTTGGGAACCGCTTGCGTAGCCCCACACACCTGGGGGCTGCAGGATTTCCTGCTGCCTTCAGCCTCAAAACCACCCTTTCCCACTTGGCACGGTGCCAGCCTCCAAAATCTACATATGTCTGGAGACTGGTCCCATGCCCAAAGAGCCAGGAGGGAAAAATATGCCTTGTTCTAAAGCTCTTTGGGAACCGCTTGCGTGGCCCCACACACCTGGGGGCTGCAGGCTTTCCTGCTGCCTTCAGCGTCAAAACCTCCCTTTCCCACTTGGCGCCGCGCCAGGCACAAAAATGGCCATATGTCTGGAGATTGCTCCCACGCCCAAAGAGCCAGGAGAGAAAATTATGCCTTGTTCTAAAGCTCTTTGGGAACCGCTTGCGTAGCCCCACACACCTGAGGGCTGTAGGCTTTCCTGCTGCCTTCAGCCTCAAAACCACCCTTTCCCACTTGTCGCCGCGCCAGGCACAAATATGGCCATATGACTGGAGAGGGGTCTAACACCCAAAGAACCCGCAGGGAAAAATATGCCTTGTTCTAAAGCTCTTTGGGAACCGCTTGCGTAGCCCCACACACCTGGGGGCTGCAGGCTTTCCTGCTGCCTTCAGCCTCAAAACCACCCTTTCCCACTTGGCGCCGCACCAGGCACAAAAATGACAATATGTCTGCAGATGCGTCCCCCACCCAAAGAGCCAGCAGGGAAAACTATGCCTTGTTCTAAAGCTCTTTGGGAACCGCTTGCGTAGCCCGACGGTCCTGGGGGGCTGCAGGCTTTCCTGCTGCCTTCAGCCTCAAAACCACCCTTTCCCACTTGGCGCCGGTCTAGGCTCAAAAATGGCCACATGTCTGGAGATTGGTCCCACGCCCAAAGAGCCAGCAGGGAAAACTATGCCTTGTTCTAAAGCTCTTTGGGAACCACTTGCGTAGCCGCACACACCTGGGGGCTGCAGGCTTTCCTGCTGCCTTCAGCCTCAAAACTTTCTTTCCCACTTGGCGCCACGCCAGACAAAAAAATTGCCATACGTCTGGAGATTGGTCCCACGACCAAAGAGCCAGGAGGGAACACTATGCCTTGTTCTAAAGCTCTTTGGGAACCGCTTGCGCAGCCCCACAGACCTGGGGGCTGCAGGCTTTCCTGCTGCCTTCAGCCTCAAAACCACCCTTTCCCACTTGGCGCCGCGCCAGACACAGAAATGGCAGTATGTCTGGAGATTGGTCCCTCGACCAAAGAGCCATGAGGGAAAACTATGCCTTGTTCTAAAGCTCTTTGGGAACCGCTTGCGTAGCCCCACACACCTGGGGGCTGCAGGCTTTCCTGCTGCCTTCAGCCTCAAAACCACTCTTTCCCACTTGGCGCCGCGGCAGGCAAAGAAATGGCCATATGTCTGGAGATGGGTCCCATGCCCAATGAGCCATGATGGAAAACTATGCCTTGTTCTAAAGCTCTTTGGGAACCGCTTGCGCAGCCGCACACACCTGGGGGCTGCAGGCTTTCCTGCTGCCTTCAGCCTCAAAACCACCCTTTCCCACTTGGCGCTGCGCCAGACACAGAAATGGCCATATGTCTGGAGATGGGTCCCATGCCCAAAGAGCCATGAGGGAAAACTATGCCTTATTCTAAAGCTCTTTGGGAACCGCTTGCGTAGCCCCACACACCAGGGGGCTGCAGGCTTTCCTGCTGCCTTCAGCCTCAAAACCACCCTTTCCCACTTGGCGCCATGCCAGCCACAAAATTGGCCATATGTCTGCAGATGGATCCCACGCCCAAAGAACCAACAGGGAAAACTATGCCTTGTTCTAAAGCTCTTTGGGAACCGCTTCCGTAGCCTCACAGACCTGGGGGCTGCAGGCTTTCCTGCTGCCTTCAGCCTCAAAACCACCCTTTCCCACTTGGCGCCGCGCCAGGAACAGAAATGGCAATATGTCTGGAGATGGGTCCCCCACCCATAGAGACATGAGGGAAAACTATGCCTTGTTCTAAAGCTCTTTGGGAACCGCTTGCGTAGCCCCACACACCTGGGGGGCTGCAGGCTTTCCTGCTGCCTTCAGCCTCAAAACTTTCCTTTCCCACTTGGCGCCGCGGCAGGCACAAAAATGGCCATATGTCTGGAGATTGGTCCCACGCCCAAAGAGCCAGCAGGGAACAATATGCCTTGTTCTAAAGCTCTTTGGGAACCGCTTCCGTAGCCCCACACACTTGGGGGCTGCAGGCTTTCCTGCTGCCTTCAGCCTCAAAACCACCCTTTCCCACTTGGCGCCGCGCCAGGCACAAAAATGGCCATATGTCTCG
Source organism: Larus michahellis (assembly GCF_964199755.1). NCBI lineage: Eukaryota > Metazoa > Chordata > Aves > Charadriiformes > Laridae > Larus > Larus michahellis. The sequence goes on along the minus strand of NW_027436321.1, from coordinate 277,014 downwards.
AGATTGGTCCCATGCCCAAAGAGCCATGAGGGAAAACTATGCCTTGTTCTAAAGCTCTTTGGGAACCGCTTGCGTAGCCCCACACACCTGGGGGCTGCAGGCTTTCCTGCTGCCTTCAGCCTCAAAACCACCCTTTCCCACTTGGCGCCGCGCCAGGCTCAAAAATGGCCATATGTCTGGAGATTGGTCCCACGGCCAAAGAGCCAGCAGAGAAAACTATGCCTTGTGCTAAAGCTCTTTGGGAACCGCTTGCGTAGCCCCACACACCAGCGGGCTGCAGGCTTTCCTGCTGCCTTCAGCCTCAAAACCACCCTTTCCCACTTGGCACGGTGCCAGCCTCCAAAATCTACATATGTCTGGAGACTGGTCCCATGCCCAAAGAGCCAGGAGGGAAAACTATGCCTTGTTCTAAAGCTCTTTGGGAACCGCTTGCGTGGCCCCACACACCTGAGGGCTGCAGGCTTTCCTGCTGCCTTCAGCCTCAAAACCTCCCTTTCCCACTTGGCGCCGCGCCAGGCACAAAAATGGCCATATGTCTGGAGATTGGTCCCACGCCCAAAGAGCCATGAGGGAAAACTATGCCTTGTTCTAAAGCTCTTTGGGAACCGTTTCGTGGCCCCACAGACCTGGGGGCTGCAGGCTTTCCTGCTGCCTTCAGCCTCAAAACCACCCTTTCCCACTTGGCACCGCGCCAGGCACAAAAATGGCCATATGTCTGGAGATTGGTCCCATGCCCAAAGAGCCAGCAGGGAAAACTATGCCTTGTTCTAAAGCTCTTTGGGAACCGCTTGCGTAGCCCCACAAACCTGGGGGCTGCAGGCTTTCCTGCTGCCTTCAGCCTCAAAAACACCCTTTCCCACTTGGCGCCGCGCCAGGCACAAAAATGGCCATATGTCTGGAGATTGGTCCCATGCCTAAAGAGCCAGCAGGGAAAACTATGCCTTGTGCTAAAGCTCTTTGGGAACCGCTTGCGTAGCCCCACACACCTGGGGGCTGCAGGCTTTCCTGCTGCCTTCAGCCTCAAAACCACCCTTTCCCACTTGGCGCCGCGCCAGGCACAAAAATGGCCATATGTCTGGTGATTGCTCCCACGCCCAAAGAGCCAGGAGAGAAAATTATGCCTTGTTCTAAAGCTCTTTGGGAACCGCTTGCGTAGCCCCACACACCTGGGGGCTGTAGGCTTTCCTGCTGCCTTCAGCCTCAAAACCACCCTTTCCCACTTGTCGCCGCGCCAGGCACAAATATGGCCATATGACTGGAGAGGGGTCTAACACCCAAAGAACCCGCAGGGAAAAATATGCCTTGTTCTAAAGCTCTTTGGGAACCGCTTGCGTAGCCCCACACACCTGGGGGCTGCAGGCTTTCCTGCTGCCTTCAGCCTCAAAACCACCCTTTCCCACTTGGCGCCATGCCAGCCACAAAATTGGCCATATGTCTGCAGATGGATCCCACGCCCAAAGAACCAGCAGGGAAAACTATGCCTTGTTCTAAAGCTCTTTGGGAACCGCTTCCGTAGCCCCACAGACCTGGGGGCTGCAGGCTTTCCTGCTGCCTTCAGCCTCAAAACCACCCTTTCCCACTTGGAGCCGCGCCAGGAACAGAAATGGCAATATGTCTGGAGATGGGTCCCCCACCCATAGAGACATGAGGGAAAACTATGCCTTGTTCTAAAGCTCTTTGGGAACCGCTTGCGTAGCCCCACACACCTGGGGGGCTGCAGGCTTTCCTGCTGCCTTCAGCCTCAAAACTTTCCTTTCCCACTTGGCGCCGCGGCAGGCACAAAAATGGCCATATGTCTGGAGATTGGTCCCACGCCCAAAGAGCCAGCAGGGAACAATATGCCTTGTTCTAAAGCTCTTTGGGAACCCCTTCCGTAGCCCCACACACTTGGGGGCTGCAGGCTTTCCTGCTGCCTTCATCCTCAAAACCACCCTTTCCCACTTGGCGCCGCGCCAGGCACAAAAATGGCCATATGTCTCGAGATTGGTCCCATGCCAAAAGAGCCATGAGGGAAAACGATGCCTTGTTCTAAAGCTCTTTGGGAACCGCTTGCGTAGCCCCACGGACCTGGGGGCTGCAGGCTTTCCTGCTGCCTTCAGCCTCAAAACCACCCTTTCCCACTTGGCGCCGCGCCAGGCTCAAAAATGGCCATATGTCTGGAGATTGGTCCCACGGCCAAAGAGCCAGCAGAGAAAACTATGCCTTGTGCTAAAGCTCTTTGGGAACCGCTTGCGTAGCCCCACACACCAGCGGGCTGCAGGCTTTCCTGCTGCCTTCAGCCTCAAAACCACCCTTTCCCACTTGGCACGGTGCCAGCCTCCAAAATCTACATATGTCTGGAGACTGGTCCCATGCCCAAAGAGCCAGGAGGGAAAACTATGCCTTGTTCTAAAGCTCTTTGGGAACCGCTTGCGTGGCCCCACACACCTGGGGGCTGCAGGCTTTCCTGCTGCCTTCAGCCTCAAAACCTCCCTTTCCCACTTGGCGCCGCGCCAGGCACAAAAATGGCCATATGTCTGGAGATTGGTCCCACGCCCAAAGAGCCAGGAGGGAAAACTATGCCTTGTTCTAAAGCTCTTTGGGAACCGTTTCGTGGCCCCACACACCTGGGGGCTGCAGGCTTTCCTGCTGCCTTCAGCCTCAAAACCACCCTTTCCCACTTGGCACTGCGCCAGGCACAAAAATGGCCATATGTCTGGAGATTGGTCCCATGCCCAAAGAGCCAGCAGGGAAAACTATGCCTTGTTCTAAAGCTCTTTGGGAACCGCTTGCGTAGCCCCACACACCTGGGGGCTGCAGGCTTTCCTGCTGCCTTCAGCCTCAAAACCACCCTTTCCCACTTGGCGCCGCGCCAGGCACAAAAATGGCCATATGTCTGGAGATTGGTCCCATGCCTAAAGAGCCAGCAGGGAAAACTATGCCTTGTGCTAAAGCTCTTTGGGAACCGCTTGCGTAGCCCCACACACCTGGGGGCTGCAGGCTTTCCTGCTGCCTTCAGCCTCAAAACCACCCTTTCCCACTTGGCGCCGCGCCAGGCACAAAAATGGCCATATGTCTGGAGATTGCTCCCACGCCCAAAGAGCCAGGAGAGGAAATTATGCCTTGTTCTAAAGCTCTTTGGGAACCGCTTGCGTAGCCCCACACACCTGGGGGCTGTAGGCTTTCCTGCTGCCTTCAGCCTCAAAACCACCCTTTCCCACTTGTCGCCGCGCCAGGCACAAATATGGCCATATGACTGGAGAGGGGTCTAACACCCAAAGAACCCGCAGGGAAAAATATGCCTTGTTCTAAAGCTCTTTGGGAACCGCTTGCGTAGCCCCACACACCTGGGGGCTGCAGGCTTTCCTGCTGCCTTCAGCCTCAAAACCACCCTTTCCCACTTGGCGCCATGCCAGCCACAAAAATGGCCATATGTCTGCAGATGGATCCCACGCCCAAAGAACCAGCAGGGAAAACTATGCCTTGTTCTAAAGCTCTTTGGGAACCGCTTGCGTAGCCCCACACACCTGGGGGGCTGCAGGCTTTCCTGCTGCCTTCAGCCTCAAAACTTTCCTTTCCCACTTGGCGCCGCGCCAGGCTCAAAAATGGCCATATGTCTGGAGATTGGTCCCACGGCCAAAGAGCCAGCAGAGAAAACTATGCCTTGTGCTAAAGCTCTTTGGGAACCGCTTGCGTAGCCTCACAGACCTGGGGGCTGCAGGCTTTCCTGCTGCCTTCAGCCTCAAAACCACCCTTTCCCACTTGGCACGGTGCCAGCCTCCAAAATCTACATATGTCTGGAGACTGGTCCCATGCCCAAAGAGCCAGGAGGGAACAATATGCCTTGTTCTAAAGCTCTTTGGGAACCGCTTCCGTAGCCCCACACACTTGGGGGCTGCAGGCTTTCCTGCTGCCTTCAGCCTCAAAACCACCCTTTCCCACTTGGCACCGCGCCAGGCACAAATATGGCCATATGACTGGAGAGGGGTCCCACGCCCAAAGAGCCAGCAGGGAAAACTATGCCTTGTTCTAAAGCTCTTTGGGAACCGCTTGCGTGGCCCCACACACCTGGGGGCTGCAGGCTTTCCTGCTGCCTTCAGCCTCAAAATCACCCTTTCCCACTTGGCACCGCGCCAGGCACAAAAATGTCCATATGTCTGGAGATTGGTCCCACGCCCAAAGAGCCATGAGGGAAAACTATGCCTTGTTCTAAAGCTCTTTGGGAACCGCTTGCGTAGCCCCACACACCTGGGGGCTGCAGGCTTTCCTGCTGCCTTCAGCCTCAAAACCACCCTTTCCCACTTGGCGCCGCGCCAGGCACAAAAATGGCCATATGTCTGGAGATTGGTCCCACGCCCAAAGAGCCAGGAGAGAAAATTATGCCTTGTTCTAAAGCTCTTTGGGAACCGCTTGCGTAGCCCCACACACCTGGGGGCTGCAGGCTTTCCTGCTGCCTTCAGCCTCAAAACCACCCTTTCCCACTTGGCGCCGCGCAAGGCACAAAAATGGTCATATGTCTGGAGACTGGTCCCACGCCCAAAGAGCCAGCAGGGAAAACTATGCCTTATTCTAAAGCTCTTTGGGAACCGCTTGCGTAGCCCCACAGACCTGGGGGCTGCAGGCTTTCCTGCGCCCTTCAGACTCAAAACCACCCTTTCCCACTTGGCGCCACGCCAGGCACAAAAATGGCCATATGTCTGGAGATTGGTCCCACGCCCAAAGAGCCAGCAGGGAAAACTATGCCTTGTTCTAAAGCTCTTTGGGAACCGCTTGCGGAGCCCCACACACCTGGGGGCTGCAGGCTTTCCTGCTGCCTTCAGCCTCAAAACCACCCTTTCCCACTTGGCGCCGGTCCAGGCACAAAAATGGCCATATGTCTGGAGATTGGTCCCATGCCCAAAGAGCCAGCAGGGAAAACTATGCCTTGTTCTAAAGCTCTTTGGGAACCGCTTGCGTAGCCCCACACACCTGGGGGCTGCAGGCTTTCCTGCTGCCTTCAGCCTCAAAACCACCCTTTCCCACTTGGCGCCGGTCCAGGCACAAAAATGGCCATATGTCTGGAGATTAGTCCCACGCCCAAAGAGCCAGGAGGGAATACTATGCCTTATTCTAAAGCTCTTTGGGAACCGCTTGCGTAGCCCCACACACCTGGGGGCTGCAGGCTTTCCTGCTGCCTTCAGCCTCAAAACCACCCTTCCCACTTGGCGCCGCGCCAGGCACAAAAATGGCCATATGTCTGGAGATGGGTCCCACGCCCAAAGAGCCAGGAGGGAAAACTATGCCTTGTTCTAAAGCTCTTTGGGAACCGCTTGCGTAGCCCCACGGACCTGGGGGCTGCAGGCTTTCCTGCTGCCTTCAGCCTCAAAACCACCCTTTCCCACTTGGCGCCGCGCCAGGCACAAAAATGGCCATATTTCTGGAGACTGGTCCCACGCCCAAAGAGCCAGCAGGGAAAACTATCCCTTGTTCTAAAACTCTTTGGGAACCGCTTGCGTAGCCCCACAGACCTGGGGGCTGCAGGCTTTCCTGCTGCCTTCAGCCTCAAAACCACCCTTTCCCACTTGGCACGGTGCCAGCCTCCAAAATCTACATATGTCTGGAGACTGGTCCCACGCCCAAAGAGCCAGCAGGGAAAACTATGCCTTGTTCTAAAGCTCTTTGGGAACCGCTTGCGTGGCCCCACACACCTGCGGGCTGCAGGCTTTCCTCCTGCCTTCAGCCTCAAAACCACCCTTTCCCAATTGGCGCCGGTCCAGGCACAAAAATGGCCATATGTCTGGAGATTGGTCCTAAGCCCAAAGAGCCAGGAGGGAAAATTATGCCTTGTTCTAAAGCTCTTTGGGAACCGCTTGCGTAGCCCCACACACCTGGGGGCTGCAGGCTTTCCTGCTGCCTTCAGCCTCAAAACCACCCTTTCCCACTTGGCGCCACGCATGGCCCAAAAATGGCCATATGTCTGGAGGTGGGTCCCACGCCCAAAGAGCCAGGAGGGAACACTAAGCCTTGTTCTAAAGCTCTTTGGGAACCGCTTGCGTAGCCCCACGGACCTGGGGGCTGCAGGCTTTCCTGCTGCCTTCAGCCTCAAAACCACCCTTCCCACTTGGCGCCGCGCCAGGCACAAAAATGGCCATATGTCTGGAGATGGGTCCCACGCCCAAAGAGCCAGCAGGGAAAACTATGCCTTGTTCTAAAGCTCTTTGGGAACCGCTTGCTTAGCCCCACAAACGTGGGGGCTGCAGGCTTTCCTGCTGCCTTCAGCCTCAAAACCACCCTTTCCCACTTGGCACGGTGCCAGCCTCCAAAATCTACTTATGTCTGGAGATGGGTCCCACGCCCAAAGAGCCAGCAGGGAAAACTATGCCTTGTTCTAAAGCTCTTTGGGAACCGCTTGCGTAGCCCCACACACCTGGGGGCTGCAGGCTTTCCTGCTGCCTTCAGCCTCAAAACCACCCTTTCCCACTTGGCGCCTGTCCAGGCACAAATATGGCCATATGTCTGGAGATTGGTCCCACGCCCAAAGAGCCAGGAGGGAATACTATGCCTTTTTCTAAAGCTCTTTGGGAACCGCTTGCGTAGCCCCACACACCTGGGGGCTGCAGGCTTTCCTGCTGCCTTCAGCCTCAAAACCACCCTTCCCATTTGGCGCCGCGCCAGGCACAATAATGGCCATATGTCTGGAGATTGGTCCCACGCCCAAAGAGCCAGCAGGGAAAACTATGCCTTGTTCTAAAGCTCTTTGGGAACCGCTTGCGTAGCCCCACACACCTGCAGGCTGCAGGCTTTCCTGCTGCCTTCAGCCTCAAAACCACCCTTTCCCACTTGGCGCCGCGCCAGGCACAAAAATGGCCATATGTCTGGAGACTGGTCCCACGCCCAAAGAGCCAGCAGGGAAAACTATGCCTTGTTCTAAAGCTCTTTGGGAACCGCTTGCGGAGCCCCACAGACCTGGGGGCTGCAGGCTTTCCTGCTGCCTTCAGCCTCAAAACAACCCTTTCCCACTTGGCGCCGCGCCAGGCACAGAAATGGCAATATGTCTGGAGACGGGTCCCCAACCCAAAGAGCCAGCAGGGAAAACTATGCCTTGTTCTAAAGCTCTTTGGGAACCGCTTGCGTAGCCCCACAGACCTGGGGGGCTGCAGGCTTTCCTGCTGCCTTCAGCCTCAAAACTTTCCTTTCCCACTTGGCGCCGGTCCAGGCACAAAAATGGCCATATGTCTGGAGATTCGTCCTATGCCCAAAGAGCCATGAGGGAAAAGTATGCCTTGTGCTAAAGCTCTTTGGGAACCGCTTGCGTAGCCCCACACACCTGGGGGCTGCAGGCTTATCTGCTGCCTTCAGCCTCTAAACAACCCTTTCCCACTTGGCGCCGCGCATGGCCCAAAAATGGCCATATGTCTGGAGATGAGTCCCACGCCCAAAGAGCCAGAATGGAAAACTATGCCTTGTTCTAAAGCTCTTTGGGAACCTCTTGCGTGGCCCCACACACCTGGGGGCTGCAGGCTTTCCTGCTGCCTTCTGCCTCAAAACCACCCTTTCCCATTTGGCGCCACGCCAGGCACAAAAATGGCCACATGTCTGGAGATTGGTCCCACGCCTAAAGAGCCAGCAGGGAACACTAAGCCTTGTTCTAAAGCTCTTTGGGAACCGCTTGCGTAGCCCCACACACCTGCAGGCTGCAGGCTTTCCTGCTGCCTTCAGCCTCAAAACCACCCTTCCCACTTGGCGCCGCGCCAGGCACAAAAATGGCCATATGTCTGGAGATGGGTCCCACGCACAAAGAGCCAGCAGGGAAAACTATGCCTTGTTCTAAAGCTCTTTGGGAACCGCTTGCGTAGCCCCACAAACGTGGGGGCTGCAGGCTTTCCTGCTGCCTTCAGCCTCAAAACCACCCTTTCCCACTTGCAACGGTGCCAGCCTCCAAAATCTACTTATGTCTGGAGATGGGTCCCACGCCCAAAGAGCCAGCAGGGAAAACTATGCCTTGTTCTAAAGCTCTTTGGGAACCGCTTGCGTAGCCCCACACACCTGGGGGCTGCAGGCTTTCCTGCTGCCTTCAGCCTCAAAACCACCCTTTCCCACTTGGCGCCGGTCCAGGCACAAATATGGCCATATGTCTGGAGATTGGTCCCACGCCCAAAGAGCCAGGAGGGAATACTATGCCTTTTTCTAAAGCTCTTTGGGAACCGCTTGCGTAGCCCCACACACCTGGGGGCTGCAGGCTTTCCTGCTGCCTTCAGCCTCAAAACCACCCTTCCCATTTGGCGCCGCGCCAGGCACAATAATGGCCATATGTCTGGAGATTGGTCCCACGCCCAAAGAGCCAGCAGGGAAAACTATGCCTTGTTCTAAAGCTCTTTGGGAACCGCTTGCGTAGCCCCACACACCTGCAGGCTGCAGGCTTTCCTGCTGCCTTCAGCCTCAAAAACACCCTTTCCCACTAGGCGCCGCGCCAGGCACAAAAATGGCCATATGTCTGGAGACTGGTCCCACGCCCAAAGAGCCAGCAGGGAAAACTATGCCTTGTTCTAAAGCTCTTTGGGAACCGCTTGCGGAGCCCCACACACCTGGGGGCTGCAGGCTTTCCTGCTGCCTTCAGCCTCAAAACCACCCTTTCCCACTTGGCGCCGCGCCAGGCACAGAAATGGCAATATGTCTGGAGACGGGTCCCCAACCCAAACAGCCAGCAGGGAAAACTATGCCTTGTTCTAAAGCTCTTTGGGAACCGCTTGCGTAGCCCCACAGACCTGGGGGGCTGCAGGCTTTCCTGCTGCCTTCAGCCTCAAAACTTTCCTTTCCCACTTGGCGCCGGTCCAGGCACAAAAATGGCCATATGTCTGGAGATGGGTCCCACGCACAAAGAGCCAGCAGGGAAAACTATGCCTTGTGCTAAAGCTCTTTGGGAACCGCTTGCGTAGCCCCACACACCTGGGGGCTGCAGGCTTTCCTGCTGCCTTCTGCCTCAAAACCACCCTTTCCCACTTGGCTCCGCGCATGGCCCAAAAATGGCCATATGTCTGGAGATGAGTCCCACGCCCAAAGAGCCAGAATGGAAAACTATGCCTTGTTCTAAAGCTCTTTGGGAACCGCTTGCGTAGCCCCACACACCTGGGGGCTGCAGGCTTTCCTGCTGCCTTCAGCCTCAAAACCACCCTTTCCAATTTGGCGCCACGCCAGGCACAAAAATGGCCACATGTCTGGAGATTGGTCCCACGCCCAAAGAGCCAGGAGGGAACACTAAGCCTTGTTCTAAAGCTCTTTGGGAACCGCTTGCGTAGCCCCACACACCTGGGGGCTGCAGGCTTTCCTGCTGCCTTCAGCCTCAAAACCACCCTTCCCACTTGGCGCCGCACCAGGCACAAAAATGGCCTTATGTCTGGAGATGGGTCCCACGCCCAAAGAGCCAGCAGGGAAAACTATGCCTTGTTCTAAAGCTCTTTGGGAACCGCTTGCGTAGCCCCACAGACCTGCGGGCTGCAGGCTTTCCTGCTGCCTTCAGCCTCAAAACCACCCTTTCCCACTTGGCACGGTGCCAGCCTCCAAAATCTACTTATGTCTGGAGATGGGTCCCACGCCCAAAGAGCCAGCAGGGAAAACTATGCCTTGTTCTAAAGCTCTTTGGGAACCGCTTGCGTAGCCCCACACACCTGGGGGCTGCAGGCTTCCCTGCTTCCTTCAGCCTCAAAAATACCCTTTCCCACTTGGCGCCGCGCCAGGCACAAAAATGGCCATATGTCTGGAGACTGGTCCCACGCCCAAAGAGCCAGCAGGGAAAACTATGCCTTGTTCTAAAGCTCTTTGGGAACCGCTTGCGTGGCCCCACACACCTGGGGGCTGCAGGCTTTCCTGCTGCCTTCAGCCTAAAACCACCCTTTCCCACTTGGCGCTACGCCAGGCACGAAAATGGCCATATGTCTGGAGATTGCTCCCACGCCCAAAGATCCAGCAGGGAAAATTATGCCTTGTTCTAAAGCTCTTTGGGAACCGCTTGCGTAGCCCCACAGAACTGGGGGCTGCAGGCTTTCCTGCTGCCTTCAGCCTAAAACCACCCTTTCCCACTTGGCGCCGCGCCAGGCTCAAAAATGGCCATATGTCTGGAGATTGGTCCCACGCCCAAAGAGCCAGCAGGGAAAACTATGCCTTGTTCTAAAGCTCTTTGGGAACCCCTTGCGTAGCCCCACACACCTGGGGGCTGCAGGCTTTCCTGCTGCCTTCAGCCTCAAAAGCACCCTTCCCACTTGGCGCCGGTCCAGGCACAAAAATGGCCATATGTCTGGAGATTGGTCCCACGCCCAAAGAGCCAGGAGGGAAAACTATGCCTTGTTCTAAAGCTCTTTGGGAACCGCTTGCGTAGCCCCACACACCTGCAGGCTGCAGGCTTTCCTGCTGCCTTCAGCCTCAAAACCACCCTTTCCCACTTGGCGCCGCGCCAGGCACAAAAATGGCCACATGTCTGGAGATTGGTCCCACGCCCAAAGAGCCAGCAGGGAAAACTATGCCTTGTTCTAAAGCTCTTTGGGAACCGCTTGCGTAGGCCCACACACCTGGGGGCTGCAGGCTTTCCTGCTGCATTCAGCCTCAAAACCACCCTTTCCCACTAGGCGCCGCGCAAGGCACAAAAATGGCCATACGTCTGGAGACTGGTCCCACGCCCAAAGAGCCAGCAGGGAAAACTATGCCTTGTTCTAAAGCTCTTTGGGAACCGCTTGCGTAGCCCCACACACCTGCAGGCTGCAGGCTTTCCTGGCGCCTTCAGCCTCAAAATCACCCTTTCCCACTTGGCGCCGCGCCAGGCTCAAAAATGGCCATATGTCTGGAGATTGGTCCCACGCCCAAAGAGCCAGCAGGGAACACTATGCCTTGTTCTAAAGCTCTTTGGGAACCGCTTGCGTAGCCCCACACACCTGCAGGCTGCAGGCTTTCCTGGCGCTTTCAGCCTCAAAATCACCCTTTCCCACTTGGCGCCGCGCCAGGCTCAAAAATGGCCATATGTCTGGAGATTGGTCCCACGCCCAAAGAGCCAGCAGGGAACACTATGCCTTGTTCTAAAGCTCTTTGGGAACCGCTTGCGTAGCCCCACACACCTGGGGGCTGCAGGCTTTCCTGCTGCCTTCAGCCTCAAAACCACCCTTTCCCATTTGGCGCCGCGCCAGGCACAAAAATGGCCATATGTCTGGAGATGGGTCCCACGCCCAAAGAGCCAGCAGGGAAAACTATGCCTTGTGCTAAAGCTCTTTGGGAACCGCTTGCGTAGCCCCACAGACCTGCGGGCTGCAGGCTTTCCTGCTGCTTTCAGCCTAAAACCACCCTTTCCCACGTGGCGCCGCTCAAGGCACAAAAATGGCCATATGTCTGGAGACTGGTCCCACGCCCAAAGAGCCAGCAGGGAAAACTATGCCTTGTTCTAAAGCTCTTTGGGAACCGCTTGCGTGGCCCCACACACCTGCGGGCTGCAGGCTTTCCTGCTGTCTTCAGCCTAAAACCACCCTTTCCCACTTGGCGCCGCGCATGGCCCAAAAATTGCCATATGTCTGGAGATGGGTCCCACGCCCAAAGAGCCAGCAGGGAAAACTATGCCTTGTTCTAAAGCTCTTTGGGAACTGCTTGCGTGGCCCCACAGAGCTGCGGGCTGCAGGCTTTCCTGCTGCCTTCAGCCTCAAAACCACCCTTTCCCACTTTGCGCCGTGCCAGGCACAAAAATGGCCATATGTCTGGAGATTGGTCCCACGGCCAAAGAGCCAGCAGGGAAAACTATGCCTTGTTCTAAAGCTCTTTGGGAACCGCTTGCGTAGCCCCACACACCTGGGGGCTGCACACTTTCCTGCTGCCTTCAGCCTCAAAACCACCCTTTCCCACTTGGCGCCGCGCCAGGCACAGAAATGGCAATATGTCTGGAGATGGGTCCCCAACCCAAAGAGCCAGCAGGGAAAACTATGCCTTGTTCTAAAGCTCTTTGGGAACCGCTTGCGTGGCCCCACAGACCTGGGGGGCTGCAGGCTTTCCTGCTGCCTTCAGCCTCAAAACTTTCCTTTCCCACTTGGCGCCGGTCCAGGCCCAAAAATGGCCATATGTCTGGAGATTCGTCCTATGCCCAAAGAGCCATGAGGGAAAAGTATGCCTTGTGCTAAAGCTCTTTGGGAACCGCTTGCGTAGCCCCACACACCTGGGGGCTGCAGGCTTTCCTGCTGCCTTCAGCCTCAAAAACACCCTTTCCCACTTGGCGCTACGCCAGGCACAAAAATGGTCATATGTCTGGAGATTGCTCCCACGCCCAAAGAGCCATGAGGCAAAATTATGCCTTGTTCTAAAGCTCTTTGGGAACCGCTTGCGTACGCACACACACCTGGGGGCTGCAAGCTTTCCTGCTGCCTTCAGCCTCAAAACCACCCTTCCCACTTGGCGACGCGCCAGGCTCAAAAATGGCCACATGTCTGGAGATTGGTCCCACGCCCAAAGAGCCAGGAGGGAACACTAAGCCTTGTTCTAAAGCTCTTTGGGAACCGCTTGCGTAGCCCCACAGACCTGGGGGCTGCAGGCTTTCCTGCTGCCTTCAGCCTCAAAACCACCCTTCCCACTTGGCGCCGCGCCAGGCACAAAAATGGCCATATGTCTGGAGATTGGTCCCACGCCCAAAGAGCCAGCAGGGAAAACTATGCCTTGTTCTAAAGCTCTTTGGGAACCGCTTGCGTAGCCCCACACACCTGGGGGCTGCAGGCTTTCCTGCTGCCTTCAGCCTCAAAACCACCCTTTCCCATTTGGCACGGTGCCAGCCTCCAAAATCTACTTATGTCTGGAGATGGGTCCCACGCCCAAAGAGCCAGCAGGGAAAACTATGCCTTGTTCTAAAGGTCTTTGGAAACCGCTTGCGTGGCCCCACACACCTGGGGGCTGCAGGCTTTCCTGCTGCCTTCAGCCTAAAACCACCCTTTCCCACTTGGCACGGTGCCAGCCTCCAAAATCTACATATGTCTGGAGACTGGTCCCACGCCCAAAGAGCCAGCAGGGAAAACTATGCCTTGTTCTAAAGCTCTTTGGGAACCACTTGCGTAGCCCCACACACCTGGGGGCTGCAGGTTTTCCTGCTGCCTTCAGTCTCAAAACCACCCTTTCCCACTTGGCGCTACGCCAGGCACGAAAATGGCCATATGTCTGGAGATTGCTCCCACGCCCAAAGAGCCAGGAGGGAAAATTATGCCTTGTTCTAAAGCTCTTTGGGAACCGCTTGCGTAGCCCCACAGAACTGGGGGCTGCAGGCTTTCCTGCTGCCTTCAGCCTAAAACCACCCTTTCCCACTTGGCGCCGCGCCAGGCTCAAAAATGGTCATATGTCTGGAGATTGCTCCCACGCCCAAAGAGCCAGCAGGGAACACTATGCCTTGTTCTAAAGCTCTTTGGGAACACCTTGCGTAGCCCCACACACCTGGGGGCTGCAGGCTTTCCTGCTGCCTTCAGCCTCAAAACCACCCTTCCCACTTGCCGCCGGTCCAGGCACAAAAATGGCCATATGTCTGGAGACTGGTCCCACGCCCATAGAGCCAGCAGGGAAAACTATGCCTTGTTCTAAAGCTCTTTGGGAACCGCTTGCGTGGCCCCACACACCTGCGGGCTGCAGGCTTTCCTGCTGCCTTCAGCCTAAAACCACCCTTTCCCACTTGGCGCAGCGCATGGCCCAAAAATGGCCATATGTCTGGAGATGGGTCCCACGCCCAAAGAGCCAGCAGGGAAAACTATGCCTTGTTCTAAAGCTCTTTGTGAACCGCTTGCATGGCCCCACAGACCTGGGGGCTGCAGGCTTTCCTGCTGCCTTCAGCCTCTAAACCACCCTTTCCCACTTGGCGCCGCGCCAGGCACGAAAATGGCCATATGTCTGGAGATTGCTCCCACGCCCAAAGAGCCAGGAGGGAAAATTATGCCTTGTGCTAAATCTCTTTGGGAACCGCTTGCGTAGCCCCACAGAACTGGGGGCTGCAGGCTTTCCTGCTGCCTTCAGCCTCAAAACCACCCTTTCCCACTTGGCGCCGGTCCAGGCACAAAAATGACCATATGTCTGGAGACTGGTCCCACGCCCAAAGAGCCAGCAGGGAAAACTATGCCTTGTTCTAAAGGTCTTTGGGAACCGCTTGCGTAGCCCCACACACCTGGGGGCTGCAGGCTTCCCTGCTTCCTTCAGCCTCAAAACCACCCTTTCCCACTTGGCGCCGCGCCAGGCACAAAAATGGCCATATGTCTGGAGACTGGTCCCACGCCCAAAGAGCCATCAGGGAAAACTATGCCTTGTTCTAAAGGTCTTTGGGAACCGCTTGCGTGGCCCCACAGACCTGCGGGCTGCAGGCTTTCCTGCTGCCTTCAGCCTAAAACCACCCTTTCCCACTTGGCGCCGCGCATGGCCCAAAAATGGCCATATGTCTGGAGATGGGTCCCACGCCCAAAGAGCCAGCAGGGAAAACTATGCCTTGTTCTAAATCTCTTTGGGAACTGCTTGCGTGGCCCCACAGAGCTGCGGACTGCAGGCTTTCCTGCTGCCTTCAGCCTCAAAACCACCCTTTCCCACTTTGCGCCGTGCCAGGCACAAAAATGGCCATATGTCTGGAGACTGGTCCCACGCCCAAAGAGCCAGCAGGGAAAACTATGCCTTGTTCTAAAGCTCTTTGGGAACCGCTTGCGTAGCCCCACACACCTGGGGGCTGCAGGCTTTCCTGCTGCCTTCAGCCTCAAAACCACCCTTTCCCACTTGGCGCCGCGCCAGGCACAAAAATGGCCATATGTCTGGAGATGAGTCCCACGACCAAAGAGCCAGAATGGAAAACTATGCCTTGTTCTAAAGCACTTTGGGAACCGCTTGCGTGGCCCCACACACCTGGGGGCTGCAGGCTTTCCTGCTGCCTTCAGCCTCAAAACCACCCTTTCCCATTTGGCACCACGCCAGGCACAAAAATGGCCATATGTCTGGAGATGGGTCCCACGCCCAAAGAGCCAGCAGAGAAAACTATGCCTTGTTCTAAAGCTCTTTGGGAACCGCTTGCGTGGCCCCACACACCTGGGGGCTGCAGGCTTTCCTGCTGCCTTCAGCCTCAAAACCACCCTTTCCCACTTGGCGCCGCGCCAGGCACAGAAATGGCAATATGTCTGGAGATGGGTCCCCAACCCAAAGAGCCAGCAGGGAAAACTATGCCTTGTTCTAAAGCTCTTTGGGAACCGCTTGCGTAGCCCCACACACCTGGGGGGCTGCAGGCTTTCCTGCTGCCTTCAGCCTCAAAACTTTCCTTTCCCACTTGGCGCCGGTCCAGGCCCAAAAATGGCCATATGTCTGGAGATTCGTCCTATGCCCAAAGAGCCATGAGGGAAAATTATGCCTTGTTCTAAAGCTCTTTGGGAACCGCTTGCGTAGCCCCACAGACCTGGGGGCTGCAAGCTTTCCTGCTGCCTTCAGCCTCAAAACCACCCTTTCCCACTTGGCGTCGCACATGGCCCAAAAATGGCCATATGTCAGGAGATGGGTCCCACGCCCAAAGAGCCAGCAGGGAAAACTATGCCTTGTTCTAAATCTATTTGGGAACTGCTTGCGTGGCCCCACAGAGCTGCGGGCTGCAGGCTTTCCTGCTGCCTTCAGCCTCAAAACCACCATTTCCCACTTGGCGCCACGCCAGGCACAAAAATGGCCATATGTCTGGAGATTGGTCCCATGCCCAAAGAGCCAGCAGGGAAAACTATGCCTTGTTCTAAAGCTCTTTGGGAACCGCTTGCGTAGCCCCACACACCTGCAGGCTGCAGGCTTTCCTGCTGCCTTCAGCCTCAAAACCACCCTTCCCACTTGGCGCCGCGCCAGGCTCAAAAATGGCCATATGTCTGGAGACTGGTCCCACGCCCAAACAGCCAGGAGGGAAAACTATGCCTTGTTCTAAATCTCTTTGGGAACTGCTTGCGTGGCCCCACAGAGCTGCGGGCTGCAGGCTTTCCTGCTGCCTTCAGCCTCAAAACCACCCTTTCCCACTTTGCGCCGTGCCAGGCACAAAAATGGCCATATGTCTGGAGACTGGTCCCACGCCCAAAGAGCCAGCAGGGAAAACTATGCCTTGTTCTAAAGCTCTTTGGGAACCGCTTGCGTAGCCCCACACACCTGGGGGCTGCAGGCTTTCCTGCTGCCTTCAGCCTCAAAACCACCCTTTCCCACTTGGCGCCGCGCATGGCCCAAAAATGGCCATATGTCTGGAGATGAGTCCCACGACCAAAGAGCCAGAATGGAAAACTATGCCTTGTTCTAAAGCACTTTGGGAACCGCTTGCGTGGCCCCACACACCTGGGGGCTGCAGGCTTTCCTGCTGCCTTCAGCCTCAAAACCACCCTTTCCCATTTGGCACCACGCCAGGCACAAAAATGGCCATATGTCTGGAGATGGGTCCCACGCCCAAAGAGCCAGCAGAGAAAACTATGCCTTGTTCTAAAGCTCTTTGGGAACCGCTTGCGTGGCCCCACACACCTGGGGGCTGCAGGCTTTCCTGCTGCCTTCAGCCTCAAAACCACCCTTTCCCACTTGGCGCCGCGCCAGGCACAGAAATGGCAATATGTCTGGAGATGGGTCCCCAACCCAAAGAGCCAGCAGGGAAAACTATGCCTTGTTCTAAAGCTCTTTGGGAAACGCTTGCGTAGCCCCACACACCTGGGGGGCTGCAGGCTTTCCTGCTGCCTTCAGCCTCAAAACTTTCCTTTCCCACTTGGCGCCGGTCTAGGCCCAAAAATGGCCATATGTCTGGAGATTCGTCCTATGCCCAAAGAGCCATGAGGGAAAATTATGCCTTGTTCTAAAGCTCTTTGGGAACCGCTTGCGTAGCCCCACAGACCTGGGGGCTGCAAGCTTTCCTGCTGCCTTCAGCCTCAAAACCACCCTTTCCCACTTGGCGTCGCACATGGCCCAAAAATGGCCATATGTCAGGAGATGGGTCCCACGCCCAAAGAGCCAGCAGGGAAAACTATGCCTTGTTCTAAATCTATTTGGGAACTGCTTGCGTGGCCCCACAGAGCTGCGGGCTGCAGGCTTTCCTGCTGCCTTCAGCCTCAAAACCACCATTTCCCACTTGGCGCCACGCCAGGCACAAAAATGGCCATATGTCTGGAGATTGGTCCCATGCCCAAAGAGCCAGCAGGGAAAACTATGCCTTGTTCTAAAGCTCTTTGGGAACCGCTTGCGTAGCCCCACACACCTGCAGGCTGCAGGCTTTCCTGCTGCCTTCAGCCTCAAAACCACCCTTCCCACTTGGCGCCGCGCCAGGCTCAAAAATGGCCATATGTCTGGAGACTGGTCCCACGCCCAAACAGCCAGGAGGGAAAACTATTCCTTGTTCTAAAGCTGTTTGGGAACCGCTTGCGGAGCCCCACACACCTGGGGGCTGCAGGCTTTCCTGCTGCCTTCAGCCTCAAAACCACCCTTCCCACTTGGCGCCGCGCCAGGCACAAAAATGGCCATATGTCTGGAGATTGGTCCCACGCCCAAAGAGCCAGCAGGGAAAACTATGCCTTGTTCTAAAGGTCTTTGGGAACCGCTTGCTTGGCACCACACACCTGGGGGCTGCAGGCTTCCCTGCTTCCTTCAGCCTCAAAACCACCCTTTCCCACTTGGCGCCGCGCCAGGCACAAAAATGGCCATATGTCTGGAGACTGGTCCCACGACCAAAGAGCCAGCAGGGAAAACTATGCCTTGTTCTAAAGGTCTTTGGGAACCGCTTGCGTGGCCCCACAGACCTGCGGGCTGCAGGCTTTCCTGCTGCCTTCAGCCTAAAACCACCCTTTCCCACTTGGCGCAGCGCATGGCCCAAAAATGGCCATATGTCTGGAGATGGGTCCCACGCCCAAAGAGCCAGCAGGGAAAACTATGCCTTGTTCTAAAGCTCTTTGTGAACCGCTTGCGTGGCCCCACAGACCTGGGGGCTGCAGGCTTTCCTGCTGCCTTCAGCCTCTAAACCACCCTTTCCCACTTGGCGCCGCGCCAGGCACAGAAATGGCAATATGTCTGGAGATGGGTCCCCAACCCAAAGAGCCATGAGGGAAAATTATGCCTTGTTCTAAAGCTCTTTGGGAACCGCTTGCGTAGCCCCACAGACCTGGGGGGGTGCAGGCTTTCCTGCTGCCTTCAGCCTCAAAACTTTCCTTTCACACTTGGCGCCGCGCCAGGCACAAAACTGGCCATCTGTCTGGAGATTGGTCCCATGCCCAAAGATCCATGAGGGAAAAGTATGCCTTGTGCTAAAGCTCTTTGGGAACCGCTTGTGTAGCCCCACACACCTGGGGGCTGCAGGCTTTCCTGCTGCCTTCAGCCTCAAAAACACCCTTTCCCACTTGGCGCTACGCCAGGCACGAAAATGACCATATGTCTGGAGACTGGTCCCACGCCCAAAGAGCCAGCAGGGAAAACTATGCCTTGTTCTAAAGGTCTTTGGGAACCGCTTGCTTGGCACCACACACCTGGGGGCTGCAGGCTTCCCTGCTTCCTTCAGCCTCAAAACCACCCTTTCCCACTTGGCGCCGCGCCAGGCACAAAAATGGCCATATGTCTGGAGACTGGTCCCACGCCCAAAGAGCCATCAGGGAAAACTATGCCTTGTTCTAAAGGTCTTTGGGAACCGCTTGCGTGGCCCCACAGACCTGCGGGCTGCAGGCTTTCCTGCTGCCTTCAGCCTAAAACCACCCTTTCCCACTTGGCGCCGCGCCAGGCAGAAAAATGGCCATATGTCTGGAGACTGGTCCCACGCCCAAAGAGCCAGCAGGGAAAATTATGCCTTGTTCTAAAGCTCTTTGGGAACCGCTTGCGTAGCCCCACACACCTGGGGGCTGCATGCTTTCCTGCTGCCTTCAGCCTCAAAACCACCCTTTCCCACTTGGCGCCGCGCCAGGCACAAAAATGGCCATATGTCTGGAGATGGGTCCCACGCCCAAAGAGCCAGCAGGGAAAACTATGCCTTGTTCTAAAGCTCTTTGGGAACCGCTTGCGTAGCCCCACACACCTGGGGGCTGCAGGCTTTCCTGCTGCCTTCAGGCTCAAAACCACCCTTTCCCACTTGGCGCAGCGCCAGGCAAAGAAATGTCAATATGTATGGATATGGGTCCCCCACCCAAAGAGCCATGAGGGAAAACTATGCCTTGTTCTAAAGCTCTTTGGGAACCGCTTGCGTAGCCCCACACACCTGGGGGCTGCAAGCTTTCCTGGCGCCTTCAGCCTCAAAACCACCCTTTCCCAATTGGCGCCGCGCCAGGCACAGAAATGGCCATATGTCTGGAGATGGGTCCCCCACCCAAAGAGCCAGCAGGGAAAATTATGCCTTGTTCTAAAGCTCTTTGGGAACCGCTTGCGTAGCCCCACGGACCTGGGGGGCTGCAGGCTTTCCTGCTGCCTTCAGCCTCAAAACTTTCTTTCCCACTTGGCGCCGCGCCAGGCACAAAAATGGCCATATGTCTGGAGATTGGTCCCACGCCCAAAGAGCCACTAGGGAAAAATATGCCTTGTGCTAAAGCTCTTTGGGAACCGCTTGCGTAGCCCCACACACCTGGGGGCTGCAGACTTTCCTGCTGCCTTCAGCCTCAAAAACACCCTTTCCCACTTGGCGCCGGTCCAGGCACAAAAATGGCCACATGTCTGGAGATTGGTCCCACGCCCAAAGAGCCAGCAGGGAAAACTATACCTTGTTCTAAAGCTCTTTGGGAACCGCTTGCGGAGCCCCACACACCTGGGGGCTTCAAGTTTTCCTGCTGCCTTCAGCCTCAAAACCACTCTTTCAAACTTGGCGCCGCGCCAGGCACAGAAATGGCCATATGTCTGGATATGGGTCCCCCACGCCCAAAGAGCCAGGAGGGAAAACTATGCCTTGTTCTAAAGCTCTTTGGGAACCACTTTCGGAGCCCAACAGACATGCGGGCTGCAGGCTTTCCTGCGCCCTTCAGCCTCAAAACCACCCTTTCCCACTTGGCGCCGCGCAAGGCACAAAAATGGCCATATGTCTGGAGATGGGTCCCATGCCCAAAGAGCCAGCAGGGAAAACTATGCCTTGTTCTAAAGCTCTTTGGGAACCGCTTGCGTAGCCCCACACACCTGCGGGCTGCAGGCTTTCCTGCTGCCTTCAGCCTCAAAACCACCCTTTCCCACTTGGCGCCGCGCCAGGAACAGAAATGGCAATATGTCTGGAGATTGGTCACCGCCCAAAGAGCCAGCAGGGAAAACTATGCCTTGTTCTAAAGCTCTTTGGGAACCGCTTGCGTAGCCCCACACACCTGGGGGCTGCAGGCTTTCCTGCTGCCTTCAGCCTCAAAACCACCCTTTCCCACTTGGCGCCGCGCCAGGCAAAGAAATGTCAATATGTGTGGATATGGGTCCCCCACCCAAAGAGCCATGAGGGAAAACTATGCCTTGTTCTAAAGCTCTTTGGGAACCGCTTGTGTAGCCCCACACACCTGGGGGCTGCAAGCTTTCCTGGCGCCTTCAGCCTCAAAACCACCCTTTCCCACTTGGCGCCGCGCCAGGCAAAAAAATTGCCATATGTCTGGAGATTGGTCCCACGTCCAAAGAGCCCGCAGGGAACACTATGCCTTGTTCTAAAGCTCTTTGGGAACCGCTTGCGTAGCCCCATACACCTGCGGGCTGCAGGCTTTCCTGCTGCCTTCAGCCTCAAAACCACCCTTTCCCACTTGGCGCTGCGCCAGGCACAGAAATGGCCATATGTCTGGAGATTGGTCCCATGCCCAAAGAGCCAGGAGGGAACACTATGCCTTGTTCTAAAGCTCTTTGGGAACCGCTTGCGTAGCCCGATACACCTGGGGGCTGCAGGCTTTCCTGCTGCCTTCAGCCTCAAAACCACCCTTTCCCACTTGGCGCCGCGCCAGGCACAGAAATGGCCATATGTCTGGAGATGGGTCCCCCACCCAAAGAGCCAGCAGGGAAAATTATGCCTTGTTCTAAAGCTCTTTGGGAACCGCTTGCGTAGCCCCACGGACCTGGGGGGCTGCAGGCTTTCCTGCTGCCTTCAGCCTCAAAACTTTCTTTCCCACTTGGCGCCGCGCCAGGCACAAAAATGGCCATATGTCTGGAGATTGGTCCCACACCCAAAGAGCCAGTAGGGAAAAATATGCCTTGTTCTAAAGCTCTTTGGGAACCGCTTGCGTAGCCCCACAGACCTGGGGGCTGCAGGCTTTCCTGCTGCCTTCAGCCTCAAAACCACCCTTTCCCACTTGTCGCCGCGCCAGGCACAAAAATGGCCATATGTCTGGAGATGGGTCCCATGCCCAAAGAGCCATGAGGGAAAACTATGCCTTGTTCTAAAGCTCTTTGGGAACCGCTTGCGTAGCCCCACACACCTGGGGGCTGCAGACTTTCCTGCTGCCTTCAGCCTCAAAAACACCCTTTCCCACTTAGCGCCGCGCCAGGCACAAAAATGGCCACATGTCTGGAGATTGGTCCCACGCCCAAAGAGCCATGAGGGAAAACTATGCCTTGTTCTAAAGCTCTTTGGGAACCGCTTGCGGAGGCCCACACACCTGGGGGCTGCAAGCTTTCCTGCTGCCTTCAGCCTCAAAACCACCCTTTCCCACTTGGCGCCGCGCCAGGCACAGAAGTGGCCATATGTCTGGATATGGGTCCCCCACCCAAAGAGCCAGCCGGGAACACTATGCCTTGTTCTAAAGCTCTTTGGGAACCACTTGCGGAGCCCCACAGACCTGGGGGCTGCAGGCTTTCCTGCTGCCTTCAGCCTCAAAACCACCCTTTCCCACTTGGCGCCACGCCAGGCACAAAAATGGCCATATGTCTGGCGATTGGTCCCCCAGCCAAAGAGCCAGGAGGGAAAACTATGCCTTGTTCTAAAGCTCTTTGGGAACCGGTTGTGTAGCCCCACACACCTGGGGGCTGCAGGCTTTCCTGCTGCCTTCAGCCCCAAAACCACCCTTTCCCACTTGGCACCGGTCCAGGCACAAAAATGGCCATATGTCTGGAGATTGGTCCCACGCCCAAAGAGCCATGAGGGAAAACTATGCCTTGTGCTAAAGCTCTTTGGGAACCCCTTGCGTAGCCCCACACACCTGCGGGCTGCAGGCTTTCCTGCTGCCTTCAGCCTCAAAACCACCCTTTCCCACTTGGCGCCGCGCCAGGCACAGAAATGGCCATATGTCTGGAGATGAGTCCCACGCCCAAAGAGCCAGCAGGGAAAACTATGCCTTGTTCTAAAGCTCTTTGGGAACCGCTTGCGTAGCCCCACAGACCTGGGGGGCTGCAGGCTTTCCTGCTGCCTTCAGCCTCAAAACTTTCCTTTCCCAGTTGGCGCCGGTCCAGGCCCAAAAATGGCCATATGTCTGGAGATTGGTCCCAAGCCCAATGAGCCATGAGGGAAAAGTATGCCTTGTGCTAAAGCTCTTTGAGAACCGCTTGCGTAGCCCCACACACCTGGGGGCTGCAGGCTTTCCTGCTGCCTTCAGCCTCAAAAACACCCTTTCCCACTTGGCGCTACGCCAGGCACAAAAATGGTCATATGTCTGGAGATTGCTCCCACGCCCAAAGAGCCATGAGGGAAAACTATGCCTTGTTCTAAAGCTCTTTGGGAACCGCTTGCGTAGCCCCACAGACCTGGGGGCTGCAAGCTTTCCTGCTGCCTTCAGCCTCAAAACCACCCTTCCCACTTGGCGACGCGCCAGGCTCAAAAATGGCCACATGTCTGGAGATTGGTCCCACGCCCAAAGAGCCAGGAGGGAACACTAAGCCTTGTTCTAAAGCTCTTTGGGAACCGCTTGCGTAGCCCCACACACCTGGGGGCTGCAGGCTTTCCTGCTGCCTTCAGCCTCAAAACCACCCTTCCCACTTGGCGCCGCGCCAGGCACAAAAATGGCCATATGTCTGGAGATTGGTCCCACGCCCAAAGAGCCAGCAGGGAAAACTATGCCTTGTTCTAAAGCTCTTTGGGAACCGCTTGCGTGGCCCCACACACCTGGGGGCTGCAGGCTTTCCTGCTGCCTTCAGCCTCAAAACCACCCTTTCCCACTTGGCACGGTGCCAGCCTCCAAAATCTACTTATGTCTGGAGATGGGTCCCACGCCCAAAGAGCCAGCAGGGAAAACTATGCCTTGTTCTAAAGCTCTTTGGGAACCGCTTGCGTGGCCCCACACACCTGGGGGCTGTAGGCTTTCCTGCTGCCTTCAGCCTAAAACCACCCTTTCCCACTTGGCACGGTGCCAGCCTCCAAAATCTACATATGTCTGGAGACTGGTCCCACGCCCAAAGAGCCAGCAGGGAAAACTATGCCTTGTTCTAAAGCTCTTTGGGAACCACTTGCGTAGCCCCACACACCTGGGGGCTGCAGGTTTTCCTGCTGCCTTCAGTCTCAAAACCACCCTTTCCCACTTGGCGCTACGCCAGGCACGAAAATGGCCATATGTCTGGAGATTGGTCCCACGCCCAAAGAGCCAGCAGGGAAAACTATGCCTTGTTCTAAAGCTCTTTGGGAACCGCTTGCGTAGCCCAAGACACCTGGGGGCTGCAGGCTTTCCTTCTGCCTTCAGGCTCAAAACGACCCTTTCCCACTTGGCGCCGCGCCAGGCACAGAAATGGCAATATGTCTGGAGATGGGTCCCCCACCCAAAGAGCCAGCAGGGAAAACTATGCCTTGTTCTAAAGCTCTTTGGGAACCGCTTGCGTAGCCCCACACACCTGCAGGCTGCAGGCTTTCCTGGCACCTTCAGCCTCAAAACCACCCTTTCCAACTTGGCGCCGCGCCAGGCTCAAAAATGGCCACATGTCTGGAGATTGGTCCCACGCCCAAAGAGCCAGCAGGGAACACTATGCCTTGTTCTAAAGCTCTTTGGGAACCACTTGCGTAGGCCCACACACCTGGGGGCTGCAGGCTTTTCTGCTGCCTTCAGCCTCAAAACCACCCTTTCCCACTAGGCGCCGCGCCAGGCACAAAAATGGCCATACGTCTGGAGACTGGTCCCACGCCCAAAGAGCCAGCAGGGAAAACTAGGCCTTGTTCTAAAGCTCTTTGGGAACCGCTTGCGTAGCCCCACACACCTGGGGAGTGCAGGCTTTCCTGCTGCCTTCAGCCTCAAAACCACCCTTTCCCACTTGGCGTCGCGCCAGGCACAAAAATGGCCATATGTCAGGAGATGGGTCCCACGCCCAAAGAGCCAGCAGGGAAAACTATGCCTTGTTCTAAATCTATTTGGGAACTGCTTGCGTGGCCCCACAGAGCTGCGGGCTGCAGGCTTTCCTGCTGCCTTCAGTCTCAAAAACACCCTTTCCCACTTGGCGCTACGCCAGGCACGAAAATGGCCATATGTCTGGAGATTGCTCCCACGCCCAAAGAGCCAGGAGGGAAAATTATGCCTTGTTCTAAAGCTCTTTGGGAACCGCTTGCGTAGCCCCACAGAACTGGGGGGTGCAGGCTTTCCTGCTGCCTTCAGCCTCAAAACCACCCTTTCCCACTTGGCGCCGGTCCAGGCACAAAAATGACCGTATGTCTGGAGACTGGTCCCACGCCCAAAGAGCCAGCAGGGAAAACTATGCCTTGTTCTAAAGGTCTTTGGGAACCGCTTGCTTGGCACCACACACCTGGGGGCTGCAGGCTTCCCTGCTTCCTTCAGCCTCAAAACCACCCTTTCCCACTTGGCGCCGCGCCAGGCACAAAAATGGCCATATGTCTGGAGACTGGTCCCATGCCCAAAGAGCCAGCAGGGAAAACTATGCCTTGTTCTAAAGGTCTTTGGGAACCGCTTGCGTGGCCCCACAGACCTGCGGGCTGCAGGCTTTCCTGCTGCCTTCAGCCTAAAACCACCCTTTCCCACTTGGCGCCGCGCCAGGCAGAAAAATGGCCATATGTCTGGAGACTGGTCCCACGCCCAAAGAGCCAGCAGGGAACACTATGCCTTGTTCTAAAGCTCTTTGGGAACCCCTTGCGTAGCCCCACACACCTGGGGGCTGCAGGCTTTTCTGCTGCCTTCAGCCTCAAAACCACCCTTCCCACTTGGCGCCGGTCCAGGCACAAAAATGGCCATATGTCTGGAGATTGGTCCCACGCCCAAAGAGCCAGCAGGGAAAACTATGCCTTGTTCTAAAGCTCTTTGGGAACCGCTTGCGTAGCCCCACACACCTGCAGGCTGCAGGCTTTCCTGGCACCTTCAGCCTCAAAACCACCCTTTCCAACTTGGCGCCGCGCCAGGCTCAAAAATGGCCACATGTCTGGAGATTGGTCCCACGCCCAAAGAGCCAGCAGGGAACACTATGCCTTGTTCTAAAGCTCTTTGGGAACCACTTGCGTAGGCCCACACACCTGGGGGCTGCAGGCTTTTCTGCTGCCTTCAGCCTCAAAACCACCCTTTCCCACTAGGCGCCGCGCCAGGCAGAAAAATGGCCATACGTCTGGAGACTGGTCCCACGCCCAAAGAGCCAGCAGGGAAAATTATGCCTTGTTCTAAAGCTCTTTGGGAACCGCTTGCGTAGCCCCACACACCTGGGGAGTTCAGGCTTTCCTGCTGCCTTCAGCCTCAAAACCACCCTTTCCCACTTGGCGTCGCGCATGGCCCAAAAATGCCCATATGTCAGGAGATGGGTCCCACGCCCAAAGAGCCAGCAGGGAAAACTATGCCTTGTTCTAAATCTATTTGGGAACTGCTTGCGTGGCCCCACAGAGCTGCGGGCTGCAGGCTTTCCTGCTGCCTTCAGCCTCAAAACCACCATTTCCCACTTGGCGCCACGCCAGGCAGAAAAATGGCCATATGTCTGGAGATTGGTCCCATGCCCAAAGAGCCAGCAGGGAAAATTATGCCTTGTTCTAAAGCTCTTTGGGAACCGCTTGCGTAGCCCCACACACCTGCAGGCTGCAGGCTTTCCTGCTGCCTTCAGCCTCAAAACCACCCTTCCCACTTGGCGCCGCGCCAGGCTCAAAAATGGCCATATGTCTGGAGACTGGACCCACCCCCAAACAGCCAGGAGGGAAAACTATGCCTTGTTCTAAAGCTCTTTGGGAACCGCTTGCGGAGACCCACACACCTGGGGGCTGCAGGCTTTCCTGCTGCCTTCAGCCTCAAAACCACCCTTCCCACTTGGCGCCGGTCCAGGCACAAAAATGGCCATATGTCTGGAGATGGGTCCCACGCCCAAAGAGCCAGGAGGGAAAATTATGCCTTGTTCTAAAGCTCTTTGGGAACCGCTTGCGTAGCCCCACAGACCTGGGGGTGTGCAGGCTTTCCTGATGCCTTCAGCCTCAAAATTTTCCTTTCACACTTGGCGCCGCGCCAGGCACAAAACTGGCCATATGTCTGGAGATTGGTCCCATGCCCAAAGATCCATGAGGGAAAAGTAAGCCTTGTGCTAAAGCTCTTTGGGAACCGCTTGCGTAGCCCCACACACCTGGGGGCTGCATGCTTTCCTGCTGCCTTCAGCCTCAAAACCACCCTTTCCCACTTGGCGCCGCGCAAGGCACAAAAATGGCCATATGTCTGGAGATGGGTCCCACGCCCAAAGAGCCAGCAGGGAAAACTATGCCTTCTTCTAAAGCTCTTTGGGAACCGCTTGCGTAGCCCCACACACCTGCGGGCTGCAGGCTTTCCTTCTGCCTTCAGCCTCAAAACCACCCTTTCCCACTTGGCGCCGCGCCAGGAACAGAAATGGCAATATGTCTGGAGATCGGTCCCACGCCCAAAGAGCCAGCAGATAAAACTATGCCTTGTTCTAAAGCTCTTTGGGAACCGCTTGCGTAGCCCCACACACCTGGGGGCTGCAGGCTTTCCTGGCGCCTTCAGCCTCAAAACCACCCTTTCCCACTTGGCGCCGCGCCAGGCACAGAAATGGCCATATGTCTGGAGATGGGTCCCCCACCCAAAGAGCCAGCAGGGAAAATTATGCCTTGTTCTAAAGCTCTTTGGGAACCGCTTGCGTAGCCCCACGGACCTGGGGGGCTGCAGGCTTTCCTGCTGCCTTCAGCCTCAAAACTTTCTTTCCCACTTGGCGCCTCACCAGGCAGAAAAATGGCCATATGTCTGGAGATTGGTCCCACGCCCAAAGAGCCAGTAGGGAAAAATATGCCTTGTTCTAAAGCTCTTTGGGAACCGCTTGCGTAGCCCCACACACCTGGGGGCTGCAGGCTTTCCTGCTGCCTTCAGCCTCAAAACCACCCTTTCCCACTTGGCGCCGGTCCAGCCACAAAAATGGCCATATATCTGGAGATGGGTCCCATGCCCAAAGAGCCATGAGGGAAAAATATGCCTTGTGCTAAAGCTCTTTGGAAACCGCTTGCGTAGCCCCACACACCTGGGGGCTGCAGACTTTCCTGCTGCCTTCAGCCTCAAAAACACCCTTTCCCACTTGGCGCCGCGCCAGGCACAGAAATGGCAATATGTCTGGAGATGGGTCCCCCACGCCCAAAGAGCCAGCAGGGAAAACTATGCCTTGTTCTAAAGCTCTTTGGGAACCGCTTGCTTGGCACCACACACCTGGGGGCTGCAGGCTTCCCTGCTTCCTTCAGCCTCAAAACCACCCTTTCCCACTTGGCGCCGCGCCAGGCACAAAAATGGCCATATGTCTGGAGACTGGTCCCACGCCCAAAGAGCCAGCAGGGAAAACTATGCCTTGTTCTAAAGCTCTTTGGGAACCGCTTGCGTGGCCCCACAGACCTGCGGGCTGCAGGCTTTCCTGCTGCCTTCAGCCTCAAAACCACCCTTTCCCACTTGGCGCCGGTCCAGCCACAAAAATGGCCACATGTCTGGAGATGGGTCCCATGCCCAAAGAGCCATGAGGGAAAAATATGCCTTGTGCTAAAGCTCTTTGGGAACCGCTTGCGTAGCCCCACACACCTGGGGGCTGCAGACTTTCCTGCTGCCTTCAGCCTCAAAAACACCCTTTCCCACTTGGCGCCGGTCCAGGCACAAAAATGGCCTTATGTCTGGAGATTGGTCCCACGCCCAAAGAGCCAGCAGGGAAAACTATGCCTTGTTCTACAGCTCTTTGGGAACCGCTTGCGGAGCCCCACACACCTGGGGGCTGCAAGTTTTCCTGCTGCCTTCAGCCTCAAAACCACTCTTTCAAACTTGGCGCCGCGCCAGGCACAGAAATGGCCATATGTCTGGATATGGGTCCCCCATGCCCAAAGAGCCAGGAGGGAAAACTATGCCTTGTTCTAAAGCTCTTTGGGAACCGCTTGCGTAGCCCAACAGACATGCGGGCTGCAGGCTTTCCTGCTGCCTTCAGCCTCAAAACCACCCTTTCCCACTTGGCGCCACGCCAGGCACAAAAATGGCCATATGTCTGGTGATTGATCGCCCAGCCAAAGAGCCAGCAGGGAAAACTATGCTTTGTTCTAAAGCTCTTTGGGAACCGCTTGTGTAGCCCCACACACCTGGGGGCTGCAGGCTTTTCTGCTGCCTTCAGCCTCAAAACCACCCTTTCCCACTTTGCGCCGCGCCAGGCACAAAAATGGCCATATGTCTGGAGACTGGTCCCATGCCCAAAGAGCCAGGAGGGAAAACTATGCCTTGTTCTAAAGCTCTTTGGGAACCGCTTGCGTAGCCCCACACACCTGGGGGCTGCAGGCTTTCCTGCTGCCTTCAGCCTCAAAAACACCCTTTCCCACTTGGCGCCGCGCCAGGCACAAAAATGGCCACATGTCTGGAGATTGGTCCCACGCCCAAAGAGCCAGCAGGGAAAACTATGCCTTGTTCTAAAGCTCTTTGGGAACCGCTTGCGTAGCCCCACACACCTGGGGGCTGCAGACTTTCCTGCTGCCTTCAGCCTCAAAAACACCCTTTCCCACTTAGCGCCGCACCAGGCACAAAAATGGCCACATGTCTGGAGATTGGTCCCACGCCCAAAGAGCCAGCAGGGAAAACTATGCCTTGTTCTAAAGCTCTTTGGGAACCGCTTGCGGAGGCCCACACACCTGGGGGCTGCAAGCTTTCCTGCTGCCTTCAGCCTAAAAACCACCCTTTCCCACTTGGCGCCGCGCCAGGCACAGAAATGGCAATATGTCTGGATATGGGTCCCCCACCCAAAGAGCCAGGAGGGAACACTATGCCTTGTTCTAAAGCTCTTTGGGAACCACTTGCGGAGCCCCACAGACCTGGGGGCTGCAGGCTTTCCTGCTGCCTTCAGCCTCAAAACCACCCTTTCCCACTTGGCGCCGGTCCAGGCACAAAAATGGCCATATGTCTGGTTATTGGTCCCCCAGCCAAAGAGCCAGGAGGGAAAACTATGCCTTGTTCTAAAGCTCTTTGGGAACCGGTTGTGTAGCCCCACACACCTGCGGGCTGCAGGCTTTCCTGATGCCTTCAGCCCCAAAACCACCCTTTCCCACTTGGCACCGGTCCAGGCACAAAAATGGCCATATGTCTGGAGATTGGTCCCACGCCCAAAGAGCCAGCAGGGAAAACTATGCCTTTTTCTAAATCTCTTTGGGAACCCCTTGCGTAGCCCCACACACCTGCGGGCTGCAGGCTTTCCTGCTGCCTTCAGCCTCAAAACCACCCTTTCCCACTTGGCGCCGCGCCAGGCACAAAAATGGCCATATGTCTGGAGATTGGTCCCATGCCCAAAGAGCCAGCAGGGAAAACTATGCCTTGTTCTAAAGCTCTTTGGGAACCGCTTGCGGAGCCCCACACACCTGGGGGCTGCAGGCTTTCCTGGCGCCTTCAGCCTCAAAACCACCCTTTCCCACTTGGCGCCGGTCCAGGCTCAAAAATGGCCATATGTCTGGCGATTGGTCCCACGCCCAAAGAGCCAGCAGGGAAAACTATGCCTTGTTCTAAAGCTCTTTGGGAACCCCTTGCGTAGCCCCACAAACCTGGGGGCTGCAGGCTTTCCTGCTGCCTTCAGCCTCAAAACCACCCTTTCCCACTTGGCGCCGCGCCAGTCTCAAAAATGGCCATATGTCTGGAGATTGGTCCCACGCCCAAAGAGCCAGGAGGGAAAACTATGCCTTGTTCTAAAGCTCTTTGGGAACCGCTTGCGTAGCCCCACACACCTGGGGGCTGCAGGCTTTCCTGCTGCCTTCAGCCTCAAAACCACCCTTTCCCACTTGGCGCCACGCAAGGCACAGAAATGGCCATATGTCTGGGGACTGGTCCCCCAGCCAAAGAGCCAGCAGGGAAAACTATGCCTTGCTCTAAACCTCTTTGGGAACCGCTTGTGTAGCCCCACACACCTGGGGGCTGCAGGCTTTCCTGCTGCCTTCAGCCTCAAAACCACCCTTTCCCACTTGGCGCCGAGCCAGGTACAGAAATGGCAATATGTCTGGAGATGGGTCCCCCACCCAAAGAGCCAGCAGGGAAAACTATGCCTTGTTCTAAAGCTCTTTGGGAACCGCTTGCGTAGCCCCACACACCTGGGAGCTGCAGGCTTTCCTGCTGCCTTCAGCCTCAAAACCACCCTTTCCCACTTGGCGCCGGTCCAGCCACAAAAATGGCCATATGTCTGGAGATGGGTCCCATGCCCAAAGAGCCATGAGGGAAAAATATGCCTTGTGCTAAAGCTCTTTGGGAACCGCTTGCGTAGCCCCACACACCTGGGGGCTGCAGACTTTCCTGCTGCCTTCAGCCTCAAAAACACCCTTTCCCACTTGGCGCCGGTCCAGGCACAAAAATGGCCTTATGTCTGGAGATTGGTCCCACGCCCAAAGAGCCAGCAGGGAAAACTATGCCTTGTTCTAAAGCTCTTTGGGAACCGCTTGCGGAGCCCCACACACCTGGGGGCTGCAAGTTTTCCTGCTGCCTTCAGCCTCAAAACCACTCTTTCAAACTTGGCGCCGCGCCAGGCACAGAAATGGCCATATGTCTGGATATGGGTCCCCCATGCCCAAAGAGCCAGGAGGGAAAACTATGCCTTGTTCTAAAGCTCTTTGGGAACCGCTTGCGTAGCCCAACAGACCTGCGGGCTGCAGGCTTTCCTGCTGCCTTCAGCCTCAAAACCACCCTTTCCCACTTGGCGCCACGCCAGGCACAAAAATGGCCATATGTCTGGTGATTGATCGCCCAGCCAAAGAGCCAGCAGGGAAAACTATGCTTTGTTCTAAAGCTCTTTGGGAACCGCTTGTGTAGCCCCACACACCTGGGGGCTGCAGGCTTTTCTGCTGCCTTCAGCCTCAAAACCACCCTTTCCCACTTTGCGCCGCGCCAGGCACAAAAATGGCCATATGTCTGGAGACTGGTCCCATGCCCAAAGAGCCAGGAGGGAAAACTATGCCTTGTTCTAAAGCTCTTTGGGAACCGCTTGCGTAGCCCCACACACCTGGGGGCTGCAGGCTTTCCTGCTGCCTTCAGCCTCAAAAACACCCTTTCCCACTTGGCGCCGCGCCAGGCACAAAAATGGCCACATGTCTGGAGATTGGTCCCACGCCCAAAGAGCCAGCAGGGAAAACTATGCCTTGTTCTAAAGCTCTTTGGGAACCGCTTGCGTAGCCCCACACACCTGGGGGCTGCAGACTTTCCTGCTGCCTTCAGCCTCAAAAACACCCTTTCCCACTTAGCGCCGCACCAGGCACAAAAATGGCCACATGTCTGGAGATTGGTCCCACGCCCAAAGAGCCAGCAGGGAAAACTATGCCTTGTTCTAAAGCTCTTTGGGAACCGCTTGCGGAGGCCCACACACCTGGGGGCTGCAAGCTTTCCTGCTGCCTTCAGCCTAAAAACCACCCTTTCCCACTTGGCGCCGCGCCAGGCACAGAAATGGCAATATGTCTGGATATGGGTCCCCCACCCAAAGAGCCAGGAGGGAACACTATGCCTTGTTCTAAAGCTCTTTGGGAACCACTTGCGGAGCCCCACAGACCTGGGGGCTGCAGGCTTTCCTGCTGCCTTCAGCCTCAAAACCACCCTTTCCCACTTGGCGCCGGTCCAGGCACAAAAATGGCCATATGTCTGGTTATTGGTCCCCCAGCCAAAGAGCCAGGAGGGAAAACTATGCCTTGTTCTAAAGCTCTTTGGGAACCGGTTGTGTAGCCCCACACACCTGCGGGCTGCAGGCTTTCCTGATGCCTTCAGCCCCAAAACCACCCTTTCCCACTTGGCACCGGTCCAGGCACAAAAATGGCCATATGTCTGGAGATTGGTCCCACGCCCAAAGAGCCAGCAGGGAAAACTATGCCTTTTTCTAAATCTCTTTGGGAACCCCTTGCGTAGCCCCACACACCTGCGGGCTGCAGGCTTTCCTGCTGCCTTCAGCCTCAAAACCACCCTTTCCCACTTGGCGCCGCGCCAGGCACAAAAATGGCCATATGTCTGGAGATTGGTCCCATGCCCAAAGAGCCAGCAGGGAAAACTATGCCTTGTTCTAAAGCTCTTTGGGAACCGCTTGCGGAGCCCCACACACCTGGGGGCTGCAGGCTTTCCTGGCGCCTTCAGCCTCAAAACCACCCTTTCCCACTTGGCGCCGGTCCAGGCTCAAAAATGGCCATATGTCTGGCGATTGGTCCAACGCCCAAAGAGCCAGCAGGGAAAACTATGCCTTGTTCTAAAGCTCTTTGGGAACCCCTTGCGTAGCCCCACAAACCTGGGGGCTGCAGGCTTTCCTGCTGCCTTCAGCCTCAAAACCACCCTTTCCCACTTGGCGCCGCGCCAGTCTCAAAAATGGCCATATGTCTGGAGATTGGTCCCACGCCCAAAGAGCCAGGAGGGAAAACTATGCCTTGTTCTAAAGCTCTTTGGGAACCGCTTGCGTAGCCCCACACACCTGGGGGCTGCAGGCTTTCCTGCTGCCTTCAGCCTCAAAACCACCCTTTCCCACTTGGCGCCACGCAAGGCACAGAAATGGCCATATGTCTGGGGACTGGTCCCCCAGCCAAAGAGCCAGCAGGGAAAACTATGCCTTGCTCTAAACCTCTTTGGGAACCGCTTGTGTAGCCCCACACACCTGGGGGCTGCAGGCTTTCCTGCTGCCTTCAGCCTCAAAACCACCCTTTCCCACTTGGCGCCGAGCCAGGTACAGAAATGGCAATATGTCTGGAGATGGGTCCCCCACCCAAAGAGCCAGCAGGGAAAACTATGCCTTGTTCTAAAGCTCTTTGGGAACCGCTTGTGTAGCCCCACACACCTGGGGGCTGCAGGCTTTTCTGCTGCCTTCAGCCTCAAAACCACCCTTTCCCACTTTGCGCCGCGCCAGGCACAAAAATGGCCATATGTCTGGAGACTGGTCCCATGCCCAAAGAGCCAGGAGGGAAAACTATGCCTTGTTCTAAAGCTCTTTGGGAACCGCTTGCGTAGCCCCACACACCTGGGGGCTGCAGGCTTTCCTGCTGCCTTCAGCCTCAAAAACACCCTTTCCCACTTGGCGCCGCGCCAGGCACAAAAATGGCCACATGTCTGGAGATTGGTCCCACGCCCAAAGAGCCAGCAGGGAAAACTATGCCTTGTTCTAAAGCTCTTTGGGAACCGCTTGCGTAGCCCCACACACCTGGGGGCTGCAGACTTTCCTGCTGCCTTCAGCCTCAAAAACACCCTTTCCCACTTAGCACCGCACCAGGCACAAAAATGGCCACATGTCTGGAGATTGGTCCCACGCCCAAAGAGCCAGCAGGGAAAACTATGCCTTGTTCTAAAGCTCTTTGGGAACCGCTTGCGTAGCCCCACACACCTGGGGGCTGCAGGCTTTCCTGCTGCCTTCAGCCTCAAAACCACCTTTTCCCACTTGGCGCCGCGCCAGGCACAGAAATGGCAATATGTCTGGATATGGTTCCCCCACCCAAAGAGCCAGGAGGGAACACTATGCCTTGTTCTAAAGCTCTTTGGGAACCACTTGCGGAGCCCCACACACCTGGGGGCTGCAGGCTTTCCTGCTGCCTTCAGCCTCAAAACCACCCTTTCCCACTTGGCGCCACGCCAGGCACAAAAATGGCCATATGTCTGGTTATTGGTCCCCCAGCCAAAGAGCCAGGAGGGAAAACTATGCCTTGTTCTAAAGCTCTTTGGGAACCGCTTGTGTAGCCCCACACACCTGCGGGCTGCAGGCTTTCCTGCTGCCTTCAGCCCCAAAACCACCCTTTCCCACTTGGCACCGGTCCAGGCACAAAAATGGCCATAAGTCTGGAGACTGGTCCCACGCCCAAAGAGCCAGCAGGGAAAACTATGCCTTGTTCTAAAGCTCTTTGGGAACCGCTTGCGTAGCCCCACACACCTGCGGGCTGCAGGCTTTCCTGCTGCCTTCAGCCTCAAAACCACCCTTTCCCACTTGGCGCCGGTCCAGGCTCAAAAATGGCCATATGTCTGGCGATTGGTCCCACGCCCAAAGAGCCAGCAGGGAAAACTATGCCTTGTTCTAAAGCTCTTTGGGAACCGCTTGCGGAGCCCCACACACCTGGGGGCTGCAGGCTTTCCTGCTGCCTTCAGCCTCAAAACCACCCTTTCCCACTTGGCGCCGCGCCAGGCACAAAAATGGCCATATGTCTGGAGATTGGTCCCACGCCCAAAGAGCCAGGAGGGAAAACTATGCCTTGTTCTAAAGCTCTTTGGGAACCGCTTGTGTAGCCCCACACACCTGGGGGCTGCAGGCTTTCCTGCTGCCTTCAGCCTCAAAACCACCCTTTCCCACTTGGCGCCGCGCAAGGCACAGAAATGGCCATATGTCTGGGGACTGGTCCCCCACCCAAAGAGCCAGCAGGGAAAACTATGCCTTGCTCTAAACCTCTTTGGGAACCGCTTGTGTAGCCCCACACACCTGGGGGCTGCAGGCTTTCCTGCTGCCTTCAGCCTCAAAACCACCCTTTCCCACTTGGCGCCGAGCCAGGTACAGAAATGGCAATATGTCTGGAGACTGGTCCCATGCCCAAAGAGCCAGGAGGGAAAACTATGCCTTGTTCTAAAGCTCTTTGGGAACCGCTTGCGTAGCCCCACACACCTGGGGGCTGCAGGCTTTCCTGCTGCCTTCAGCCTCAAAAACACCCTTTCCCACTTGGCGCCGCGCCAGGCACAAAAATGGCCACATGTCTGGAGATTGGTCCCACGCCCAAAGAGCCAGCAGGGAAAACTATGCCTTGTTCTAAAGCTCTTTGGGAACCGCTTGCGTAGCCCCACACACCTGGGGGCTGCAGACTTTCCTGCTGCCTTCAGCCTCAAAAACACCCTTTCCCACTTAGCACCGCACCAGGCACAAAAATGGCCACATGTCTGGAGATTGGTCCCACGCCCAAAGAGCCAGCAGGGAAAACTATGCCTTGTTCTAAAGCTCTTTGGGAACCGCTTGCGTAGCCC
Organism: Larus michahellis; assembly: GCF_964199755.1. Classification (NCBI taxonomy): domain Eukaryota; kingdom Metazoa; phylum Chordata; class Aves; order Charadriiformes; family Laridae; genus Larus; species Larus michahellis. The sequence goes on along the minus strand of NW_027436321.1, from coordinate 241,849 downwards.
CACACACCTGGGGGCTGCAGGCTTTCCTGCTGCCTTCAGCCTCAAAACCACCTTTTCCCACTTGGCGCCGCGCCAGGCACAGAAATGGCAATATGTCTGGATATGGTTCCCCCACCCAAAGAGCCAGGAGGGAACACTATGCCTTGTTCTAAAGCTCTTTGGGAACCACTTGCGGAGCCCCACACACCTGGGGGCTGCAGGCTTTCCTGCTGCCTTCAGCCTCAAAACCACCCTTTCCCACTTGGCGCCACGCCAGGCACAAAAATGGCCATATGTCTGGTTATTGGTCCCCCAGCCAAAGAGCCAGGAGGGAAAACTATGCCTTGTTCTAAAGCTCTTTGGGAACCGCTTGTGTAGCCCCACACACCTGCGGGCTGCAGGCTTTCCTGCTGCCTTCAGCCCCAAAACCACCCTTTCCCACTTGGCACCGGTCCAGGCACAAAAATGGCCATAAGTCTGGAGACTGGTCCCACGCCCAAAGAGCCAGCAGGGAAAACTATGCCTTGTTCTAAAGCTCTTTGGGAACCGCTTGCGTAGCCCCACACACCTGCGGGCTGCAGGCTTTCCTGCTGCCTTCAGCCTCAAAACCACCCTTTCCCACTTGGCGCCGGTCCAGGCTCAAAAATGGCCATATGTCTGGCGATTGGTCCCACGCCCAAAGAGCCAGCAGGGAAAACTATGCCTTGTTCTAAAGCTCTTTGGGAACCGCTTGCGGAGCCCCACACACCTGGGGGCTGCAGGCTTTCCTGCTGCCTTCAGCCTCAAAACCACCCTTTCCCACTTGGCGCCGCGCCAGGCACAAAAATGGCCATATGTCTGGAGATTGGTCCCACGCCCAAAGAGCCAGGAGGGAAAACTATGCCTTGTTCTAAAGCTCTTTGGGAACCGCTTGTGTAGCCCCACACACCTGGGGGCTGCAGGCTTTCCTGCTGCCTTCAGCCTCAAAACCACCCTTTCCCACTTGGCGCCGCGCAAGGCACAGAAATGGCCATATGTCTGGGGACTGGTCCCCCACCCAAAGAGCCAGCAGGGAAAACTATGCCTTGCTCTAAACCTCTTTGGGAACCGCTTGTGTAGCCCCACACACCTGGGGGCTGCAGGCTTTCCTGCTGCCTTCAGCCTCAAAACCACCCTTTCCCACTTGGCGCCGAGCCAGGTACAGAAATGGCAATATGTCTGGAGATGGGTCCCCCACCCAAAGAGCCAGCAGGGAAAACTATGCCTTGTTCTAAAGCTCTTTGGGAACCGCTTGCGTAGCCCGACACACCTGGGGGCTGCAGGCTTTCCTGCTGCCTTCAGCCTCAAAACTTACTTTCCCACTTCGCGCCGCGCCAGGCAAAAAAATTGCCATATGTCTGGAGATTGGTCCCACGACCAAAGAGCCAGCAGGGAAAACTATGCCTTGTTCTAAAGCTCTTTGGGAACCGCTTGCGTAGCCCCACACACCTGGGGGCTGCAGGCTTTCCTGTTGCCTTCAGCCTAAAAATCACACTTTCCCACTTGGCGCCGGTCCAGGCACAAAAATGGCCATATGTCTGGCGATTGGTCCCACGCCCAAAGAGCCAGGAGGGAACACTATGGCTTCTTCTAAAGCTCTTTGGGAACCGCTTGCGTAGCCCCACACACCTGCAGGCTGCAGGCTTTCCTGCTGCCTTCAGCCTCAAAACCACCCTTTCCCACTTGGCGCCGCGCCAGTCTCAAAAATGGCCATATGTCTGGAGATTGGTCCCACGCCCAAAGAGCCAGCAGGGAAAACTATGCCTTGTTCTAAAGCTCTTTGGGAACCGCTTGCGTAGCCCCACAAACCTGGGGGCTGCAGGCTTTCCTGCTGCCTTCAGCCTCAAAATCACCCTTTCCCACTTGGTGCCGCGCCAGGCACAAAAATGGCCATATGTCTGGAGATGGGTCCCATGCCCAAAGAGCCAGCAGGGAAAACTATGCCTTGTTCTAAAGCTCTTTGGGAACCGCTTGCGTAGCCCCACACACCTGGGGGCTGCAGGCTTTCCTGCTGCCTTCAGCCTCAAAACCACCCTTTCCCACTTGGCGCCGTGCCAGGCACAGAAATGGCAGTATGTCTGGAGATGGGTCTCCCACGCAAAGAGCCATGACGGAAAAATATGCCTTGTTCTAAAGCTCTTTGGGAACCGCTTGCGGAGCGCCACAGACCTGCGGGCTGCAGGCTATCCTGCTGCCTTCAGCCTGAAAACAACCCTTTCCCACTTGGCGCCGCGCCAGGTACAGAAATGGCAATATGTCTGGATATGGGTCCCCCACCCAAAGAGCCATGAGGGAAAACTATGCCTTGTTCTAAAGCTCTTTGGGAACCGCTTGTGTAGCCCCACAGACCTGGGGGGCTGCAGGCTTTCCTGCTGCCTTCAGCTTCAAAACTTTCTTTCCCACTTGGCGCCACACCAGGCAAAAAAATTGCCATATGTCTGGAGATTGGTCCCACGACCAAAGAGCCAAGAGGGAAAACTATGCCTTGTTCTAAAGCTCTTTGGGAACCGCTTGCGTAGCCCCACACACCTGGGGGCTGCAGGCTTTCCTGCTGCCTTCAGCCTCAAAACCACCCTTTCCCACTTGGCGCCGCGCCAGGCACAAAAATGGCCATATGTCTGGAGATTGGTCCCACGCCCAAAGAGCCAGCAGGGAATACTATGCCTTTTGCTAGAGCTCTTTGGAAACCGCTTGCGTAGCCCCACAGACCTGGGGGCTGCAGGCTTTCCTGCTGCCTTCAGCCTCAAAACCACCCTTTCCCACTTGGCGCCGCGCCAGGCACAAAAATGGCCATATGTCTGGAGATTGGTCCCATGCCCAAAGAGCCATGAGGGAAAACTATGCCTTGTTCTAAAGCTCTTTGGGAACCGCTTGCGTAGCCCCACACACCTGCGGGCTGCAGGCTTTCCTGCTGCCTTCAGCCTCAAAACCACCCTTTCCCACTTGGCGCCGCGCCAGGCACAAAAATGGCCATATGTCTGGAGATTGGTCCCACGCCCAAAGAGCCAGCAGGGAAAACTATGCCTTGTTCTAAAGCTCTTTGGGAACCGCTTGCGTAGCCCCACACACCTGGGGGCTGCAGGCTTTCCTGCTACCTTCAGCCTCAAAACCACCCTTTCCCACTTGGCGCCGCGCCAGGCATAGAAATAGCAATATGTCTGGAGACTGGTCCCACGCCCAAAGAGCCAGGAGGGAAAACTATGCCTTGTTCTAAAGCTCTTTGGGAACCGCTTGCGTAGCCCCAGAGAACTGTGGGCTGCAGGCTTTCCTGCTGCCTTCAGCCTCAAAACCACCCTTTCCCACTTGGCGCCGCACCAGGCACAGAAATGGCAACATGTCTGGAGATGGGTCCCCCACCCAAAGAGCCAGGAGGGAAAACTATGCCTTGTTCTAAAGCTCTTTGGGAACCGCTTGCGTAGCCCCACAGACCTGGGGGCTGCAGACTTTCCTGCTGCCTTCAGCCTCAAAAACACCCTTTCCCACTTGGCGCCGGTCCAGGAACAGAAATGGCCATATGTCTGGAGATTTGTCCCACGCCCAAAGAGCCAGCAGGGAACAGTATGCCTTGTTCTAAAGCTCTTTGGGAACCCCTTGCGTAGCCCCACACACCTGGGGGCTGCAAGCTTTCCTGCTGCCTTCAGCCTCAAAACCACCCTTTCCCACTTGGCTCCGCGCCAGGCACAGAAATGGCAGTATGTCTGGAGATGGGTCCCCCACCCAAAGAGACAGCAGGGAAAACTATGCCTTGTTCTAAAGCTCTTTGGGAACCGCTTGCGTAGCCCCACACCCCTGCGGGCTGCAGGCTTTCCTGCTGCCTTCAGCCTCAAAACCACCCTTTCCCACTTGGCGCCACGCCAGGCACAGAAATGGCAATATGTCTGGAGATGGGTCTCCCACCCAAAGAGCCAGCAGGGAAAACTATGCCTTGTTCTAAAGCTCTTTGGGAACCGCTTGCGGAGCCCCACACACCTGGGGGCTGCAGGCTTTCCTGCTGCCTTCAGCCTGAAAACCACCCTTTCCCACTTGGCGCCGCGCCAGGTACAGAAATGGCAATATGTCTGGATATGGGTCCCCCACCCAAAGAGCCAGCAGGGAAAATTATGCCTTCTTCTAAAGCTCTTTGGGAACCGCTTGTGTAGCCCCACAGACCTGGGGGGCTGCAGGATTTCCTGCTGCCTTCAGCTTCAAAACTTTCTTTCCCACTTGGCGCCACACCAGGCAAAAAAATTGCCATATGTCTGGAGATTGGTCCCACGCCCAAAGAGCCAGGAGGGAAAACTATGCCTTGTTCTAAAGCTCTTTGGGAACCGCTTGCGGAGCCCACACTCCTGGGGGCTGCAGGCTTTCCTGCTGCCTTCAGGCTCAAAACCACCCTTTCCCACTTGGCGCCGCGCCAGGCACAAAAATGGCCATATGTCTGGAGATGGGTCCCATGCCCAAAGAGCCATGAGGGAAAACTATGCCTTATTCTAAAGCTCTTTGGGAACCGCTTGCGTAGCCCCACAGACCTGGGGGCTGCAGGCTTTCCTGCTGCCTTCGGCCTCAAAACCACCCTTTCCCACTTGGCGCTGCGCCAGGCACAGAAATGGCAATATGTCTGGATATGGGTCCCCCACCCAAAGAGCCATGAGGGAAAACTATGCCTTGTTCTAAAGCTCTTTGGGAACCTCTTGCGGAGCCCAACAGACCTGCGGGCTGCAGGCTTTCCTGCTGCCTTCAGCCTCAAAACCACCATTTCCCACTTGGCGCCGCGCCAGGCATAGAAATGGCAGTATGTCTGGAGATGGTTCCCCCACCCAAAGAGCCAGCAGGGAAAACTATGCCTTGTTGCAAATCTCTTTGGGAACCGCTTGCGTAGCCCCACAGACCTGGGGGCTGCAGGCTTTCCTGCTGCCTTCAGCCTCAAAACCACCCTTTCCCACTTGGCGCCGCGCCAGGCTCAGAAATGGCAGTATGTCTGGAGATGGGTCTCCCACCCAAAGAGCCAGCAGGGAAAACTATGCCTTGTTCTAAAGCTCTTTGGGAACCGCTTGCGGAGCCCCACAGAGCTGGGGGCTGCAGGCTTTCCTGCTGCCTTCAGCCTCAAAACCACCCTTTCCCACTTTGCGCCGCGCCAGGCACAAAAATGGCCATATGTCTGGAGATTGCTCTCACGCCCAAGGAGCCATGAGGGAAAACTATGCCTTGTTCTAAAGCTCTTTGGGAACCGCTTGCGTAGCCCCACACACCTGGGGGCTGCAGGCTTTCCTGGCGCCTTCAGCCTCAAAACCACCCTTTCCCACTTGGCGCCGGTCCAGGCACAAAAATGGCCATATGTCTGGAGATTGGTCCCACGCCCAAAGAGCCAGCAGGGGACACTATGCCTTGTTCTAAAACTCTTTGGGAACCGCTTGCGTAGCCCCATACACCTGGGGGCAGCAGGCTTTCCTGCTGCCTTCAGCCTCAAAACCACCCTTTCCCACTTGGCGCCGCGCCAGGCACAGAAATGGCCATATGTCTGGAGATGGGTCCCCCACCCAAAGAGCCAGCAGGGAAAACTATGCCTTGTTCTAAAGCTCTTTGGGAACCGCTTGCGTAGCCCCACGGACCTGGGGGGCTGCAGGCTTTCCTGCTGCCTTCAGCCTCAAAACTTTCTTTCCCACTTGGCGCCGCGCCAGGCACAAAAATGGCAATATGTCTGGAGACTGGTCCCATGCCCAAAGAGCCATGAGGGAAAACTATGCCTTGTGCTAAAGCTCTTTGGGAACCGCTTGCGTAGCCCCACACACCTGCGGGCTGCAGGCTTTCCTGCTGCCTTCAGCCTCAAAAACACCCTTTCCCACTTGGCGCCGCGCCAGGCACAAAAATGGCCACATGTCTGCAGATTGGTCCCACGCCCAAAGAGCCAGCAGGGAAAACTATGCCTTGTTCTAAAGCTCTTTGGGAACCGCTTGCGTAGCCCCACACACCTGGGGGCTGCAGGCTTTCCTGCTGCCTTCAGCCTCAAAACCACCCTTTCCCAATTGGCGCCGCGCCAGGCACAGAAATGGCCATATGTCTGGAGATGGGTCCCCCACCCAAAGAGCCAGCAGGGAAAACTATGCCTTGTTCTAAAGCTCTTTGGGAAACGCTTGCGTAGCCCCACGGACCTGGGGGGCTGCAGGCTTTCCTGCTGCCTTCAGCCTCAAAAACACCCTTTCCCACTTGGCGCCGGTCCAGGCACAAAAATGGCCACATGTCTGGAGATTGGTCCCACGCCCAAAGAGCCAGCAGGGAAAACTATGCCTTGTTCTAAAGCTCTTTGGGAACCGCTTGCGGAGCCCCACAGACCTGGGGGCTGCAGGCTTTCCTGCTGCCTTCAGCCTCAAAACCACCCTTTCCCACTTGGCGCCGCGCCAGGCACAAAAATGGCCATATGTCTGGAGACTGGTCCCATGCCCAAAGAACCAGCAGGGAAAACTATGCCTTGTTCTAAAGCTCTTTGGGAACCGCTTGTGTAGCCCCACACACCTGGGGGCTGCAGGCTTTCCTGCTGCCTTCCGCCTGAAAACCACCCTTTCCCACTTTGCGCCGCGCCAGGCACAAAAATGGCCATATGTCTGGAGATTGCTCCCACGCCCAAAGAGCCATGAGGGAAAACTATGCCTTGTTCTAAAGCTCTTTGGGAACCGCTTGCGTAGCCCCACACACCTGGGGGCTGCAGGCTTTCCTGCTGCCTTCAGCCTCAAAAACACCCTTTCCCACTTGGCGCCGCGCCAGGCACAGAAATGGCCATATGTCTGGAGATGGGTCCCCCACCCAAAGAGCCAGCAGGGAAAACTATGCCTTGTTCTAAAGCTCTTTGGGAAACGCTTGCGTAGCCCCACGGACCTGGGGGGCTGCAGGCTTTCCTGCTGCCTTCAGCCTCAAAAACACCCTTTCCCACTTGGCGCCGGTCCAGGCACAAAAATGGCCACATGTCTGGAGATTGGTCCCACGCCCAAAGAGCCAGCAGGGAAAATTATGCCTTGTTCTAAAGCTCTTTGGGAACCGCTTGCGGAGCCCCACAGACCTGGGGGCTGCAAGCTTTCCTGCTGCCTTCAGCCTCAAAACCACCCTTTCCCACTTGGCGCCGCACCAGGCACAGAAATGGCAATATGTCTGGATATGGGTCCCCCACCCAAAGAGCCAGCAGGGAAAACTATGCCTTGTTCTAAAGCTCTTTGGGAACCTCTTGCGGAGCCCCACAGACCTGGGGGCTGCAGGCTTTCCTGCTGCCTTCAGCCTCAAAACCACCCTTTCCCACTTTGCGCCGCGCCAGGCACAAAAATGGCCATATGTCTGGAGATGGGTCCCATGCCCAAAGAGCCATGAGGGAAAATTATGCCTTGTTCTAAAGCTCTTTGGGAACCGCTTGCGTAGCCCCACAGACCTGCGGGCTGCAGGCTTTCCTGCTGCCTTCAGCCTCAAAACCACCCTTTCCCACTTGGCGCCGCGCCAGGCACAAAAATGGCCATATGTCTGGAGATTGGTCCCACGCCCAAAGAGCCAGCAGGGAAAACTATGCCTTGTTCTAAAGCTGTTTGGGAACCGCTTGCGTAGCCCCACAGACCTGGGGGCTGCAGGCTTTCCTGCTGCCTTCAGCCTCAAAACCACCCTTTCCCACTTGGCGCTGCGCCAGGCACAGAAATGGCAATATGTCTGGAGATGGGTCCCACGCCCAAAGAGCCAGCAGGGAAAACTATGCCTTGTTCTAAAGCTCTTTGGGAACCGCTTGCGTAGCCCCACACACCTGGGGGCGGTAGGCTTTCCTGCTGCCTTCAGCCTAAAAATCACACTTTCCCACTTGGCGCCGGTCCAGGCACAAAAATGGCCATATGTCTGGAGATTGGTCCCACGCCCAAAGAGCCAGGATGGAACACTATGGCTTGTTATAAAGCTCTTTGGGAACCGCTTGCGTAGCCCCACACACCTGGGGGCTGCAGGCTTTCCTGCTGCCTTCAGCCTCAAAACCACCCTTTCCCACTTAGCGCCGCGCCAGGCACAGAAATGGCAACATGTCTGGAGATGGGTCCCCCACCCAAAGAGCCAACAGGGAACACTATGGCTTGTTCTAAAGCTCTTTGGGAACCGCTTGCGTAGCCCCACGGACCTGGGGGGCTGCAGGCTTTCCTGCTGCCTTCAGCCTCAAAACTTTCTTTCCCACTTGGCGCCGTGCCAGGCACAAAAATGGCAATATGTCTGGAGACTGGTCCCATGCCCAAAGAGCCATGAGGGAAAAATATGCCTTGTGCTAAAGCTCTTTGGGAACCGCTTGCGTAGCCCCACACACCTGGGGGCTGCAGACTTTCCTGCTGCCTTCAGCCTCAAAAACACCCTTTCCCACTTGGCGCCGGTCCAGGGACAAAAATGGCCATATGTCTGGAGATTGGTCCCACGCCCAAAGAGCCAGCAGGGAAAATTATGCCTTGTTCTAAAGCTCTTTGGGAACCGCTTGCGGAGCCCCACAGACCTGGGGGCTGCAAGCTTTCTTGCTGCCTTCAGCCTCAAAACCACCCTTTCCCACTTGGCGCCGCGCCAGGCACAAAAATGGCAATATGTCTGGATATGGGTCCCCCACCCAAAGAGCCAGCAGGGAAAACTATGCCTTGTTCTAAAGCTCTTTGGGAACCTCTTGCATAGCCCCACACACCTGCAGGCTGCAGGCTTTCCTGCTGCCTTCAGCCTCAAAACCACCCTTTCCCACTTTGCGCCGGTCCAGGCACAAAAATGGCCATATGTCTGGAGATGGGTCCCATGCCCAAAGAGCCAGCAGGGAAAACTATGCCTTGTTCTAAAGCTCTTTGGGAACCGCTTGCGTAGCCCCACACACCTGGGGGCTGCAGGCTTTCCTGCTGCCTTCAGCCCCAAAACCACCCTTTCCCACTTGGCGCCGGTCCAGGCACAAAAATGGCCATATGTCTGGAGATTGGTCCCATGCCCAAAGAGCCAGCAGGGAAAACTATGCCTTGTTCTAAAGCTCTTTGGGAACCGCTTGCGGAGCCGCACACACCTGCGGGCTGCAGGCTTTCCTGGCGCCTTCAGCCTCAAAACCACCCTTTCCCACTTGGCGCCGGTCCAGGCTCAAAAATGGCCATATGTCTGGAGATTGGTCCCACGCCCAAAGAGCCAGCAGGGAAAACTATGCCTTGTTCTAAAGCTCTTTGGGAACCGCTTGCGTAGCCCCACACACCTGGGGGCTGCAGGCTTTCCTGCTGCCTTCATCCTCAAAACCACCCTTTCCCACTTGGCGCCGCGCCAGTCTCAAAAATGGCCACATGTCTGTAGATTGTTCCCACGCCCAAAGAGCCAGCAGGGAAAACTATGCCTTGTTCTAAAGCTCTTTGGGAACCGCTTGCGGAGCCCCACAGACCTGCGGGCTGCAGGCTTTCCTGCTGCCTTCAGCCTCAAAACCACCCTTTCCCACTTGGCGCCGCGCCAGCCACAGAAATGGCAATATGTCTGGAGATGGGTCCCCCACCCAAAGAGCCAGCAGGGAAAACTATGCCTTGTTCTAAAGCTCTTTGGGAACCGCTTGCGGAGCCCCACAGACCTGCGGGCTGCAGGCTTTCCTGCTGCCTTCAGCCTCAAAACCACCCTTTCCCACTTGGCGCCACACCAGGCAAAAAATTGCCATATGTCTGGAGATTGGTCCCACGACCAAAGAGCCAGCAGGGAAAACTATGCCTTGTTCTAAAGCTCTTTGGGAACCGCTTGCGTAGCCCCACAGACCTGCGGGCTGCAGGCTTTCCTGCTGCCTTCAGCCTCAAAACCACCCTTTCCCACTTGGCGCCGCGCAAGGCACAAAAATGGCCATATGTCTGGATATGGGTCCCACGCCCAAAGAGCCAGCAGGGAAAACTATGCCTTGTTCTAAAGCTCTTTGGGAACCGCTTGCGGAGCCCCACAGACCTGCGGGCTGCAGGCTTTCCTGCTGCCTTCAGCCTCAAAACCACCCTTTCCCACTTGGCGCAGCGCCAGGCAAAGAAATGTCAATATGTCTGGATATGGGTCCCCCACCCAAAGAGCCATGAGGGAAAACTATGCCTTGTTCTAAAGCTCTTTGGGAACCGCTTGCGTAGCCCCACACACCTGCGGGCTGCAAGCTTTCCTGCTGCCTTCAGCCTCAAAACCACCCTTTCCCACTTGGCGCCGCGCCAGGCACAAAAATGGCCATATGTCTGGAGATGGGTCCCATGCCCAAAGAGCCAGGAGGGAAAACTATGCCTTGTTCTAAAGCTCTTTGGGAACCGCTTGCGTAGCCCCACACACCTGGGGGCTGCAGGCTTTCCTGCTGCCTTCAGCCTCAAAAACACCCTTCCCCACTTGGCGCCGCGCCAGGCTCAAATATGGCCATATGTCTGGAGATGGGTCCCATGCCCAAAGAGCCATGAGGGAAAACTATGCCTTGTGCTAAAGCTCTTTGGGAACCGCTTGCGTAGCCCCACACACCTGGGGGCTGCAGAGTTTCCTGCTGCCTTCAGCCTCAAAAACACCCTTTCCCACTTGGCACCGGTCCAGGCACAAAAATGGCCACATGTCTGGAGATTGGTCCCACGCCCAAAGAGCCAGCAGGGAAAATTATGCCTTGTTCTAAAGCTCTTTGGGAACCGCTTGCGGAGCCCCACACACCTGGGGGCTGCAAGTTTTCCTGCTGCCTTCAGCCTCAAAACCACTCTTTCAAACTTGGCGCCGGTCCAGGCACAGAAAAGGCAATATGTCTGGATATGGGTCCCCCACCCAAAGAGCCATGAGGGAAAACTATGCCTTCTTCTAAAGCTCTTTGGGAACCACTTGCGGAGCCCAACAGACCTGCGGGCTGCAGGCTTTCCTGCTGCCTTCAGCCTCAAAACCACCCTTTCCCACTTGGCGCCGCGCCAGGAACAGAAATGGCCATATGTCTGGTGATTGATCCCCCTGCCAAAGAGCCATGAGGGAAAACTATGCCTTGTTCTAAAGCTCTTTGGGAACCGCTTGTGTAGCCCCACACCCCTGGGGGCTGCAGGCTTTCCTGCTGCCTTCAGCCTCAAAACCACCCTTTCCCACTTGGCGCCGCGCCAGTCTCAAAAATGGCCAAATGTCTGGAGATTGGTCCCACGCCCAAAGAGCCAGCAGGGAAAACTATGCCTTGTTCTAAAGCTCTTTGGGAACCGCTTGCGTAGCCCCACGGACCTGGGGGCTGCAGGCTTTCCTGCTGCCTTCAGCCTCAAAATCACCCTTTCCCACTTGGCGCCGGTCCAGGCACAAAAATGGCCATATGTCTGGAGATGGGTCCCATGCCCAAAGAGCCATGAGGGAAAACTATGCCTTGTTCTAAAGCTCTTTGGGAACCGCTTGCGTAGCCCCACACACCTGGGGGCTGCAGGCTTTCCTGCTGCCTTCAGCCTCAAAACCACCCTTTCCCACTTGGCGCCACACCAGGCAAAAAATTGCCATATGTCTGGAGATTGGTCCCACGACCAAAGAGCCAGCAGGGAAAAATAAGCCTTGTGCTAAAGCTCTTTGGGAACCGCTTGCGTAGCCCCATACACCTGGGGGCTGCAGGCTTTCCTGCTGCCTTCAGCCTCAAAACCACCCTTCCCCACTTGGCGCCGCGCGAGGCACAAAAATGGCCATATGTCTGGAGATGGGTCCCATGCCCAAAGAGCCAGCAGGGAAAACTATGCCTTATTCTAAAGCTCTTTGGGAACCGCTTGCGGAGCCCCACACACCTGGGGGCTGCAGGCTTTCCTGCTGCCTTCAGCCTCAAAACCACCCTTTCCCACTTGGCGCCACGCCAGTCACAAAAATGGCCATATGTCTGGTGATTGATCCCCCAGCCAAAGAGCCATGAGGGAAAACTATGCCTTGTTCTAAAGCTCTTTGGGAACCGCTTGTGTAGCCCCACACACCTGGGGGCTGCAGGCTTTCCTGCTGCCTTCAGCCTCAAAACCACCCTTTCCCACTTGGAGCCGCGCCAGGCTCAAAAATGGCCATATGTCTGGAGATTGGTCCCACGCCCAAAGAGCCAGCAGGGAAAACTATGCCTTGTTCTAAAGCTCTTTGGGAACCGCTTGCGGAGCCGCACACACCTGCGGGCTGCAGGCTTTCCTGGCGCCTTCAGCCTCAAAACCACCCTTTCCCACTTGGCGCCGCGCCAGGCACAAAAATGGCCATATGTCTGGAGATTGGTCCCACGCCCAAAGAGCCAGCAGGGAAAAATATGCCTTGTTCTAAAGCTCTTTGGGAACCGCTTTCGTAGCCCCATACACCTGGGGGCTGCAGGCTTTCCTGCTGCCTTCATCCTCAAAACCACCCTTTCCCACTTGGCGCCGGTCCAGGCACAAAAATGGCCACATGTCTGTAGATTGTTCCCACGCCCAAAGAGCCAGACGGGAAAACTATGCCTTGTTCTAAAGCTCTTTGGGAACCGCTTGCGGAGCCCCACAGACCTGCGGGCTGCAGGCTTTCCTGCTGCCTTCAGCCTCAAAACCACCCTTTCCCACTTGGCGCCGCGCCAGCCACAGAAATGGCAATATGTCTGGAGATGGGTCCCCCACCCAAAGAGCCAGCAGGGAAAACTATGCCTTGTTCTAAAGCTCTTTGGGAACCGCTTGCGGAGCCCCACAGACCTGCGGGCTGCAGGCTTTCCTGCTGCCTTCAGCCTCAAAACCACCCTTTCCCACTTGGCGCCACACCAGGCAAAAAATTGCCATATGTCTGGAGATTGGTCCCACGCCCAAAGAGCCAGCAGGGAAAACTATGCCTTGTTCTAAAGCTCTTTGGGAACCGCTTGCGTAGCCCCACAGACCTGCGGGCTGCAGGCTTTCCTGCTGCCTTCAGCCTCAAAACCACCCTTTCCCACTTGGCGCCGCGCCAGGCACAAAAATGGCCATATGTCTGGATATGGGTCCCACGCCCAAAGAGCCAGCAGGGAAAACTATGCCTTGTTCTAAAGCTCTTTGGGAACCGCTTGCGGAGCCCCACAGACCTGCGGGCTGCAGGCTTTCCTGCTGCCTTCAGCCTCAAAACCACCCTTTCCCACTTGGCGCAGCGCCAGGCAAAGAAATGTCAATATGTCTGGATATGGGTCCCCCACCCAAAGAGCCATGAGGGAAAACTATGCCTTGTTCTAAAGCTCTTTGGGAACCGCTTGCGTAGGCCCACACGCCTGCGGGCTGCAAGCTTTCCTGCTGCCTTCAGCCTCAAAACCACCCTTTCCCACTTGGCGCCGCGCCAGGCACAAAAATGGCCATATGTCTGGAGATTGGTCCCACGCCCAAAGAGCCAGCAGGGAAAACTATGCCTTGTTCTAAAGCTCTTTGGGAACCGCTTGCGTAGCCCCACACACCTGGGGGCTGCAGGCTTTCCTGCTGCCTTCAGCCTCAAAATCACCCTTTCCCACTTGGCGCCGGTCCAGGCACAAAAATGGCCATATGTCTGGAGATGGGTCCCATGCCCAAAGAGCCATGAGGGAAAACTATGCCTTGTTCTAAAGCTCTTTGGGAACCGCTTGCGTAGCCCCACACACCTGGGGGCTGCAGGCTTTCCTGCTGCCTTCAGCCTCAAAACCACCCTTTCCCACTTGGCGCCACACCAGGCAAAAAATTGCCATATGTCTGGAGATTGGTCCCACGACCAAAGAGCCAGCAGGGAAAACTATGCCTTGTTCTAAAGCTCTTTGGGAACCGCTTCCGTAGCCCCACACACCTGGGGGCTGCAGGCTTTCCTGCTGCCTTCAGCCTCAAAACCACCCTTTCCCACTTGGCGCCGCGCCAGGCTCAAAAATGGCCATATGTCTGGAGACTGGTCCCATGCCCAAAGAGCCAGCAGGGAAAACTATGCCTTGTTCTAAAGCTCTTTGGGAACCGCTTGCGTAGCCCCACACACCTGGGGGCTGCAGGCTTTCCTGGCGCCTTCAGCCCCAAAACCACCCTTTCCCACTTGGCGCCGCGCCAGGCACAAAAATGGCCATATGTCTGGAGATTGGTCCCATGCCCAAAGAGCCAGCAGGGAAAACTATGCCTTGTTCTAAAGCTCTTTGGGAACCGCTTGCGGAGCCGCACACACCTGCGGGCTGCAGGCTTTCCTGGCGCCTTCAGCCTCAAAACCACCCTTTCCCACTTGGCGCCGGTCCAGGCACAAAAATGGCCATATGTCTGGAGATTGGTCCCACGCCCAAAGAGCCAGCAGGGAAAACTATGCCTTGTTCTAAAGCTCTTTGGGAACCGCTTGCGTAGCCCCACAGACCTGGGGGCTGCAGAGTTTCCTGCTGCCTTCAGCCTCAAAAACACCCTTTCCCACTTGGCGCCGGTCCAGGCACAAAAATGGCCACATGTCTGGAGATTGGTCCCACGCCCAAAGAGCCAGCAGGGAAAATTATGCCTTGTTCTAAAGCTCTTTGGGAACCGCTTGCGGAGCCCCACACACCTGGGGGCTGCAAGTTTTCCTGCTGCCTTCAGCCTAAAAACCACTCTTTCAAACTTGGCGCCGGTCCAGGCACAGAAATGGCAATATGTCTGGATATGGGTCCCCCACCCAAAGAGCCAGGAGGGAAAACTATGCCTTCTTCTAAAGCTCTTTGGGAACCAATTGCGGAGCCCAACAGACCTGCGGGCTGCAGGCTTTCCTGCTGCCTTCAGCCTCAAAACCACCCTTTCCCACTTGGCGCCACGCCAGTCACAAAAATGGCCATATGTCTGGTGATTGATCCCCCTGCCAAAGAGCCATGAGGGAAAACTATGCCTTGTTCTAAAGCTCTTTGGGAACCGCTTGTGTAGCCCCACACACCTGGGGGCTGCAGGCTTTCCTGCTGCCTTCAGCCTCAAAACCACCCTTTCCCACTTGGCGCCGCGCCAGTCTCAAAAATGGCCAAATGTCTGGAGATTGGTCCCACGCCCAAAGAGCCAGCAGGGAAAACTATGCCTTGTTCTAAAGCTCTTTGGGAACCGCTTGCGTAGCCCCACACACCTGGGGGCTGCAGGCTTTCCTGCTGCCTTCAGCCTCAAAATCACCCTTTCCCACTTGGCGCCGGTCCAGGCACAAAAATGGCCATATGTCTGGAGATGGGTCCCATGCCCAAAGAGCCATGAGGGAAAACTATGCCTTGTTCTAAAGCTCTTTGGGAACCGCTTGCGTAGCCCCACACACCTGGGGGCTGCAGGCTTTCCTGCTGCCTTCAGCCTCAAAACCACCCTTTCCCACTTGGCGCCACACCAGGCAAAAAATTGCCATATGTCTGGAGATGGGTCCCATGCCCAAAGAGGCAGCAGGGAAAACTATGCCTTGTTCTAAAGCTCTTTGGGAACCGCTTGCGCAGCCCCACACACCTGGGGGCTGCAGGCTTTCCTGCTGCCTTCAGCCTCAAAACCACCCTTTCCCACTTGGCGCAGCGCCAGGCAAAGAAATGTCAATATGTCTGGAGATGGGTCCCCCACCCAAAGAGCCATGAGGGAAAACTATGCCTTGTTCTAAAGCTCTTTGGGAACCGCTTGCGGAGCCCCACACACCTGCGGGCTGCAAGCTTTCCTGCTGCCTTCAGCCTCAAAACCACCCTTTCCCACTTTGCGCCGCGCCAGTCCCAAAAATGGCCATATGTCTGGAGATGGGTCCCATGCCCAAAGAGCCAGCAGGGAAAACTATGCCTTGTTCTAAAGCTCTTTGGGAACCGCTTGCGTAGCCCCACACACCTGGGGGCTGCAGGCTTTCCTGCTGCCTTCAGCCTCAAAACCACCCTTTCAAACTTGGCGCCGCGCCAGGCACAGAAATGGTAATATGTCTGGATATGGGTCCCCCACCCAAAGAGCCATGAGGGAAAACTATGCCTTCTTCTAAAGCTCTTTGGGAACCACTTGCGGAGCCCAACAGACCTGGGGGCTGCAGGCTTTCCTGCTGCCTTCAGCCTCAAAACCACCCTTTCCCACTTGGCGCCACGCCAGTCACAAAAATGGCCATATGTCTGGTGATTGATCCCCCAGCCAAAGAGCCATGAGGGAAAACTATGCCTTGTTCTAAAGCTCTTTGGGAACCGCTTGTGTACCCCACACACCTGGGGGCTGCAGGCTTTCCTGCTGCCTTCAGCCTCAAAACCACCCTTTCCCACTTGGAGCCGCGCCAGGCTCAAAAATGGCCATATGTCTGGAGATTGGTCCCACGCCCAAAGAGCCAGCAGGGAACATTATGCCTTGTTCTAAAGCTCTTTGGGAACCGCTTGCGGAGCCCCACACACCTGGGGGCTGCAGGCTTTCCTGCTGCCTTCAGCCTCAAAACCACCCTTTCCCACTTGGCTCCGGTCCAGGCACAAAAATGGCCACATGTCTGGAGATTGGTCCCACGCCCAAAGAGCCAGCAGGGAACAGTATGCCTTGTTCTAAAGCTCTTTGGGAACCGCTTGCGTAGCCCCACACACCTGGGGGCTGCAGGCTTTCCTGTTGCCTTCAGCCTCAAAACCACCCTTTCCCACTTGGCGCCGCGCCAGGCACAAAAATGGCCACATGTCTGGAGATTAGTCCCATGCCCAAAGAGCCAGCAGGGAAAACTATGTCTTGTTCTAAAGCTCTTTGGGAACCGCTTGCGTAGCCCCACACACCTGGGGGCTGCAGGCTTTCCTGCTGCCTTCAGCCTCAAAACCACCCTTTCCCACTTGGCGCCTCGCCAGGCACAAAAATGGCCATATGTCTGGAGATTGGTCCCACGCCCAAAGATCCAGCAGGGAAAATTATGCCTTGTTCTAAAGCTCTTTGGGAAACGCTTGCGTAGCCCCACACACCTGGGGGCTGCAGGCTTTCCTGCTGCCTTCAGCCTCAAAACCACCCTTTCCCACTTGGCGCCGCGCCAGGCTGAAAAATGGCCATATGTCTGGAGATTGGTCCCACGCCCAAAGAGCCAGCAGGGAACACTATGCCTTGTTCTAAAGGTCTTTGGGAACCGCTTGCGTAGCCCCACACACCTGGGGGCTGCAAGCTTTCCTGCTGCCTTCAGCCTCAAAACCACCCTTTTCAACTTGGCGCCGCGCCAGGTACAAAAATGGCCATATGTCTGGAGATTGGTCCCATGCCCAAAGAGCCAGCAGGGAAAACTATGCCTTGTGCTAAAGCTCTTTGGGAACCGCTTGCGTAGCCCCACACACCTGGGGGCTGCAGGCTTTCCTGCTGCCTTCAGCCTCAAAACCACCCTTTCCCACTTGGCGCCACGCCAGGCACAAAAATGGCCATATGTCTGGAGATTGGTCCCACGGCCAAAGAGCCAGCAGGGAAAACTATGCCTTGTTCTAAAGCTCTTTGGGAACCGCTTGCGTAGCCCCACACACCTGGGGGCTGCAGGCTTTCCTGGCGCCTGCAGCCTGAAAACCACCCTTTCCCACTTGGCTCCGGTCCAGGCACAAAAATGGCCACATGTCTGGAGATTGGTCCCACGCCCAAAGATCCAGCAGGGAACACTATGGCTTGTTCTAAAACTCTTTGGGAACCGCTTGCGTAGCCCCATACACCTGGGGGCTGCAGGCTTTCCTGC
Organism: Larus michahellis; assembly: GCF_964199755.1. Classification (NCBI taxonomy): domain Eukaryota; kingdom Metazoa; phylum Chordata; class Aves; order Charadriiformes; family Laridae; genus Larus; species Larus michahellis. Next base: position 224,365 of record NW_027436321.1, on the reverse strand, counting down.
TGCCTTCAGCCTCAAAACCACCCTTTCCCACTTGGCGCCGCGCCAGGCACAGGAATGGCAATATGTCTGCAGATGGGTCCCCCACCCAAAGAGCCAGCAGGGAAAACTATGCCTTGTTCTAAAGCTCTTTGGGAACCGCTTGCGTAGCCCCACAGACCTTGGGGGCTGCAGGCTTTCCTGCTGCCTTCAGCCTCAAAACTTTCTTTCCCACTTGGCGCCGCGCCAGGCACAAAAATGGCCATATGTCTGGAGATTGGTCCCACGCCCAAAGAGCCAGTACGGAAAAATATGCCTTGTTCTAAAGCTCTTTGGGAACCGCTTGCGTAGCCCCACACACCTGGGGGCTGCAGGCTTTCCTGCTGCCTTCAGCCTCAAAAACACCCTTTCCCACTTGGCGCCGGTCCAGGCACAAAAATGGCCATATGTCTGGAGATGGGTCCCATGCCCAAAGAGCCATGAGGGAAAAATATGCCTTGTGCTAAAGCTCTTTGGGAACCGCTTGCGTAGCCCCACGGACCTGGGGGGCTGCAGGCTTTCCTGCTGCCTTCAGCCTCAAAAACACCCTTTCCCACTTGGCGCCGGTCCAGGCACAAAAATGGCCACATGTCTGGAGATTGGTCCCACGGCCAAAGAGCCAGCAGGGAAAACTATGCCTTGTTCTAAAGCTCTTTGGGAACCGCTTGCGTAGCCCCACACACCTGGGGGCTGCAGGCTTTCCTGGCGCCTTCAGCCTGAAAACCACCCTTTCCCACTTGGCGCCACGCCAGTCACAAAAATGGCCAGATGTCTGGTGATTGATCTCCAACCAAAGAGCCAGCAGGGAAAACTATGCCTTGTTGTAAAGCTCTTTGGGAACCGCTTGCGTAGCCCCACACACCTGCGGGCTGCAGGCTTTCCTGCTGCCTTCAGCCTCAAAACCACCCTTTCCCACTTGGAGCCGCGCCAGGCTCAAAAATGGCCATATGTCTGGAGATTGGTCCCACGCCCAAAGAGCCAGCAGGGAACACTATGCCTTGTTCTAAAGCTCTTAATGAACCACTTGCGGAGCCCCACACACCTGGGGGCTGCAGGCTTTCCTGCTGCCTTCAGCCTCAAAACCACCCTTTCCCACTTGGCGCCGCGCCAGGCACAAAAATGGCCATATGTCTGGAGATTGGTCCCACGACCAAAGAGCCAGCAGGGAAATCTATGCCTTTTGCTAGAGCTCTTTGGGAACCGCTTGCGGACCCCCACACACCTGCGGACTGCAGGCTTTCCTGCTGCCTTCAGCCTCAAAACCACCCTTTCCAACTTGGCGCCGCGCCAGGCACAAAAATGGCCACATGTCTGGAGATTGGTCCCACGCCCAAAGAGCCAGCAGGGAAAACTAGGCCTTGTTCTAAAGCTCTTTGGGAACCGCTTGCGTAGCCCCACAGACCTGCGGGCTGCAGGCTTTCCTGCTGCCTTCAGCCTCAAAACCACCCTTTCCCACTTGGCGCCGCGCCAGGCTCAAAAATGGCCATATGTCTGGAGATTGGTCCCACGCCCAAAGAGCCAGCAGGGAACACTATGCCTTGTTCTAAAGGTCTTTGGGAACCGCTTGAAGAGCCCCACACACCTGGGGGCTGCAAGCTTTCCTGCTGCCTTCAGCCTCAAAACCACCCTTTCCAACTTGGCGCCGCGCCAGGCACAAAAATGGCCATATGTCTGGAGATTGGTCCCATGCCCAAAGAGCCATGAGGGAAAACTATGCCTTGTGCTAAAGCTCTTTGGGAACCGCTTGCGTAGCCCCACACACCTGGGGGCTGCAGGCTTTCCTGCTGCCTTCAGCCTCAAAACCACCCTTTCCCACTTGGCGCCGCGCCAGGCACAAAAATGGCCATATGTCTGGAGATTGGTCCCACGCCCAAAGAGCCAGCAGGGAAAACTATGCCTTGTTCTAAAGCTCTTTGGGAACCGCTTGCGTAGCCCCACACACCTGGGGGCTGCAGGCTTTCCTGGCGCCTTCAGCCTCAAAACCACCCTTTCCCACTTGGCTCCGGTCCAGGCACAAAAATGGCCACATGTCTGGAGATTGGTCCCACGCCCAAAGAGCCAGCAGGGAAAACTATGCCTTGTTCTAAAACTCTTTGGGAACCGCTTGCGTAGCCCCATACACCTGGGGGCTGCAGGCTTTCCTGCTGCCTTCAGCCTCAAAACCACCCTTTCCCACTTGGCGCCGCGCCAGGCACAGAAATGGCAATATGTCTGCAGATGGGTCCCCCACCCAAAGAGCCAGCAGGGAAAACTATGCCTTGTTGTAAAGCTCTTTGGGAACCGCTTGCGTAGCCCCACAGACCTGGGGGGCTGCTGGCTTTCCTGCTGCCTTCAGCCTCAAAACTTTCTTTCCCACTTGGCGCCGCGCCAGGCACAAAAATGGCCATATGTCTGGAGATTGGTCCCACGCCCAAAGAGCCAGTAGGGAAAAATATGCCTTGTTCTAAAGCTCTTTGGGAACCGCTTGCGTAGCCCCACACACCTGGGGGCTGCAGGCTTTCCTGCTGCCTTCAGCCTCAAAAACACCCTTTCCCACTTGGCGCCGGTCCAGGCACAAAAATGGCCATATGTCTGGAGATGGGTCCCATGCCCAAAGAGCCATGAGGGAAAAATATGCCTTGTGCTAAAGCTCTTTGGGAACCGCTTGCGTAGCCCCACGGACCTGGGGGGCTGCAGGCTTTCCTGCTGCCTTCAGCCTCAAAAACACCCTTTCCCACTTGGCGCCGGTCCAGGCACAAAAATGGCCACATGTCTGGAGATTGGTCCCACGGCCAAAGAGCCAGCAGGGAAAACTATGCCTTGTTCTAAAGCTCTTTGGGAACCGCTTGCGTAGCCCCACACACCTGGGGGCTGCAGGCTTTCCTGGCGCCTTCAGCCTGAAAACCACCCTTTCCCACTTGGCGCCACGCCAGTCACAAAAATGGCCAGATGTCTGGTGATTGATCTCCAACCAAAGAGCCAGCAGGGAAAACTATGCCTTGTTGTAAAGCTCTTTGGGAACCGCTTGCGTAGCCCCACACACCTGCGGGCTGCAGGCTTTCCTGCTGCCTTCAGCCTCAAAACCACCCTTTCCCACTTGGAGCCGCGCCAGGCTCAAAAATGGCCATATGTCTGGAGATTGGACCCACGTCCAAAGAGCCAGCAGGGAACACTATGCCTTGTTCTAAAGCTCTTAATGAACCACTTGCGGAGCCCCACACACCTGGGGGCTGCAGGCTTTCCTGCTGCCTTCAGCCTCAAAACCACCCTTTCCCACTTGGCGCCGCGCCAGGCACAAAAATGGCCATATGTCTGGAGATTGGTCCCACGACCAAAGAGCCAGCAGGGAAATCTATGCCTTTTGCTAGAGCTCTTTGGGAACCGCTTGCGGACCCCCACACACCTGCGGACTGCAGGCTTTCCTGCTGCCTTCAGCCTCAAAACCACCCTTTCCAACTTGGCGCCGCGCCAGGCACAAAAATGGCCACATGTCTGGAGATTGGTCCCACGCCCAAAGAGCCAGCAGGGAAAACTATGCCTTGTTCTAAAGCTCTTTGGGAACCGCTTGCGTAGCCCCACAGACCTGCGGGCTGCAGGCTTTCCTGCTGCCTTCAGCCTCAAAACCACCCTTTCCCACTTGGCGCCGCGCCAGGCTCAAAAATGGCCATATGTCTGGAGATTGGTCCCACGCCCAAAGAGCCAGCAGGGAACACTATGCCTTGTTCTAAAGGTCTTTGGGAACCGCTTGAGGAGCCCCACACACCTGGGGGCTGCAAGCTTTCCTGCTGCCTTCAGCCTCAAAACCACCCTTTCCAACTTGGCGCCGCGCCAGGCACAAAAATGGCCATATGTCTGGAGATTAGTCCCATGCCCAAAGAGCCATGAGGGAAAACTATGCCTTGTGCTAAAGCTCTTTGGGAACCGCTTGCGTAGCCCCACACACCTGGGGGCTGCAGGCTTTCCTGCTGCCTTCAGCCTCAAAACCACCCTTTCCCACTTGGCGCCGCGCCAGGCACAAAAATGGCCATATGTCTGGAGATTGGTCCCACGCCCAAAGAGCCAGCAGGGAAAACTATGCCTTGTTCTAAAGCTCTTTGGGAACCGCTTGCGTAGCCCCACACACCTGGGGGCTGCAGCCTTTCCTGGCGCCTTCAGCCTCAAAACCACCCTTTCCCACTTGGCTCCGGTCCAGGCACAAAAATGGCCACATGTCTGGAGATTGGTCCCACGCCCAAAGAGCCAGCAGGGAAAACTATGCCTTGTTCTAAAACTCTTTGGGAACCGCTTGCGTAGCCCCATACACCTGGGGGCTGCAGGCTTTCCTGCTGCCTTCAGCCTCAAAACAACCCTTTCCCACTTGGCGCCGCGCCAGGCACAGAAATGGCAATATGTCTGCAGATGGGTCCCCCACCCAAAGAGCCAGCAGGGAAAACTATGCCTTGTTGTAAAGCTCTTTGGGAACCGCTTGCGTAGCCCCACAGACCTGGGGGGCTGCTGGCTTTCCTGCTGCCTTCAGCCTCAAAACTTTCTTTCCCACTTGGCGCCGCGCCAGGCACAAAAATGGCCATATGTCTGGAGATTGGTCCCACGCCCAAAGAGCCAGTAGGGAAAAATATGCCTTGTTCTAAAGGTCTTTGGGAACCGCTTGCGTAGCCCCACACACCTGGGGGCTGCAGGCTTTCCTGCTGCCTTCAGCCTCAAAAACACCCTTTCCCACTTGGCGCCGGTCCAGGCACAAAAATGGCCATATGTCTGGAGATGGGTCCCATGCCCAAAGAGCCATGAGGGAAAAATATGCCTTGTGCTAAAGCTCTTTGGGAACCGCTTGCGTAGCCCCACACACCTGGGGGCTGCAGGCTTTCCTGCTGCCTTCAGCCTCAAAACCACCCTTTCCCACTTGGCGCCACGCCAGTCACAAAAATGGCCATATGTCTGGTGATTGATCTCCAACCAAAGAGCCAGCAGGGAAAACTATGCCTTGTTCTAAAGCTCTTTGGGAACCGCTTGTGTAGCCCCACACACCTGCGGGCTGCAGGCTTTCCTGCTGCCTTCAGCCTCAAAACCACCCTTTCCCACTTGGCGCCGCGCCAGGCTCAAAAATGGCCATATGTCTGGAGATTGATCCCACGCCCAAAGAGGCAGCAGGGAAAATTATGCCTTGTGCTAAAGCTCTTTGGGAAACGCTTGCGTAGCCCCACAGACCTGGGGGCTGCAGGCTTTCCTGCTGCCTTCAGCCTCAAAACCACCCTTTCCCACTTGGCGCCGCGCCAGGCTCAAAAATGGCCATATGTCTGGAGATTGGTCCCACGCCCAAAGAGCCAGCAGGGAACACTATGCCTTGTTCTAAAGGTCTTTGGGAACCGCTTGCGTAGCCCCACACACCTGGGGGCTGCAAGCTTTCCTGATGCCTTCAGCCTCAAAACCACCCTTTCCGACTTGGCGCCGCGCCAGGCACAAAAATGGCCATATGTCTGGAGATTGGTCCCATGCCCAAAGAGCCATGAGGGAAAACTATGCCTTGTGCTAAAGCTCTTTGGGAACCGCTTGCGTAGCCCCACACACCTGGGGGCTGCAGGCTTTCCTGCTGCCTTCAGCCTCAAAAACACCCTTTCCCACTTGTTGCCGCACCAGGCACAAAAATGGCCATATGTCTGGAGATTGGTCCCACGCCCAAAGAGCCAGCAGGGAAAACTATGCCGTGTTCTAAAGCTCTTTGGGAACTGCTTGCGTAGCCCCACACACCTGGGGGCTGCAGGCTTTCCTGCTGCCTTCAGCCTCAAAACAACCCTTTCCCACTTGGCGCCGCGCCAGGCACAGAAATGGCAATATGTCTGGAGATGGGTCCCCCACCCAAAGAGCCATGAGCGAAAACTATGCCTTGTTCTAAAGCTCTTTGGGAACCGCTTGCGCAGCCCCACACACCTGGGGACTGCAAGCTTTCCTGCTGCCTGCAGCCTCAAAACCACCCTTTCCCACTTGGCTCCGGTCCAGGCGTAAAAATGGCCACATGTCTGGAGATTGGTCCCACGCCCAAAGAGCCAGCAGGGAACAGTATGCCTTGTTCTAAAGCTCTTTGGGAACAGCTTGCGTAGCCCCACAGACCTGGGGGCTGCAAGCCTTCCTGCTGCCTTCAGCCTCAAAACCACCCTTTCCCACTTGGCGCCGCGCCAGGCACAGAAATGGTCATATGTCTGGATATGGGTCCCCCACCCAAAGAGCCAGCAGGGAAAACTATGCCTTGTTCTAAAGCTCTTTGGGAACCGCTTGCGTAGCCCCACACACCTGGGGGCTGCAGGCTTTCCTGCTGCCTTCAGCCTCAAAAACACCCTTTCCCACTTGGCGCCGGTCCAGGCACACAAATGGCCATATGTCTGGAGATGGGTCCCATGCCCAAAGAGCCATGAGGGAAAAATATGCCTTGTGCTAAAGCTCTTTGGGAACCGCTTGCGTAGCCCCACGGACCTGGGGGGCTGCAGGCTTTCCTGCTGCCTTCAGCCTCAAAAACACCCTTTCCCACTTGGCGCCGGTCCAGGCACAAAAATGGCCACATGTCTGGAGATTGGTCCCACGGCCAAAGAGCCAGCAGGGAAAACTATGCCTTGTTCTAAAGCTCTTTGGGAACCGCTTGCGTAGCCCCACACACCTGGGTGCTGCAGGCTTTCCTGGCGCCTTCAGCCTGAAAACCACCCTTTCCCACTTGGCGCCGCGCCAGTCACAAAAATGGCCATATGTCTGGTGATTGATCTCCAACCAAAGAGCCAGCAGGGAAAACTATGCCTTGTTGTAAAGCTCTTTGGGAACCGCTTGCGTAGCCCCACACACCTGCGGGCTGCAGGCTTTCCTGCTGCCTTCAGCCTCAAAACCACCCTTTCCCACTTGGAGCCGCGCCAGGCTCAAAAATGGCCATATGTCTGGAGATTGGACCCACGTCCAAAGAGCCAGCAGGGAACACTATGCCTTGTTCTAAAGCTCTTAATGAACCACTTGCGGAGCCCCACACACCTGGGGGCTGCAGGCTTTCCTGCTGCCTTCAGCCTCAAAACCACCCTTTCCAACTTGGCGCCGCGCCAGGCACAAAAATGGCCACATGTCTGGAGATTGGTCCCACGCCCAAAGAGCCAGCAGGGAAAACTATGCCTTGTTCTAAAGCTCTTTGGGAACCGCTTGCGGAGCCCCACAGACCTGCGGGCTGCAGGCTTTCCTGCTGCCTTCAGCCTCAAAACCACCCTTTCCCACTTGGCGCCTCGCCAGGCACAAAAATGGCCATATGTCTGGAGATGGGTCCCACGCCCAAAGAGCCAGCAGGGAAAATTATGCCTTGTGCTAAAGCTCTTTGGGAAACGCTTGCGTAGCCCCACACACCTGGGGGCTGCAGGCTTTCCTGCTGCCTTCAGCCTCAAAACCACCCTTTCCCACTTGGCGCCGCGTCAGGCTCAAAAATGGCCATATGTCTGGAGATTGGTCCCACGCCCAAAGAGCCAGCAGGGAACACTATGCCTTGTTCTAAAGGTCTTTGGGAACCGCTTGAGGAGCCCCACACACCTGCGGGCTGCAAGCTTTCCTGCTGCCTTCAGCCTCAAAACCACCCTTTCCAACTTGGCGCCGCGCCAGGCACAAAAATGGCCATATGTCTGGAGATTGGTCCCATGCCCAAAGACCCATGAGGGAAAACTATGCCTTGTGCTAAAGCTCTTTGGGAACCGCTTGCGTAGCCCCACACACCTGGGGGCTGCAGGCTTTCCTGCTGCCTTCAGCCTCAAAACCACCCTTTCCCACTTGGCGCCGCGCCAGGCGTAAAAATGGCCATATGTCTGGAGATTGGTCCCACGGCCAAAGGGCCAGCAGGGAAAACTATGCCTTGTTCTAAAGCTCTTTGGGAACCGCTTGCGTAGCCCCACACACCTGGGGGCTGCAGGCTTTCCTGCTGCCTTCAGCCTCAAAACCACCCTTTCCCACTTGGCGCCGCGCCAGGCTGAAAAATGGCCATATGTCTGGAGATTGGTCCCACGCCCAAAGAGCCAGCAGGGAACACTATGCCTTGTTCTAAAGGTCTTTGGGAACCGCTTGCGGAGCCCCACACACCTGGGGGCTGCAAGCTTTCCTGCTGCCTTCAGCCTCAAAACCACCCTTTCCAACTTGGCGCCGCACCAGGTACAAAAATGGCCATATGTCTGGAGATTGGTCCCATGCCCAAAGAGCCAGCAGGGAAAACTATGCCTTGTGCTAAAGCTCTTTGGGAACCGCTTGCGTAGCCCCACACACCTGGGGGCTGCAGGCTTTCCTGCTGCCTTCACCCTCAAAACCACCCTTTCCCACTTGGCGCCACGCCAGGCACAAAAATGGCCATATGTCTGGAGATTGGTCCCACGGCCAAAGAGCCAGCAGGGAAAACTATGCCTTGTTCTAAAGCTCTTTGGGAACCGCTTGCGTAGCCCCACACACCTGGGGGCTGCAGGCTTTCCTGGCGCCTGCAGCCTGAAAACCACCCTTTCCCACTTGGCTCCGGTCCAGGCACAAAAATGGCCACATGTCTGGAGATTGGTCCCACGCCCAAAGATCCAGCAGGGAACACTATGGCTTGTTCTAAAACTCTTTGGGAACCGCTTGCGTAGCCCCATACACCTGGGGGCTGCAGGCTTTCCTGCTGCCTTCAGCCTCAAAACCACCCTTTCCCACTTGGCGCCGCGCCAGGCACAGGAATGGCAATATGTCTGCAGATGGGTCCCCCACCCAAAGAGCCAGCAGGGAAAACTATGCCTTGTTCTAAAGCTCTTTGGGAACCGCTTGCGTAGCCCCACAGACCTGGGGGGCTGCTGGCTTTCCTGCTGCCTTCAGCCTCAAAACCACCCTTTCCCAATTGGCGCAGCGCCAGGCACAAAAATGGCCATATGTCTGGAGATGGGTGCCCCACCCAAAGAGCCAGCAGGGAAAACTATGCCTTGTTCTAAAGCTCTTTGGGAACCGCTTGCGCAGCCCCACACACCTGGGGGCTGCAGGCTTTCCTGCTGCCTTCAGCCTCAAAAACACCCTTTCCCACTTGGCGCCGGTCCAGGCGCAAAAATGGCCACATGTCTGGAGATTGGTCCCACGCCCAAAGAGTCAGCAGGGAACAGAATGCCTTGTTCTAAAGCTCTTTGGGAACAGCTTGCGTAGCCCCACACACCTGGGGGCTGCAAGCCTTCCTGCTGCCTTCAGCCTCAAAACCACTCTTTCAGACTTGGCGCCGCGCCAGGCACAGAAATGGCCATATGTCTGGATATGGGTCCCCCACCCAAAGAGCCAGCAGGGAAAACTATGCCTTGTTCTAAAGCTCTTTGGGAACCGCTTGCGTAGCCCCACACACCTGGGGGCTGCAGGCTTTCCTGCTGCCTTCAGCCTCAAAACCACCCTTTCCCACTTGGCGCCGCGCCAGGTACAGAAATGGCCATATGTCTGGAGATGGGTCCCCCACCCAAAGAGCCAGCAGGGAAAACTATGCCTTGTTCTAAAGCTCTTTGGGAACCTCTTGTGTAGCCCCACACACCTGGGGGCTGCAGGCTTTCCTGGCGCCTTCAGCCTCAAAACCATCCTTTCCCACTTGGCGCCGCGCCAGGCAAAAAAATGGCCACATGTCTGGAGATTGGTCCCACGCCCAAAGAGCCAGCAGGGAAAACTATGCCTTGTTCTAAAGCTCTTTGGGAACCGCTTGCGTAGCCCCACACACCTGGGGGCTGCAGACTTTCCTGGCGCCTTCAGCCTCAAAACCACCCTTTCCCACTTGGCGCCGCGCCAGGCACAAATATGGCCATATGTCTGGAGATTGGTCCCACGCCCAAAGAGCCATGAGGGAAAACTATGCCTTGTGCTAAAGGTCTTTGGGAACCGCTTGCGTAGCCCCACACACCTGGGGGGCTGCAGGCTTTCCTGCTGCCTTCAGCCTCAAAACCACCCTTTCCCACTTGGCGCCGGTCCAGGCACAAAAATGGCAATATGTCTGGAGATTGGTCCCACGCCCAAAGAGCCAGCAGAGAAAACTATGCCTTTTGCTAGAGCTCTTTTGGAACCGCTTGCGGAGCACCACACACCTGGGGGCTGCAGGCTTTCCTGCTGCCTTCAGCCTCAAAATCACCCTTTCCCACTTGGCGCCGGTCCAGGCACAAAAATGGCCATATGTCTGGAGATTGGTCTCACGCCCAAAGAGCCAGCAGGGAAAACTATGCCTTGTTCTAAAGCTCTTTGGGAACCGCTTGCGGAGCCCCACACACCTGGGGGCTGCAGGCTTTCCTGCTGCCTTCAGCCTCAAAAACACCCTTTCCCACTTGGTGCCGCGCCAGGCACAAAAATGGCAATATGTCTGGAGATTGGTCCCTTGCCCAATAAGCCAGCAGGGAAAACTATGCCTTGTTCTAAAGCTCTTTGGGAACCTCTTGTGTAGCCCCACACGCCTGGGGGCTGCAGGCTTTCCTGGCGCCTTCAGCCTCAAAACCATCCTTTCCCACTTGGCGCCGCACCAGGCAAAAAAATGGCCATATGTCTGGAGATTGGTCTCACGCCCAAAGAGCCAGCAGGGAAAACTATGCCTTGTTCTAAAGCTCTTTGGGAACCGCTTGCGGAGCCCCACACACCTGGGGGCTGCAGGCTTTCCTGCTGCCTTCAGCCTCAAAAACACCCTTTCCCACTTGGTGCCGCGCCAGGCACAAAAATGGCAATATGTCTGGAGATTGGTCCCATGCCCAATAAGCCAGCAGGGAAAACTATGCCTTGTTCTAAAGCTCTTTGGGAACCGCTTTTGTAGCCCCACACGCCTGGGGGCTGCAGGCTTTCCTGGCGCCTTCAGCCTCAAAACCATCCTTTCCCACTTGGCGCCGCGCCAGGCAAAAAAATGGCCACATGTCTGGAGATTGGTCCCACGCCCAAAGAGCCAGCAGGGAAAACTATGCCTTGTTCTAAAGCTCTTTGGGAACCGCTTGCGTAGCCCCACAAACCTGGGGGCTGCAAGCTTTCCTGCTGCCTTCAGCCTCAAAATCACCCTTTCCCACTTGGTGCCGCGCCAGGCTCAAAAATGGCCATATGTCTGGAGATTGGTCCCATGCCCAAATAGCCAGCAGGGAAAACTATGCCTTGTTCTAAAGCTCTTTGGGAACCGCTTGCGTAGCCCCACACACCTGGGGGCTGCAGGCTTTCCTGGCGCCTTCAGCCTCAAAACCACCCTTTCCCACTTGGCGCCGCGCCAGGCTCAAAAATGGCCATATGTCTGGAGATTGTTCCCATGCCCAAAGAGCCATGAGGGAAAACTATGCCTTGTTCTAAAGCTCTTTGGGAACCGCTTGCGTAGCCCCACACACCTGGGGGCTGCAGGCTTTCCTGGCGCCTTCAGCCTCAAAACCACCCTTTCCCACTTGGCGCCGCGCCAGGCTCAAAAATGGCCACATGTCTGGAGATTGGTCCCACGCCCAAAGAGCCAGCAGGGAAAAGTATGCCTTGTTCTAAAGCTCTTTGGGAACCGCTTGCGTAGCCCCACAGACCTGGGGGGCTGCAGGCTTTCCTGCTGCCTTCAGCCTCAAAACCACCCTTTCCCACTTGGCGCCTCGCAAGGCACAAAAATGGCCATATGTCTGGAGACTGGTCCCACGCCGAAAGAGCCATGAGGGAAAAGTATGCCTTGTTCTAAAGCTCTTTGGGAACCGCTTGCGTAGCCCCACAGACCTGGGGGGCTGCAGGCTTTCCTGCTGCCTTCAGCCTCAAAACCACCCTTTCCCACTTGGCGCCTCGCAAGGCACAAAAATGGCCATATGTCTGGAGACTGGTCCCACGCCGAAAGAGCCATGAGGGAAAACTATGCCTTGTTCTAAAGCTCTTTGGGAACCGCTTGCGTAGCCCCACACACCTGGGGGCTGCAGGCTTTCCTGCTGTCTTCAGCCTCAAAACCACCCTTTCCCACTTGGCGCCACGACAGGCACAAAAATGGCCATATGTCTGGAGATTAGTCCCATGCCCAAAGAGCCATGAGGGAAAACTATGCCTTGTTCTAAAGCTCTTTGGGAACTGCTTGCGCAGCCCCACAGACCTGGGGGCTGCAGGCTTTCCTGCTGCCTTCAGCCTCAAAACTTTGTTTCCCACTTGGAGCCGCGCCAGGCTCAAAAATGGCCATATGTCTGGAGATTGGTCCCATGCACAAAGAGCCAGCAGGGAAAACTATGCCTTGTGCTAAAGCTCTTTGGGAACCGCTTGCGTAGCCCCACACACCTGGGGGCTGCAGGCTTTCCTGGCGCCTTCAGCCTCAAAACCACCCTTTCCCACTTGGCGCCGCGCCACGCCCAAAAATGGCCATATGTCTGGAGATTGGTCCCACGCCCAAAGAGCCAGCAGGGAACACTATGGCTTGTTCTAAAACTCTTTGGGAACCGCTTGCGTAGCCCCATACACCTGGGGGCTGCAGGCTTTCCTGCTGCCTTCAGCCTCAAAACCACCCTTTCCCACTTGGCGCCTCGCCAGGCACAAAAATGGCCATATGTCTGGAGATGGGTCCCATGCCCAAAGAGTCATGAGGGAAAACTATGCCTTGTTCTAAAGCTCTTTGGGAACCGCTTGCGTAGCCCTACACACCTGCAGGCTGCAGGCTTTCCTGCTGCTTTCAGCCTCAAAAATTTCTTCCCCACTTGGCGCCGCGCCAGGCTCAAAAATGGCCATATGTCTGGAGATTGGTCCCACGCCCAAAGAGCCAGCAGGGAAAACTAGGCCTTGTTCTAAAGCTCTTTGGGAACCGCTTGCGTAGCCCCACACACCTGGGGGCTGCAGGCTTTCCTGCTGCCTTCAGCCTCAAAACCACCCTTTCCCACTTGGCGCCGCGCCAGGCACAAAAATGGCCATATGTCTGTAGATTGGTCCCACGCCCAAAGAGCCAGCAGGGAAAACTATGCCTTGTTCTAAAGGTATTTGGGAACCGCTTGCGTAGCCCCACACACCTGGGGGCTGCAGGCTTTCCTGCTGCCTTCAGCCTCAAAACCACCCTTTCCCACTTGGCGCCGCGCCAGGCTCAAAAATGGCCATATGTCTGGAGATTGGTCCCACGCCCAAAGAGCCAGCAGGGAAAACTATGCCTTGTTCTAAAGCTCTTTGGGAACCGCTTGCGTAGCCCCACGGACCTGGGGGCTGCAGGCTTTCCTGCTGCCTTCAGCCTCAAAACCGCCCTTTCCCACTTGGCGCCGCGCAAGGCACAAAAATGGCCATATATCTGGAGATTGGTCCCACGCCCAAAGAGCCAGCAGGGAAAACTATGCCTTGTTCTAAAGCTCTTTGGGAACCGCTTGCGTAGCCCCACGGACCTGCGGGCTGCAGGCTTTCCTGCTGCCTTCAGCCTCAAAACCACCCTTTCCCACTTGGCGCCGCGCAAGGCACAAAAATGGCCATATGTCTGGAGACTGGTCCCACGCCCAAAGAGCCAGCAGGGAAAACTATGCCTTGTTCTAAAGCTCTTTGGGAACCGCTTGCGTAGCCCCACACACCTGCAGGCTGCAGGCTTTCCTGCTGCCTTCAGCCTCAAAACCACCCTTTCCCACTTGGCGCCGCGCAAGGCCCAAAAATGGCCATATGTCTGGAGATTGGTCCCACGCCCAAAGAGCCAGCAGGGAAAACTATGCCTTGTTCTAAAGCTCTTTGGGAACCGCTTGCGTAGCCCCACGGACCTGGGGGCTGCAGGCTTTCCTGCTGCCTTCAGCCTCAAAACCACCCTTTCCCACTTGGCGCCGCGCCAGCATCCAAAATCTACATATGTCTGGAGACTGGTCCCACGCCCAAAGAGCCAGGAGGAAAAACTATGCCTTGTTCTAAAGCTCTTTGGGAACCGCTTGCGTAGCCCCACAGACCTGGGGGCTGCAGGCTTTCCTGCTGCCTTCAGCCTCAAAACCACCCTTTCCCACTTGGCGCCGCGCCAGTCCCAAAAATGGCCATATGTCTGGAGATTGGTCCCAAGCCCAAAGAGCCAGCAGGGAAAACTATGCCTTATTCTAAAGCTCTTTGGGAACCGCTTGCGTGGCCCCACACACCTGGGGCTGCAGGCTTTCCTGCTGCCTTCATCCTCAAAACAACCCTTTCCCACTTGGCGCCGCGCAAGGCCCAAAAATGGCCATATGTCTGGAGATTGGTCCCACGCCCAAAGAGCCAGCAGGGAAAACTATGCCTTGTTCTAAAGCTCTTTGGGAACCGCTTGCGTAGCCCCACACACCTGGGGGCTGCAGGCTTTCCTGCTGCCTTCAGCGTCAAAACCGCCCTTTCCCACTTGGCGCCGCGCAAGGCACAAAAATGGCCATATATCTGGAGATTGGTCCCACGACCAAAGAGCCAGCAGGGAAAACTATGCCTTGTTCTAAAGCTCTTTGGGAACCACTTGCGTAGCCCCACGGACCTGCGGGCTGCAGGCTTTCCTGCTGCCTTCAGCCTCAAAACCACACTTTCCCACTTGGCGCCGCGCCAGGCACAAAAATGGCCATATGTCTGGAGACTGGTCCCACGCCCAAAGAGCCAGGAGGAAAAACTATGCCTTGTTCTAAAGCTCTTTGGGAACCGCTTGCGTAGCCCCACAGACCTGGGGGCTGCAGGCTTTCCTGCTGCCTTCATCCTCAAAACCACCCTTTCCCACTTGGCGCCGCGCAAGGCACAAAAATGGCCATATGTCTGGAGATTGGTCCCACGCCCAAAGAGCCAGCAGGGAAAACTATGCCTTGTTCTAAAGCTCTTTGGGAACCGCTTGCGTAGCCCCACACACCTGAGGGCTGCAGGCTTTCCTGCTGCCTTCAGCCTCAAAACCACCCTTTCCCACTTGGCGCCGCGCCAGCCTCCAAAATCTACATATGTCTGGAGACTGGTCCCACGCCCAAAGAGCCAGCAGGGAAAACTATGCCTTGTTCTAAAGCTCTTTGGGAACCGCTTGCGTAGCCCCACACACCTGGGGGCTGCAGGCTTTCCTGCTGCCTTCAGCCTCAAAACCACCCTTTCCCACTTGGCGCCGCGCCAGTCCCAAAAATGGCCATATGTCTGGAGATTGGTCCCAAGCCCAAAGAGCCAGCAGGGAAAACTATGCATTATTCTAAAGCTCTTTGGGAACCGCTTGCGTGGCCCCACACACCTGGGGCTGCAGGCTTTCCTGCTGCCTTCATCCTCAAAACAACCCTTTCCCACTTGGCGCCGCGCAAGGCCCAAAAATGGCCATATGTCTGGAGATTGGTCCCATGCCCAAAGAGCCAGCAGGGAAAACTATGCCTTGTTCTAAAGCTCTTTGGGAACCGCTTGCGTAGCCCCACACACCTGCGGGCTGCAGGCTTTCCTGCTGCCTTCAGCCTCAAAAACACCCTTTCCCACTTGGCGCCGCGCAAGGCACAAAAATGGCCATATGTCTGGAGACTGGTCCCACGCCCAAAGAGCCAGCAGGGAAAACTATGCCTTGTTCTAAAGCTCTTTGGGAACCGCTTGCGTAGCCCCACATACCTGCGGGCTGCAGGCTTTCCTGCTGCCTTCAGCCTCAAAACCACCCTTTCCCACTTGGCGCCGCGCAAGGCACAAAAATGGCCATATGTCTGGAGATTGGTCCCACGCCCAAAGAGCCAGCAGGGAAAACTATGCCTTGTTCTAAAGCTCTTTGGGAACCGCTTGCGTAGCCCCACACACCTGAGGGCTGCAGGCTTTCCTGCTGCCTTCAGCCTCAAAACCACCCTTTCCCACTTGGCGCCGCGCCAGCATCCAAAATCTACATATGTCTGGAGACTGGTCCCACGCCCAAAGAGCCAGCAGGGAAAACTATGCCTTGTTCTAAAGCTCTTTGGGAACCGCTTGCGTAGCCCCACACACCTGGGGGCTGCAGGCTTTCCTGCTGCCTTCAGCCTCAAAACCACCCTTTCCCACTTGGCGCCGCGCAAGGCACAAAAATGGCCATATGTCTGGAGATTGGTCCCAAGCCCAAAGAGCCAGCAGGGAAAACTATGCCTTATTCTAAAGCTCTTTGGGAACCGCTTGCGTGGCCCCACACACCTGGGGCTGCAGGCTTTCCTGCTGCCTTCATCCTTAAAACAACCCTTTCCCACTTGGCGCCGCGCAAGGCCCAAAAATGGCCATATGTCTGGAGATTGGTCCCACGCCCAAAGAGCCAGCAGGGAAAACTATGCCTTGTTCTAAAGCTCTTTGGGAACCGCTTGCGTAGCCCCACACACCTGGGGGCTGCAGGCTTTCCTGCTGCCTTCAGCCTCAAAACCGCCCTTTCCCACTTGGCGCCGCGCAAGGCACAAAAATGGCCATATGTCTGGAGATTGGTCCCACGACCAAAGAGCCAGCAGGGAAAACTATGCCTTGTTCTAAAGCTCTTTGGGAACCGCTTGCGTAGCCCCACGGACCTGGGGGCTGCAGGCTTTCCTGCTGCCTTCAGCCTCAAAACCACCCTTTCCCACTTGGCGCCGCGCAAGGCACAAAAATGGCCATATGTCTGGAGACTGGTCCCACGCCCAAAGAGCCAGCAGGGAAAACTATGCCTTGTTCTAAAGCTCTTTGGGAACCGCTTGCGTAGCCCCACACACCTGGGGGCTGCAGGCTTTCCTGCTGCCTTCAGCCTCAAAACCACCCTTTCCCACTTGGCGCCGCGCAAGGCACAAAAATGGCCATATCTCTGGAGATTGGTCCCACGCCCAAAGAGCCAGCAGGGAATACTATGCCTTGTTCTAAAGCTCTTTGGGAACCGCTTGCGTAGCCCCACACACCTGGGGGCTGCAGGCTTTCCTGCTGCCTTCAGCCTCAAAACCACCCTTTCCCACTTGGCGCCGCGCCAGGCACAAAAATGGCCATATGTCTGTAGATTGGTCCCACGCCCAAAGAGCCAGCAGGGAAAACTATGCCTTGTTCTAAAGCTCTTTGGGAACCGCTTGCGTAGCCCCACGGACCTGGGGGCTGCAGGCTTTCCTGCTGCCTTCAGCCTCAAAACCACCCTTTCCCACTTGGCGCCGCGCAAGGCACAAAAATGGCCATATGTCTGGAGATTGGTCCCACGCCCAAAGAGCCAGCAGGGAAAATTATGCCTTGTTCTAAAGCTCTTTGGGAACCGCTTGCGTAGCCCCACACACCTGGGGGCTGCAGGCTTTCCTGCTGCCTTCAGCCTCAAAACCACCCTTTCCCACTTGGCGCCGCGCAAGGCACAAAAATGGCCATATATCTGGAGATTGGTCCCACGACCAAAGAGCCAGCAGGGAAAACTATGCCTTGCTCTAAAGCTCTTTGGGAACCGCTTGCGTAGCCCCACGGACCTGCGGGCTGCAGGCTTTCCTGCTGCCTTCAGCCTCAAAACCACCCTTTCCCACTTGGCGCCGCGCCAGGCACAAAAATGGCCATATGTCTGGAGACTGGTCCCACGCCCAAAGAGCCAGCAGGGAAAACTATGCCTTGTTCTAAAGCTCTTTGGGAACCGCTTGCGTAGCCCCACAGACCTGGGGGCTGCAGGCTTTCCTGCTGCCTTCAGCCTCAAAACCACCCTTTCCCACTTGGCGCCGCGCAAGGCACAAAAATGGCCATATGTCTGGAGATTGGTCCCACGCCCAAAGAGCCAGCAGGGAAAATTATGCCTTGTTCTAAAGCTCTTTGGGAACCGCTTGCGTAGCCCCACACACCTGAGGGCTGCAGGCTTTCCTGCTGCCTTCAGCCTCAAAACCACCCTTTCCCACTTGGCGCCGCGCCAGCATCCAAAATCTACATATGTCTGGAGACTGGTCCCACGCCCAAAGAGCCAGGAGGAAAAACTATGCCTTGTTCTAAAGCTCTTTGGGAACCGCTTGCGTAGCCCCACAGACCTGGGGGCTGCAGGCTTTCCTGCTGCCTTCAGCCTCAAAACCACCCTTTCCCACTTGGCGCCGCGCCAGTCCCAAAAATGGCCATATGTCTGGAGATTGGTCCCAAGCCCAAAGAGCCATGAGGGAAAACTATGCCTTATTCTAAAGCTCTTTGGGAACCGCTTGCGTGGCCCCACACACCTGGGGCTGCAGGCTTTCCTGCTGCCTTCATCCTCAAAACAACCCTTTCCCACTTGGCGCCGCGCAAGGCCCAAAAATGGCCATATGTCTGGAGATTGGTCCCACGCCCAAAGAGCCAGCAGGGAAAACTATGCCTTGTTCTAAAGCTCTTTGGGAACCGCTTGCGTAGCCCCACACACCTTGGGGCTGCAGGCTTTCCTGCTGCCTTCAGCCTCAAAACCACCCTTTCCCACTTGGCGCCGCGCCAGGCACAAAAATGGCCATATGTCTGTAGATTGGTCCCACGCCCAAAGAGCCAGCAGGGAAAACTATGCCTTATTCTAAAGCTCTTTGGGAACCGCTTGCGTAGCCCCACAGACCTGGGGGCTGCAGGCTTTCCTGCTGCCTTCAGACTCAAAACCGCCCTTTCCCACTTGGCGCCGCGCCAGGCACAAAAATGGCCATATGTCTGGAGATTGGTCCCACGCCCAAAGAGCCAGCAGGGAAAACTATGCCTTGTTCTAAAGCTCTTTGGGAACCGCTTGCGTGGCCCCACACACCTGGGGGCTGAAGGCTTTCCTGCTGCCTTCAGCCTCAAAACCACCCTTTCCCACTTGGCGCCGCGCCAGGCATAAAAATGGCCATATGTCTGGAGACTGGTCCCACGCCCAAAGAGCCAGCAGGGAAATCTATGCCTTGTTCTAAAGCTCTTTGGGAACCGCTTGCGTGGCCCCACACACCTGGGGGCTGCAGGCTTTCCTGGCGCCTTCAGCCTCAAAACCACACTTTCCCACTTGGCGCCGCGCAGCCTCCAAAATCTACATATGTCTGGAGATTGGTCCCACGCCCAAAGAGCCAGCAGGGAAAACTATGCCTTGTTCTAAAGCTCTTTGGGAACCGCTTGCGTACCCCCACACACCTGAGGGCTGCAGGCTTTCCTGCTGCCTTCAGCCTCAAAACCACCCTTTCCCACTTGGCGCCGCGCCAGCATCCAAAATCTACATATGTCTGGAGACTGGTCCCACGCCCAAAGAGCCAGCAGGGAAAACTATGCCTTGTTCTAAAGCTCTTTGGGAACCGCTTGCGTAGCCCCACGGACCTGCGGGCTGCAGGCTTTCCTGCTGCCTTCAGCCTCAAAAACACCCTTTCCCACTTGGCGCCGCGCCAGGCACAAAAATGGCCATATGTCTGGAGATTGGTCCCACGCCCAAAGAGCCAGCAGGGAAAACTATGCCTTATTCTAAAGCTCTTTGGGAACCGCTTGCGTAGCCCCACACACCTGGGGGCTGCAGGCTTTCCTGCTGCCTTCAGCCTCAAAACCGCCCTTTCCCACTTGGCGCCGCGCAAGGCACAAAAATGGCCATATGTCTGGAGATTGGTCCCACGCCCAAAGAGCCAGCAGGGAAAACTATGCCTTGTTCTAAAGCTCTTTGGGAACCGCTTGCGTGGCCCCACACACCTGGGGGCTGCAGGCTTTCCTGCTGCCTTCAGCCTCAAAACCACCCTTTCCCACTTGGCGCCGCGCCAGGCACAAAAATGGCCATATGTGTGGAGACTGGTCCCACGCCCAAAGAGCCAGCAGGGAAAACTATGCCTTGTTCTAAAGGTATTTGGGAACCGCTTGCGTGGCCCCACACACCTGGGGGCTGCAGGCTTTCCTGCTGCCTTCAGCCTCAAAACCACCCTTTCCCACTTGGCGCCGCGCCAGCCTCCAAAATCTACATATGTCTGGAGGCTGGTCCCACGCCCAAAGAGCCAGCAGGGAAAACTATGCCTTATTCTAAAGCTCTTTGGGAACCGCTTGCGTAGCCCCACACACCTGGGGGCTGCAGGCTTTCCTGCTGCCTTCAGCCTCAAAACCGCCCTATCCCACTTGGCGACGCGCAAGGCACAAAAATGGCCATATGTCTGGAGATTGGTCCCACGCCCAAAGAGCCAGCAGGGAAAACTATGCCTTGTTCTAAAGCTCTTTGGGAACCGTTTGCGTGGCCCCACAGACCTGGGGGCTGCAGGCTTTCCTGCTGCCTTCAGCCTCAAAACCACCCTTTCCCACTTGGCGCCGCGCCAGGCACAGAAATGGCCATATGTCTGGAGACTGGTCCCACGCCCAAAGAGCCAGCAGGGAAAACTATGCCTTATTCTAAAGCTCTTTGGGAACCGCTTGCGTAGCCCCACACACCTGAGGGCTGCAGGCTTTCCTGCTGCCTTCAGCCTCAAAACCACCCTTTCCCACTTGGCGCCGCGCCAGCATCCAAAATCTACATATGTCTGGAGGTTGGTCCCACGCCCAAAGAGCCAGCAGGGAAAACTATGCCTTGTTCTAAAGCTCTTTGGGAACCCCTTGCGTAGCCCCACACACCTGAGGGCTGCAGGCTTTCCTGCTGCCTTCAGCCTCAAAACCACCCTTTCCCACTTGGCGCCGCGCCAGCCTCCAAAATCTACATATATCTGGAGACTGGTCCCACGCCCAAAGAGCCAGGAGGAAAAACTATGCCTTGTTCTAAAGCTCTTTGGGAACCTATTGCGTAGCCCCACACACCTGGGGGCTGCAGGCTTTTCTGCTGCCTTCAGCCTCAAAACCACCCTTTCCCACTTGGCGCCGCGCCACGCCCAAAAATGGCCATATGTCTGGAGATTGGTCCCACGCCCAAAGAGCCAGCAGGGAAAACTATGCCTTATTCTAAAGCTCTTTGGGAACCGCTTGCATGGCCCCACAGACCTAGGGCTGCAGGCTTTCCTGCTGCCTTCATCCTCAACACCACCCTTTCCCACTTGGCGCCGCGCAAGGCACAAAAATGGCCATATGTCTGTAGATTGGTCCCACGCCCAAAGAGCCAGCAGGGAAAACTATGCCTTGTTCTAAAGCTCTTTGGGAACCGCTTGCGTAGCCCCACACACCTGCAGGCTGCAGGCTTTCCTGCTGCCTTAAGCCTCAAAACCACCCTTTCCCACTTGGCTCCGCGCCAGGCACAAAAATGGCCATATGTCTGGAGATTGGTCCCACGCCCAAAGAGCCAGCAGGGAAAACTATGCCTTGTTCTAAAGCTCTTTGGGAACCGCTTGCGTGGCCCCACACACCTGGCGGCTGCAGGCTTTCCTGCTGCCTTCAGCCTCAAAACCACCCTTTCCCACTTGGCGCCGCCCAGGCAGAAAAATGGCCATATGTCTGGAGACTGGTCCCACGCCCAAAGAGCCAGCAGGGAAAACTATGCCTTGTTCTAAAGCTCTTTGGGAACCGCTTGCGTAGCCCCACACACCTGAGGGCTGCAGGCTTTCCTGCTGCCTTCAGCCTCAAAAACACCCTTTCCCACTTGGCGCCGCGCCAGGCACAAAAATGGCCATATGTCTGTAGATTGGTCCCACGCCCAAAGAGCCAGCAGGGAAAACTATGCCTTATTCTAAAGCTCTTTGGGAACCGCTTGCGTAGCCCCACAGACCTGGGGGCTGCAGGCTTTCCTGCTGCCTTCAGCCTCAAAACCGCCCTTTCCCACTTGGCGCCGCGCAAGGCACAAAAATGGCCATATGTCTGGAGATTGGTCCCACGCCCAAAGAGCCAGCAGGGAAAACTATGCCTTGTTCTAAAGCTCTTTGGGAACCGCTTGCGTGGCCCCACACACCTGGGGGCTGCAGGCTTTCCTGCTGCCTTCAGCCTCAAAACCACCCTTTCCCACTTGGCGCCGCGCCAGGCACAAAAATGGCCATATGTGTGGAGACTGGTCCCACGCCCAAAGAGCCAGCAGGGAAAACTATGCCTTGTTCTAAAGCTCTTTGGGAACCGCTTGCGTGGCCCCACACACCTGGGGGCTGCAGGCTTTCCTGCTGCCTTCAGCCTCAAAACCACCCTTTCCCACTTGGCGCCGCGCCAGCCTCCAAAATCTACATATGTCTGGAGGTTGGTCCCACGCCCAAAGAGCCAGCAGGGAAAACTATGCCTTATTCTAAAGCTCTTTGGGAACCGCTTGCGTAGCCCCACGGACCTGGGGGCTGCAGGCTTTCCTGATGCCTTCAGCCTCAAAACCACCCTTTCCCACTTGGTGCCGCGCCAGGCCCAAAAATGGCCATATGTCTGGAGATTGGTCCCACGCCCAAAGAGCCAGGAGGGAAAACTATGCCTTTTTCTAAAGCTCTTTGGGAACCGCTTGCGTGGCCCCACACACCTGGGGCTGCAGGCTTTCCTGCTGCCTTCAGCCTCAAAACCACCCTTTCCCACTTGGCGCCGCGCAAGGCCCAAAAATGGCCATATGTCTGGAGATTGGTCCCACGCCCAAAGAGCCAGCAGGGAAAACTATGCCTTGTTCTAAAGCTCTTTGGGAACCGCTTGCGTAGCCCCACATACCTGGGGGCTGCAGGCTTTCCTGCTGCCTTCAGCCTCAAAACCACCCTTTCCCACTTGGCGCCGCGCCAGGCACAAAAATGGCCATATGTCTGGAGACTGGTCCCACGCCCAAAGAGCCAGCAGGGAAAATTATGCCTTGTTCTAAAGCTCTTTGGGAACCGCTTGCGTAGCCCCACACACCTGGGGGCTGCAGGCTTTCCTGCTGCCTTCAGCCTCAAAACCACCCTTTCCCACTTGGCGCCGCGCAAGGCACAAAAATGGCCATATGTCTGGAGATTGGTCCCACGCCCAAAGAGCCAGCAGGGAAAACTATGCCTTGTTCTAAAGCTCTTTGGGAACCGCTTGCGTGGCCCCACACACCTGGGGGCTGCAGGCTTTCCTGCTGCCTTCAGCCTCAAAACCACCCTTTCCCACTTGGCGCCGCGCCAGGCACAAAAATGGCCATATGTGTGGAGACTGGTCCCACGCCCAAAGAGCCAGCAGGGAAAACTATGCCTTGTTCTAAAGCTCTTTGGGAACCGCTTGCGTGGCCCCACACACCTTGGGGCTGCAGGCTTTCCTGCTGCCTTCAGCCTCAAAACCACCCTTTCCCACTTGGCGCCGCGCCAGCCTCCAAAATCTACATATGTCTGGAGGTTGGTCCCACGCCCAAAGAGCCAGCAGGGAAAACTATGCCTTATTCTAAAGCTCTTTGGGAACCGCTTGCGTAGCCCCACGGACCTGGGGGCTGCAGGCTTTCCTGCTGCCTTCAGCCTCAAAACCACCCTTTCCCACTTGGTGCCGCGCCAGGCCCAAAAATGGCCATATGTCTGGAGATTGGTCCCACGCCCAAAGAGCCAGCAGGGAAAACTATGCCTTTTTCTAAAGCTCTTTGGGAACCGCTTGCGTGGCCCCACACACCTGGGGCTGCAGGCTTTCCTGCTGCCTTCAGCCTCAAAACCACCCTTTCCCACTTGGCGCCGCGCAAGGCCCAAAAATGGCCATATGTCTGGAGATTGGTCCCACGCCCAAAGAGCCAGCAGGGAAAACTATGCCTTGTTCTAAAGCTCTTTGGGAACCGCTTGCGTAGCCCCACACACCTGGGGGCTGCAGGCTTTCCTGCTGCCTTCAGCCTCAAAACCACCCTTTCCCACTTGGCGCCGCGCCAGGCACAAAAATGGCCATATGTCTGGAGACTGGTCCCACGCCCAAAGAGCCAGCAGGGAAAATTATGCCTTGTTCTAAAGCTCTTTGGGAACCGCTTGCGTAGCCCCACACACCTGGGGGCTGCAGGCTTTCCTGCTGCCTTCAGCCTCAAAACCACCCTTTCCCACTTGGCGCCGCGCCAGGCACAAAGATGGCCATATGTCTGTAGATTGGTCCCACGCCCAAAGAGCCAGCAGGGAAAACTATGCCTTGTTCTAAAGCTCTTTGGGAACCGCTTGCGTAGCCCCACACACCTGCAGGCTGCAGGCTTTCCTGCTGCCTTCAGCCTCAAAACCACCCTTTCCCACTTGGCGCCGCGCAAGGCACAAAAATGGCCATATGTCTGGAGATTGGTCCCACGCCCAAAGAGCCAGCAGGGAAAACTATGCCTTGTTCTAAAGCTCTTTGGGAACCGCTTGCGTAGCCCCACAGACCTGGGGGCTGCAGGCTTTCCTGCTGCCTTCAGCCTCAAAACCGCCCTATCCCACTTGGCGCCGCGCAAGGCCCAATAATGGCCATATGTCTGGAGATTGGTCCCACGCCCAAAGAGCCAGCAGGGAAAACTATGCCTTGTTCTAAAGCTCTTTGGGAACCGCTTGCGTGGCCCCACAGACCTGGGGGCTGCAGGCTTTCCTGCTGCCTTCAGCCTCAAAACCACCCTTTCCCACTTGGCGCCGCGCCAGGCACAGAAATGGCCATATGTCTGGAGACTGGTCCCACGCCCAAAGAGCCAGCAGGGAAAACTATGCCTTGTTCTAAAGCTCTTTGGGAACCGCTTGCGTAGCCCCACACACCTGGGGGCTGCAGGCTTTCCTGCTGCCTTCAGCCTCAAAACCACCCTTTCCCACTTGGCGCCGCGCCAGCATCCAAAATCTACATATGTCTGGAGACTGGTCCCACGCCCAAAGAGCCAGCAGGGAAAACTATGCCTTGTTCTAAAGCTCTTTGGGAACCCCTTGCGTAGCCCCACACACCTGAGGGCTGCAGGCTTTCCTGCTGCCTTCAGCCTCAAAACCACCCTTTCCCACTTGGCGCCGCGCCAGCCTCCAAAATCTACATATGTCTGGAGACTGGTCCCACGCCCAAAGAGCCAGCAGGGAAAACTATGCCTTGTTCTAAAGCTCTTTGGGAACCTATTGCGTAGCCCCACACACCTGGGGGCTGCAGGCTTTCCTGCTGCCTTCAGCCTCAAAACCACCCTTTCCCACTTGGCGCCGCGCCACGCCCAAAAATGGCCATATGTCTGGAGATTGGTCCCACGCCCAAAGAGCCAGCAGGGAAAACTATGCCTTGTTCTAAAGCTCTTTGGGAACCGCTTGCGTAGCCCCACGGACCTGCAGGCTGCAGGCTTTCCTGCTGCCTTAAGCCTCAAAACCACCCTTTCCCACTTGGCTCCGCGCCAGGCACAAAAATGGCCATATGTCTGGAGATTGGTCCCACGCCCAAAGAGCCATCAGGGAAAACTATGCCTTGTTCTAAAGCTCTTTGGGAACCGCTTGCGTAGCCCCACGGACCTGGGGGCTGCAGGCTTTCCTGCTGCCTTCAGCCTCAAAACCACCCTTTCCCACTTGGCGCCGCGCAAGGCACAAAAATGGCCATATGTCTGGAGAGTGGTCCCACTCCCAAAAAGCCAGCAGGGAAAACTATGCCTTGTTCTAAAGCTCTTTGGGAACCGCTTGCGTGGCCCCACACACCTGGCGGCTGCAGGCTTTCCTGCTGCCTTCAGCCTCAAAACCACCCTTTCCCACTTGGCGCCGCGCAAGGCACAAAAATGGCCACATGTCTGGAGACTGGTCCCACGCCCAAAGAGCCAGCAGGGAAAACTATGCCTTGTTCTAAAGCTCTTTGGGAACCGCTTGCGTAGCCCCACACACCTGAGGGCTGCAGGCTTTCCTGGTGCCTTCAGCCTCAAAACCACCCTTTCCCACTTGGCGCCGCGCCAGCATCCAAAATCTACATATGTCTGGAGGTTGGTCCCACGCCCAAAGAGCCAGCAGGGAAAACTATGCCTTGTTCTAAAGCTCTTTGGGAACCCCTTGCGTAGCCCCACGGACCTGGGGGCTGCAGGCTTTCCTGCTGCCTTCAGCCTCAAAACCACCCTTTCCCACTTGGCGCCGCGCCAGCATCCAAAATCTACATATGTCTGGAGACTGGTCCCACGCCCAAAGAGCCAGGAGGAAAAACTATGCCTTGTTCTAAAGCTCTTTGGGAACCTATTGCGTAGCCCCACACACCTGGGGGCTGCAGGCTTTCCTGCTGCCTTCAGCCTCAAAACCACCCTTTCCCACTTGGCGCCGCGCCAGGCCCAAAAATGGCCATATGTCTGGAGATTGGTCCCACGCCCAAAGAGCCAGCAGGGAAAACTATGCCTTATTCTAAAGCTCTTTGGGAACCGCTTGCATGGCCCCACTGACCTAGGGCTGCAGGCTTTCCTGCTGCCTTCATCCTCAACACCACCCTTTCCCACTTGGCGCCGCGCCAGGCACAAAAATGGCCATATGTCTGGAGACTGGTCCCACGCCCAAAGAGCCAGCAGGGAAAACTATGCCTTGTTCTAAAGCTCTTTGGGAACCGCTTGCGTAGCCCCACACACCTGGGGGCTGCAGGCTTTCCTGCTGCCTTCAGCCTCAAAACCACCCTTTCCCACTTGGCGCCGCGCCAGGCACAAAAATGGCCATATGTCTGTAGATTGGTCCCACGCCCAAAGAGCCAGCAGGGAAAACTATGCCTTGTTCTAAAGCTCTTTGGGAACCGCTTGCGTAGCCCCACACACCAGAGGGCTGCAGGCTTTCCTGCTGCCTTCAGCCTCAAAACCACCCTTTCCCACTTGGCGCCGCTCAAGGCACAAAAATGGCCATATGTCTGGAGATTGGTCCCACGCCCAAAGAGACAGCAGGGAAAACTATGCCTTGTTCTAAAGCTCTTTGGGAACCGCTTGCGTAGCCCCACGGACCTGCGGGCTGCAGGCTTTCCTGCTGCCTTCAGCCTCAAAACTGCCCTTTCCCACTTGGCGCCGCGCAAGGCACAAAAATGGCCATATGTCTGGAGATTGGTCCCACGCCCAAAGAGCCAGGAGGGAAAACTATGCCTTGTTCTAAAGCTCTTTGGGAACCGCTTGCGTAGCCCCACGGACCTGCGGGCTGCAGGCTTTCCTGCTGCCTTCAGCCTCAAAACCACCCTTTCCCACTTGGCGCTGCGCAAGGCACAAAAATGGCCATATGTCTGGAGATTGGTCCCACGCCCAAAGAGCCAGCAGGGAAAACTATGCCTTGTTCTAAAGCTCTTTGGGAACCGCTTGCGTAGCCCTCAGACCTGGGGGCTGCAGGCTTTCCTGCTGCCTTCAGCCTCAAAACCACCCTTTCCCACTTGGCGCCGCGCAAGGCACAAAAATGGCCATATGTCTGGAGACTGGTCCCACGCCCAAAGAGCCAGCAGGGAAAACTATGCCTTGTTCTAAAGCTCTTTGGGAACCGCTTGCGTAGCCCCACACACCTGAGGGCTGCAGGCTTTCCTGCTGCCTTCAGCCTCAAAACCACCCTTTCCCACTTGGCGCCGCGCCAGCATCCAAAATCTACATATGTCTGGAGACTGGTCCCACGCCCAAAGAGCCAGCAGGTAAAACTATGCCTTGTTCTAAAGCTCTTTGGGAACCGCTTGCGTAGCCCCACACACCTGGGGGGTGCAGGCTTTCCTGCTGCCTTCAGCCTCAAAACCGCCCTTTCCCACTTGGCGCCGCGCAAGGCACAAAAATGGCCATATGTCTGGAGATTGGTCCCACGCCCAAAGAGCCAGCAGGGAAAACTATGCCTTGTTCTAAAGCTCTTTGGGAACCGCTTGCGTAGCCCTCAGACCTGGGGGCTGCAGGCTTTCCTGCTGCCTTCAGCCTCAAAACCACCCTTTCCCACTTGGCGCCGCGCAAGGCACAAAAATGGCCATATGTCTGGAGACTGGTCCCACGCCCAAAGAGCCAGCAGGGAAAACTATGCCTTGTTCTAAAGCTCTTTGGGAACCGCTTGCGTAGCCCCACACACCTGAGGGCTGCAGGCTTTCCTGCTGCCTTCAGCCTCAAAACCACCCTTTCCCACTTGGCGCCGCGCCAGCATCCAAAATCTACATATGTCTGGAGACTGGTCCCACGCCCAAAGAGCCAGCAGGTAAAACTATGCCTTGTTCTAAAGCTCTTTGGGAACCGCTTGCGTAGCCCCACACACCTGGGGGGTGCAGGCTTTCCTGCTGCCTTCAGCCTCAAAACCGCCCTTTCCCACTTGGCGCCGCGCAAGGCACAAAAATGGCCATATGTCTGGAGATTGGTCCCACGCCCAAAGAGCCAGCAGGGAAAACTATGCCTTGTTCTAAAGCTCTTTGGGAACCGCTTGCGTAGCCCCACAGACCTGCGGGCTGCAGGCTTTCCTGCTGCCTTCAGCCTCAAAACCACCCTTTCCCACTTGGCGCTGCGCAAGGCACAAAAATGGCCATATGTCTGGAGACTGGTCCCACGCCCAAAGAGCCAGCAGGGAAAACTATGCCTTGTTCTAAAGCTCTTTGGGAACCGCTTGCGTAGCCCCACAGACCTGGGGGCTGCAGGCTTTCCTGCTGCCTTCAGCCTCAAAACCACCCTTTCCCACTTGGCGCCGCGGAAGGCACAAAAATGGCCATATGTCTGGAGACTGGTCCCACGCCCAAAGAGCCAGCAGGGAAAACTATGCCTTGTTCTAAAGCTCTTTGGGAACCGCTTGCGTAGCCCCACACACCTGCGGGCTGCAGGCTTTCCTGCTGCCTTCAGCCTCAAAACCACCCTTTCCCACTTGGCGCCGCGCCAGCATCCAAAATCTACATATGTCTGGAGACTGGTCCCACGCCCAAAGAGCCAGCAGGGAAAACTATGCCTTGTTCTAAAGCTCTTTGGGAACCGCTTGCGTAGCCCCACACACCTGGGGGCTGCAGGCTTTCCTGCTGCCTTCAGCCTCAAAACCACCCTTTCCCACTTGGCGCCGCGCCAGTCCCAAAAATGGCCATATGTCTGGAGATTGGTCCCAAGCCCAAAGAGCCAGCAGGGAAAACTATGCCTTATTCTAAAGCTCTTTGGGAACCGCTTGCGTGGCCCCACACACCTGGGGCTGCAGGCTTTCCTGCTGCCTTCATCCTCAAAACAACCCTTTCCCACTTGGCGCCGCGCAAGGCACAAAAATGGACATATGTCTGGAGATTGGTCCCACGCCCAAAGAGCCAGCAGGGAAAACTATGCCTTGTTCTAAAGCTCTTTGGGAACCGCTTGCGTAGCCCCACATACCCGCGGGCTGCAGGCTTTCCTGCTGCCTTCAGCCTCAAAACCACCCTTTCCCACTTGGCGCCGCGCCAGGCAGAAAAATGGCCATATGTCTGGAGACTGGTCCCACGCCCAAAGAGCCAGCAGGGAAAACTATGCCTTGTTCTAAAGCTCTTTGGGAACCGCTTGCGTAGCCCCACACACCTTGGGGCTGCAGGCTTTCCTGCTGCCTTCAGCCTCAAAACCACCCTTTCCCACTTGGCACCGCGCCAGGCACAAAAATGGCCATATGTCTGTAGATTGGTCCCACGCCCAAAGAGCCAGCAGGGAAAACTATGCCTTTTTCTAAAGCTCTTTGGGAACCGCTTGCGTAGCCCCACACACCTGGGGGCTGCAGGCTTTCCTGCTGCCTTCAGCCTCAAAACCGCCCTTTCCCACTTGGCGCCGCGCAAGGCACAAAAATGGCCATATGTCTGGAGATTGGTCCCACGCCCAAAGAGCCAGCAGGGAAAACTATGCCTTGTTCTAAAGCTCTTTGGGAACCGCTTGCGTGGCCCCACACACCTGGGGGCTGCAGGCTTTCCTGCTGCCTTCAGCCTCAAAACCACCCTTTCCCACTTGGCGCCGGTCCAGGCACAAAAATGGCCATATGTCTGGAGACTGGTCCCACGCCCAAAGAGCCAGCAGGGAAATCTATGCCTTGTTCTAAAGCTCTTTGGGAACCGCTTGCGTGGCCCCACACACCTGCGGGCTGCAGGCTTTCCTGCTGCCTTCAGCCTCAAAACCACCCTTTCCCACTTGGCGCCGCGCCAGGCACAAAAATGGCCATATGTCTGGTGAGTGGTCCCCCAGCCAAAGAGCCAGCAGGGAAAACTAAGCCTTGTTCTAAAGCTCTTTGGGAACCGCTTGCGTGGCCCCACACACCTGGGGGATGCAGGCTTTCCTGCTGCCTTCAGCCTCAAAACCACCCTTTCCCACTTGGCGCCGCGCCAGGCACAAAAATGGCCATATGTCTGGAGACTGGTCCCACGTCCAAAGAGCCAGCAGGGAAAACTATGCCTTGTTCTAAAGCTCTTTGGGAACCGCTTGCGTAGCCCCACACACCTGAGGGCTGCAGGCTTTCCTGCTGCCTTCAGCCTCAAAACCACCCTTTCCCACTTGGCGCCGCGCCAGCATCCAAAATCTACATATGTCTGGAGGTTGGTCCCACGCCCAAAGAGCCAGGAGGAAAAACTATGCCTTATTCTAAAGCTCTTTGGGAACCGCTTGCGTAGCCCCACACACCTGGGGGCTGCAGGCTTTCCTGCTGCCTTCAGCCTCAAAACCACCCTTTCCCACTTGGCGCCGCGCCAGCCTCCAAAATCTACATATGTCTGGAGATTGGTCCCACGCCCAAAGAGCCAGCAGGGAAAACTATGCCTTCTTCTAAAGCTCTTTGGGAACCGCTTGCGTAGCCCCACACACCTGGGGGCTGCAGGCTTTCCTGCTGCCTTCAGCCTCAAAACCACCCTTTCCCACTTGGCGCCGCGCCAGGCACAAAAATGGCCATATGTCTGGAGACTGGTCCCACGCCCAAAGAGCCAGCAGGGAAAACTATGCCTTGTTCTAAAGCTCTTTGGGAACCGCTTGCGTAGCCCCACACACCTGGGGGCTGCAGGCTTTCCTGCTGCCTTCAGCCTCAAAACCACCCTTTCCCACTTGGCGCCGCGCCAGCCTCCAAAATCTACATATGTCTGGAGGTTGGTCCCAGGCCCAAAGAGCCAGGAGGAAAAACTATGCCTTATTCTAAAGCTCTTTGGGAACCGCTTGCGTAGCCCCACACACCTGGGGGCTGCAGGCTTTCCTGCTGCCTTCAGCCTCAAAACCACCCTTTCCCACTTGGTGCCGCGCCAGGCCCCAAAATGGCCATATGTCTGGAGATTGGTCCCACGCCCAAAGAGCCAGCAGGGAAAACTATGCCTTTTTCTAAAGCTCTTTGGGAACCGCTTGCGTGGCCCCACACACCTGGGGCTGCAGGCTTTCCTGCTGCCTTCAGCCTCAAAACCACCCTTTCCCACTTGGCGCCGCGCAAGGCCCAAAAATGGCCATATGTCTGGAGATTGGTCCCACGCCCAAAGAGCCAGCAGGGAAAACTATGCCTTGTTCTAACGCTCTTTGGGAACCGCTTGCGTAGCCCCACACACCTGGGGGCTGCAGGCTTTCCTGCTGCCTTCAGCCTCAAAACCACCCTTTCCCACTTGGCGCCGCGCCAGGCACAAAAATGGCCATATGTCTGGAGACTGGTCCCACGCCCAAAGAGCCAGCAGGGAAAACTATGCCTTGTTCTAAAGCTCTTTGGGAACCGCTTGCGTAGCCCCACACACCTTGGGGCTGCAGGCTTTCCTGCTGCCTTCAGCCTCAAAACCACCCTTTCCCACTTGGCGCCGCGCAAGGCACAAAAATGGCCATATGTCTGGAGATTGGTCCCACGCCCAAAGAGCCAGCAGGGAAAACTATGCCTTATTCTAAAGCTCTTTGGGAACCGCTTGCGTAGCCCCACACACCTGGGGGCTGCAGGCTTTCCTGCTGCCTTCAGCCTCAAAACCGCCCTTTCCCACTTGGCGCCGCGCAAGGCACAAAAATGGCCATATGTCTGGAGATTGGTCCCACGCCCAAAGAGCCAGCAGGGAAAACTATGCCTTGTTCTAAAGCTCTTTGGGAACCGCTTGCGTGGCCCCACACACCTGGGGGCTGCAGGCTTTCCTGCTGCCTTCAGCCTCAAAACCACCCTTTCCCACTTGGCGCCGGTCCAGGCACAAAAATGGCCATATGTCTGGAGACTGGTCCCACGCCCAAAGAGCCAGCAGGGAAATCTATGCCTTGTTCTAAAGCTCTTTGGGAACCGCTTGCGTGGCCCCACACACCTGCGGGCTGCAGGCTTTCCTGCTGCCTTCAGCCTCAAAACCACCCTTTCCCACTTGGCGCCGCGCCAGGCACAAAAATGGCCATATGTCTGGTGAGTGGTCCCCCAGCCAAAGAGCCAGCAGGGAAAACTAAGCCTTGTTCTAAAGCTCTTTGGGAACCGCTTGCGTGGCCCCACACACCTGGGGGCTGCAGGCTTTCCTGCTGCCTTCAGCCTCAAAACCACCCTTTCCCACTTGGCGCCGCGCCAGGCACAAAAATGGCCATATGTCTGGAGACT
Organism: Larus michahellis; assembly: GCF_964199755.1. Classification (NCBI taxonomy): domain Eukaryota; kingdom Metazoa; phylum Chordata; class Aves; order Charadriiformes; family Laridae; genus Larus; species Larus michahellis. The sequence goes on along the minus strand of NW_027436321.1, from coordinate 192,443 downwards.
GGTCCCACGTCCAAAGAGCCAGCAGGGAAAACTATGCCTTGTTCTAAAGCTCTTTGGGAACCGCTTGCGTAGCCCCACGGACCTGGGGGCTGCAGGCTTTCCTGCTGCCTTCAGCCTCAAAACCACCCTTTCCCACTTGGCGCCGCGCCAGCATCCAAAATCTACATATGTCTGGAGGTTGGTCCCAGGCCCAAAGAGCCAGGAGGAAAAACTATGCCTTATTCTAAAGCTCTTTGGGAACCGCTTGCGTAGCCCCACACACCTGGGGGCTGCAGGCTTTCCTGCTGCCTTCAGCCTCAAAACCACCCTTTCCCACTTGGCGCTGCGCCAGCCTCCAAAATCTACATATGTCTGTAGATTGGTCCCACGCCCAAAGAGCCAGTAGGGAAAACTATGCCTTGTTCTAAAGCTCTTTGGGAACCGCTTGCGTGGCCCCACACACCTGCGGGCTGCAGGCTTTCCTGCTGCCTTCAGCCTCAAAACCACCCTTTCCCACTTGGCGCCGCGCCAGGCCGAAAAATGGCCATATGTCTGGAGACTGGTCCCACGCCCAAAGAGCCAGCAGGGAAAACTATGCCTTGTTCTAAAGCTCTTTGGGAACCGCTTGCGTAGCCCCACACACCTGGGGGCTGCAGGCTTTCCTGCTGCCTTCAGCTTCAAAACCACCCTTTCCCACTTGGCGCCGCGCCAGCCTCCAAAATCTACATATGTCTGGAGGTTGGTCCCAGGCCCAAAGAGCCAGGAGGAAAAACTATGCCTTATTCTAAAGCTCTTTGGGAACCGCTTGCGTAGCCCCAGAGACCTGTGGGCTGCAGGCTTTCCTGCTGCCTTCAGCCTCAAAACCACCCTTTCCCACTTGGTGCCGCGCCAGGCCCCAAAATGGCCATATGTCTGGAGATTGGTCCCACGCCCAAAGAGCCAGCAGGGAAAACTATGCCTTTTTCTAAAGCTCTTTGGGAACCGCTTGCGTGGCCCCACACACCTGGGGCTGCAGGCTTTCCTGCTGCCTTCAGCCTCAAAACCACCCTTTCCCACTTGGCGCCGCGCAAGGCCCAAAAATGGCCATATGTCTGGAGATTGGTCCCACGCCCAAAGAGCCAGCAGGGAAAACTATGCCTTGTTCTAAAGCTCTTTGGGAACCGCTTGCGTAGCCACACATACCTGGGGGCTGCAGGCTTTCCTGCTGCCTTCAGCCTCAAAACCACCCTTTCCCACTTGGCGCCGCGCCAGGCACAAAAATGGCCATATGTCTGGAGACTGGTCCCACGCCCAAAGAGCCAGCAGGGAAAATTATGCCTTGTTCTAAAGCTCTTTGGGAACCGCTTGCGTAGCCCCACACACCTGGGGGCTGCAGGCTTTCCTGCTGCCTTCAGCCTCAAAACCACCCTTTCCCACTTGGCGCCGCGCCAGGCACAAAAATGGCCATATGTCTGTAGATTGGTCCCACGCCCAAAGAGCCAGCAGGGAAAACTATGCCTTGTTCTAAAGCTCTTTGGGAACCGCTTGCGTAGCCCCACACACCTGCAGGCTGCAGGCTTTCCTGCTGCCTTCAGCCTCAAAACCACCCTTTCCCACTTGGCGCCGCGCAAGGCACAAAAATGGCCATATGTCTGGAGATTGGTCCCACGCCCAAAGAGCCAGCAGGGAAAACTATGCCTTGTTCTAAAGCTCTTTGGGAACCGCTTGCGTAGCCCCACAGACCTGGGGGCTGCAGGCTTTCCTGCTGCCTTCAGCCTCAAAACCACCCTTTCCCACTTGGCGCCGCGCAAGGCACAAAAATGGCCATATGTCTGGAGATTGGTCCCACGCCCAAAGAGCCAGCAGGGAAAATTATGCCTTGTTCTAAAGCTCTTTGGGAACCTCTTGCGTGGCCCCACACACCTGGCGGCTGCAGGCTTTCCTGCTGCCTTCAGCCTCAAAACCACCCTTTCCCACTTGGCGCCGCCCAGGCACAAAAATGGCCATATGTCTGGAGACTGGTCCCACGCCCAAAGAGCCAGCAGGGAAAACTATGCCTTATTCTAAAGCTCTTTGGGAACCGCTTGCGTAGCCCCACACACCTGAGGGCTGCAGGCTTTCCTGCTGCCTTCAGCCTCAAAACCACCCTTTCCCACTTGGCGCCGCGCCAGCATCCAAAATCTACATATGTCTGGAGGTTGGTCCCACGCCCAAAGAGCCAGCAGGGAAAACTATGCCTTGTTCTAAAGCTCTTTGGGAACCCCTTGCGTAGCCCCACGGACCTGGGGGCTGCAGGCTTTCCTGCTGCCTTCAGCCTCAAAACCACCCTTTCCCACTTGGCGCCGCGCCAGCATCCAAAATCTACATATGTCTGGAGACTGGTCTCACGCCCAAAGAGCCAGGAGGAAAAACTATGCCTTATTCTAAAGCTCTTTGGGAACCGCTTGCGTAGCCCCACACACCTGGGGGCTGCAGGCTTTCCTGCTGCCTTCAGCCTCAAAACCACCCTTTCCCACTTGGCGCCGGTCCAGGCCCAAAAATGGCCATATGTCTGGAGATTGGTCCCACGCCCAAAGAGCCAGCAGGGAAAACTATGCCTTATTCTAAAGCTCTTTGGGAACTGCTTGCGTGGCCCCACACACCTGGGGCTGCAGGCTTTCCTGCTGCCTTCATCCTCAAAACAACCCTTTCCCACTTGGCGCCGTGCAAGGCCCAAAAATGGCCATATGTCTGGAGATTGGTCCCACGCCCAAAGAGCCAGCAGGGAAAACTATGCCTTGTTCTAAAGCTCTTTGGGAACCGCTTGCGTAGCCCCACACACCTGGGGGCTGCAGGCTTTCCTGCTGCCTTCAGCCTCAAAACCACCCTTTCCCACTTGGCGCCGCGCCAGGCCCAAAAATGGCCATATGTCTGGAGACTGGTCCCACGCCCAAAGAGCCAGCAGGGAAAACTATGCCTTGTTCTAAAGCTCTTTGGGAACCGCTTGCGTAGCCCCACACACCTGCAGGCTGCAGGCTTTCCTGCTGCCTTCAGCCTCAAAACCACCCTTTCCCACTTGGCGCCGCGCCAGGCACAAAAATGGCCATATGTCTGGAGATTGGTCCCACGCCCAAAGAGCCAGCAGGGAAAACTATGCCTTGTTCTAAAGCTCTTTGGGAACCGCTTGCGTAGCCCCACACACCTGGGGGCTGCAGGCTTTCCTGCTGCCTTCATCCTCAAAACCACCCTTTCCCACTTGGCGCCGCGCCAGCCTCCAAAATCTACATATGTCTGGAGGTTGGTCCCACGCCCAAAGAGCCAGCAGGAAAAACTATGCCTTATTCTAAAGCTCTTTGGGAACCGCTTGCGTAGCCCCAGAGAACTGTGGGCTGCAGGCTTTCCTGCTGCCTTCAGCCTCAAAACCACCCTTTCCCACTTGGCACCGCGCCAGGCCCAAAAATGGCCATATGTCTGGAGATTGGTCCCACGCCCAAAGAGCCAGCAGGGAAAACTATGCCTTGTTCTAAAGCTCTTTGGGAACCGCTTGCGTGGCCCCACAGACCTAGGGCTGCAGGCTTTCCTGCTGCCTTCATCCTCAAAACCACCCTTTCCCACTTGGCGCCGCGCAAGGCCCAAAAATGGCCATATGTCTGGAGATTGGTCCCACGCCCAAAGAGCCAGCAGGGAAAACTATGCCTTGTTCTAAAGCTCTTTGGGAACCGCTTGCGTAGCCCCACGGACCTGCGGGCTGCAGGCTTTCCTGCTGCCTTCAGCCTCAAAACCACCCTTTCCCACTTGGCGCCGCGCCAGGCAGAAAAATGGCCATATGTCTGGAGACTGGTCCCACGCCCAAAGAGCCAGCAGGGAAAACTATGCCTTGTTCTAAAGCTCTTTGGGAACCGCTTGCGTAGCCACACACACCTGGGGGCTGCAGGCTTTCCTGCTGCCTTCAGCCTCAAAACCACCCTTTCCCACTTGGCGCCGCGCCAGGCACAAAAATGGCCATATGTCTGGAGATTGGTCCCACGCCCAAAGAGCCAGCAGGGAAAACTATGCCTTGTTCTAAAGCTCTTTGGGAACTGCTTGCGTAGCCCCAGAGACCTGTGGGCTGCAGGCTTTCCTGCTGCCTTCAGCCTCAAAACCACCCTTTCCCACTTGGCGCCGCGCCAGCCTCCAAAATCTACATATGTCTGGAGGTTGGTCCCACGCCCAAAGAGCCAGGAGGAAAAACTATGCCTTATTCTAAAGCTCTTTGGGAACCGCTTGCGTAGCCCCACACACCTGGGGGCTGCAGGCTTTCCTGCTGCCTTCAGCCTCAAAACCACCCTTTCCCACTTGGCGCCGCGCCACGCCCAAAAATGGCCATATGTCTGGAGATCGGTCCCACGCCCAAAGAGCCAGCAGGGAAAACTATGCCTTGTTCTAAAGCTCTTTGGGAACCGCTTGCGTGGCCCCACACACCTGGGGGCTGCAGGCTTTCCTGCTGCCTTCAGCCTCAAAACCACACTTTCCCACTTGGCGCCGCGCCAGCCTCCAAAATCTACATATGTCTGGAGATTGGTCCCACGCCCAAAGAGCCAGCAGGGAAAACTATGCCTTGTTCTAAAGCTCTTTGGGAACCGCTTGCGTGGCGCCAGACACCTTGGGGCTGCAGGCTTTCCTGCTGCCTTCAGCCTCAAAACCACCCTTTCCCACTTGGCGCCGCGCCAGTCACAAAAATGGCCATATGTCTGGAGACTGGTCCCACGCCCAAAGAGCCAGCAGGGAAAACTATGCCTTGTTCTAAAGCTCTTTGGGAACCGCTTGCGTAGCCCCACGGACCTGCGGGCTGCAGGCTTTCTTGCTGCCTTCAGCCTCAAAACCACCCTTTCCCACTTGGCGCCGCGCCACGCCCAAAAATGGCCATATGTCTGGAGATTGGTCGCACGCCCAAAGAGCCAGCAGGGAAAACTATGCCTTATTCTAAAGCTCTTTGGGAACCGCTTGCGTGGCCCCACAGGCCTAGGGCTGCAGGCTTTCCTGCTGCCTTCATCCTCAAAACCACCCTTTCCCACTTGGCGCCGCGCCACGCCCAAAAATGGCCATATGTCTGGAGATTGGTCCCACGCCCAAAGAGCCAGCAGGGAAAACTATGCCTTGTTCTAAAGCTCTTTGGGAACCGCTTGCGTAGCCCCACATACCTGCGGGCTGCAGGCTTTCTTGCTGCCTTCAGCCTCAAAACCACCCTTTCCCACTTGGCGCCGCGCCAGGCAGAAAAATGGCCATATGTCTGGAGACTGGTCCCACGCCCAAAGAGCCAGCAGGGAAAACTATGCCTTGTTCTAAAGCTCTTTGGGAACCGCTTGCGTAGCCCCACACACCTGGGGGCTGCAGGCTTTCCTGCTGCCTTCAGCCTCAAAACCACCCTTTCCCACTTGGCGCCGCGCAAGGCACAAAAATGGCCATATGTCTGGAGATTGGTCCCACGCCCAAAGAGCCAGCAGGGAAAACCATGCCTTGTTCTAAAGCTCTTTGGGAACCGCTTGCGTAGCCCCACACACCTGCAGGCTGCAGGCTTTCCTGCTGCCTTCAGCCTCAAAACCACCCTTTCCCACTTGGCGCCGCGCCAGCCTCCAAAATCTACATATGTCTGGAGGTTGGTCCCACACCCAAAGAGCCAGGAGGAAAAACTATGCCTTATTCTAAAGCTCTTTGGGAACCGCTTGCGTAGCCCCACACACCTGGGGGCTGCAGGCTTTCCTGCTGCCTTCAGCCTCAAAACCACCCTTTCCCACTTGGCGCCGCGCCACGCCCAAAAATGGCCATATGTCTGGAGATTGGTCCCACGCCCAAAGAGCCAGCAGGGAAAACTATGCCTTATTCTAAAGCTCTTTGGGAACCGCTTGCGTGGCCCCACAGACCTAGGGCTGCAGGCTTTCCTGCTGCCTTCATCCTCAAAACCACCCTTTCCCACTTGGCGCCGCGCAAGTCCCAAAAATGGCCATATGTCTGGAGATTGGTCCCCCACCCAAAGAGCCAGCAGGGAAAACTATGCCTTGTTCTAAAGCTCTTTGGGAACCGCTTGCGTAGCCCCACATACCTGCGGGCTGCAGGCTTTCCTGCTGCCTTCAGCTTCAAAACCACCCTTTCCCACTTGGCGCCGCGCCAGGCAGAAAAATGGACATATGTCTGGAGACTGGTCCCACGCCCAAAGAGCCAGCAGGGAAAACTATGCCTTCTTCTAAAGCTCTTTGGGAACCGCTTGCGTAGCCCCACACACCTGGGGGCTGCAGGCTTTCCTGCTGCCTTCAGCCTCAAAACCACCCTTTCCCACTTGGCGCCTCGCCAGGCACAAAAATGGCCATATGTCTGTAGATTGGTCCCACGCCCAAAGAGCCAGCAGGGAAAACTATGCCTTGTTCTAAAGCTCTTTGGGAACCGCTTGCGTAGCCCCACACACCTGGGGGCTGCAGGCTTTCCTGCTGCCTTCATCCTCAAAACCACCCTTTCCCACTTGGCGCCGCGCCAGCCTCCAAAATCTACATATGTCTGGAGGTTGGTCCCACGCCCAAAGAGCCAGCAGGAAAAACTATGCCTTATTCTAAAGCTCTTCGGGAACCGCTTGCGTAGCCCCAGAGAACTGTGGGCTGCAGGCTTTCCTGCTGCCTTCAGCCTCAAAACCACCCTTTCCCACTTGGCGCCGCGCCACGCCCAAAAATGGCCATATGTCTGGAGACTGGTCCCACGCCCAAAGAGCCAGCAGGGAAAACTATGCCTTGTTCTAAAGCTCTTTGGGAACTGCTTGCGTAGCCCCACAGACCTGCGGGCTGCAGGCTTTCCTGCTGCCTTCAGCCTCAAAACCACCCTTTCCCACTTGGCGCCGCGCTCGGAACAGAAATGGCCATATGTCTGGAGACTGGTCCCACGCCCAAAGAGCCAGCAGGGAAAACTATGCCTTGTTCTAAAGCTCTTTGGGAACCGCTTGCGTAGCCCCACAGACCTGGGGGCTGCAGGCTTTCCTGCTGCCTTCAGCCTCAAAACCACCCTTTCCCACTTGGCGCCGCGCCAGGCCCAAAAATGGCAATATGTCTGGAGATGGGTCCCCCACCCAAAGAGCCAGCAGGGAAAACTATGCCTTCTTCTAAAGCTCTTTGGGAACCGCTTGCGTAGCCCCACAGACCTGGGGGCTGCAGGCTTTCCTGCTGCCTTCAGCCTCAAAAACACCCTTTCCCACTTGGCGCCGCGCCAGGCACAAAAATGGCCATATGTCTGGAGATTGGTCCCACGCCCAAAGAGCCAGCAGGGAAAACTATGCCTTGTTCTAAAGCTCTTTGGGAACCGCTTGCGTAGCCCCACAGACCTGGGGGCTGCAGGCTTTCCTGCTGCCTTCAGCCTCAAAACCACCCTTTCCCACTTGGCGCCGCGCCAGGCTCAAAACTGGCCATATGTCTGGAGATGGGTCCCATGCCCAAAGAGCCAGCAGGGAAAATTATGGCTTGTTCTAAAGCTCTTTGGGAACCGCTTGCGTAGCCCCACACACCTGGGGGCTACAGGCTTTCCTGCTGCCTTCAGCCTCAAAACCACCTTTTCGGACTTGGCGCCGCGCCAGGCACAGAAATGGCAATATGTCTGGATATGGGTCCTCCACCCAAAGAGCCAGCAGGGAAAATTATGCCTTGTTCTAAAGCTCTTTGGGAACCGCTTGCGTAGCCCCACATACCTGGGGGGCTGCAGGCTTTCCTGGCGCCTTCAGCCTCAAAACCACCCTTTCCCACTTGGCGCCGCGCCAGGCACAGAAATGGCAATATGTCTGGAGATGGGTCCCCCACCCAAAGAGCCATGAGGGAAAACTATGCCTTGTTCTAAATCTCTTTGGGAACCGCTTGTGTAGCCCCCCACACTTGGGGGCTGCAGGCTTTCCTGCTGCCTTCAGCCTCAAAACCACCCTTTCCCACTTGGCGCCGGTCCAGGCACAAAAATGGCCATATGTCTGGAGATTGGTCCCATGCCCAAAGAGCCAGCAGGGAAAATTATGCGTTGTGCTAAAGCTCTTTGGGAACCGCTTGCGTAGCCCCACACACCTGGGGGCTGCAGGCTTTCCTGCTGCCTTCAGCCTAAAAAACACCCTTTCCCACTTGGCGCCCCGCCAGGCACAAAAATGGCCATATGTCTGGAGATTGGTCCCATGCCCAAAGAGCCATGAGGGAAAACTATGCCTTGTTCTATAGCTCTTTGGGAACCGCTTGCGTAGCCCCACAGACCTGGGGGCTGCAGGCTTTCCTGCTGCCTTCAGCCTCAAAACCACCCTTTCCCACTTGGCGCCTCGCCAGGCACAAAAATGGCCATATGTCTGGAGATTGGTCCCATGCCCAAAGAGCCATGAGGGAAAACTATGCCTTGTTCTAAAGCTCTTTGGGAACCGCTTGCGTAGCCCCACAGACCTGGGGGCTGCAGGCTTTCCTGCTGCCTTCAGCCTCAAAACCACCCTTTCCCACTTGGCGCCTCGCAGGCACAGAAATGGCCATATGTCTGGAGATGCGTCCCCCAACCAAAGAGCCAGGAGGGAAAACTATGCCTTGTTCTAAAGCTCTTTGGGAACCGCTTGCGGAGCCCCACACACCTGGGGGCTGCAGGCTTTCCTGCTGCCTTCAGCCTCAAAACCACCCTTTCCCACTTGGCGCCGCGCCAGGCACAAAAATGGCCATATGTCTGGAGATGGGTCCCACGCCCAAAGAGCCAGCAGGGAAAACTATGCCTTGTTCTAAAGCTTTTTGGGAACCGCTTGCGGAGCCCCACACACCTGCGGGCTGCAGGCTTTCCTGCTGCCTTCAGCCTCAAAACCACCCTTTCCCACTTGGCGCCGCGCCAGGCACAGAAATGGCCATATGTCTGGAGACTGGTCCCATGCCCAAAGACCCATGAGGGAAAACTATGCCTTGTTCTAAAGCTCTTTGGGAACCGCTTGCGTAGCCCCACACACCTGGGGGCTGCAGGCTGTCCTGCTACCTTCAGCCTCAAAACCACCCTTTCCCACTTGGCGCCGCGCAAGGCACAGAAATGGCAATATGTCTGGAGATTGGTCCCACGACCAAAGAGCCAGGAGGGAATACTATGCCTTGTTCTAAAGCTCTTTGGGAACCGCTTGCCTAGCCCCACAGACCTGGGGGGCTGCAGGCTTTCCTGCTGCCTTCAGCCTCAAAACCACCCTTTCCCACTTGGCGACGCGCCAGTCACAAAAATGGCCATATGTCTGGACATTGGTCCCACGCCCAAAGAGCCAGCAGGGAAAACTATGCCTTTTGCTACAGCTCTTTGGGAACCGCTTGCGTAGCCCCACACACCTGAGGGCTGCAGGCTTTCCTGCTGCCGTCAGCCTCAAAACCACCCTTTCCCACTTGGCGCCGCACCAGGCACAAAAATGACAATATGTCTGCAGATGGGTCCCCCACCCAAAGAGCCAGGAGGGAAAACTATGCCTTGTTCTAAAGCTCTTTGGGAACCGCTTGCGGAGCCCCTCGACCTGGGGACTGCAGGCTTTCCTGCTGCCTTCAGCCTCAAAACCACCCTTTCCCACTTGGCGCCGGTCCAGGCACAAAAATGGCCATATGTCTGGAGATTGGTCCCATGCCCAAAGAGCCAGGAGGGAAAATTTTGCCTTGTTCTAAAGCTCTTTGGGAACCGCTTGCGTAGCCCCACACACCTGGGGGCTGCAGGCTTTCCTGCTGCCTTCAGCCTCAAAACCACCCTTTCCCACTTGGCGCCGCGCCAGGCACAGAAATGGCAATATGTCTGGATATGGGTCCCCCACCCAAAGAGCCAGCAGGGAAAACTATGCCTTGTTCTATAGCTCTTTGGGAACCGCTTGCGTAGCCCCACAGACCTGCGGGCTGCAGTCTTTCCTGCTGCCTTCACCCTCAAAACCACCGTTTCCCACTTGGTGCCTCGCCAGGCACAAAAATGGCCATATGTCTGGAGATTGGTCCCATGCCCAAAGAGCCATGAGGGAAAACTATGCCTTGTTCTAAAGCTCTTTGGGAACCGCTTGCGTAGCCCCACACACCTGGGGGCTGCAGGGTTTCCTGCTGCCTTCAGCCTCAAAACCACCCTTTCCCACTTGGCGACGCGCCAGGCACAGAAATGGCAATATCTCTGGAGATGGGTCCCCCACCCAAAGAGCCAGCAGGGAAAACTATGCCTTGTTCTAAAGCTCTTTGGGAACCGCTTGCGGAGCCCCAGAGACCTGCGGGCTGCAGACTTTCCTGCTGCCTTCAGCCTCAAAACCACCCTTTCCCACTTGGCGCCGCGCCAGGCACAAAAATGGCCATATGTCTGGAGACTGGTCCCACGACCAAAGAGCCAGGAGGGAAAACTATGCCTTGTTCTAAAGCTCTTTGGGAACCGCTTGCGTAGCCCCACACACCTGGGGGGCTGCAGACTTTCCTGCTGCCTTCAGCCTCAAAACCACCCTTTCCCACTTGGCGCCGCGCCAGGCACAAAAATGGCCATATGTCTGGAGATTGGTCCCACGCCCAAAGAGCCAGCAGGGAAAACTATGCCTTGTTCTATAGCTCTTTGGGAACCGCTTGTGTAGCCCCACAGACCTGGGGGCTGCAGGCTTTCCTGCTGCCTTCAGCCTCAAAACCACCCTTTCAGACTTGGTGCCGCGCCAGGCACAGAAATGGCAATATGTCTGGATATGGGTCCCCCACCCAAAGAGCCAGCAGGGAAAACTATGCCTTGTTCTATAGCTCTTTGGGAACCGCTTGCGTAGCCCCACAGACCTGCGGGCTGCAGGCTTTCCTGCTGCCTTCAGCCTCAAAACCACCGTTTCCCACTTGGTGCCTCGCCAGGCACAAAAATGGCCATATGTCTGGAGATTGGTCCCATGCCCAAAGAGCCATGAGGAAAACTATGCCTTGTTCTAAAGCTCTTTGGGAACCGCTTGCGTAGCCCCACACACCTGCGGGCTGCAGGGTTTCCTGCTGCCTTCAGCCTCAAAACCACCCTTTCCCACTTGGCGACGCGCCAGGCACAGAAATGGCAATATCTCTGGAGATGGGTCCCCCACCCAAAGAGCCAGCAGGGAAAACTATGCCGTGTTCTAAAGCTCTTTGGGAACCGCTTGCGGAGCCCCAGAGACCTGCGGGCTGCAGACTTTCCTGCTGCTTTCAGCCTCAAAACCACCCTTTCCCACTTGGCGCCGCGCCAGGCACAAAAATGGCCATATGTCTGGAGATGGGTCCCACGCCCAAAGAGCCCGCAGGGAAAACTATGCCTTGTTCTAAAGCTCTTTGGGAACCGCTTGCGTAGCCCCACACACCTGCGGGCTGCAGGCTTTCCTGCTGCCTTCAGCCTCAAAACCACCCTTTCCCACTTGGCGCCGCGCAGGCACAGAAATGGTAATATGTCTGGAGATGGGTCCCCCACCCAAAGAGCCAGCAGGGAAAATTATGCGTTGTGCTAAAGCTCTTTGGTAACCGCTTGCGTAGCCCCACACACCTGCGGGCTGCAGGCTTTCCTGCTGCCTTCAGCCTCAAAACCACCCTTTCCCACTTGGCGCCGCGCCAGGCACAGAAATGGCAATATGTCTGGAGATGGGTCCCCCACCCAAAGAGCCAGGAGGGAAAATTATGCCTTGTTCTAAAGCTCTTTGGGAACCGCTTGCGTAGCCCCACACACCTTGGGGCTGCAGGCTTTCCTGCTGCCTTCAGCCTCAAAACCACCCTTTCCCACTTGGCGCCGCGCCAGGCACAGAAATTGCCATATGTCTGGAGGTTGGTCCCACGCCCAAAGAGCCATGAGGGAAAACTATGCCTTGTGCTAAAGCTCTTTGGGAACCGCTTGTGTAGCCCCACACACCTGGGGGCTGCAGGCTTTCCTGCTGCCTTCAGCCTTAAAACCACCCTTTCCCACTTGGCGCCGCGCCAGGCACAGAAATGGCAATATGTCTGGAGATTGGTCCCACGCCCAAAGAGCCAGCAGGGAAAACTATGCCTTTTGCTACAGCTCTTTGGGAACCGCTTGCGGAGCCCCACAGACCTGGGGGCTGCAGGCTTTCCTGCTGCCTTCAGCCTCAAAACCACCCTTTCCCACTTGGCGCCGCACCAGGCACAAAAATGACAATATGTCTGCAGATTGGTCCCCCACCCAAAGAGCCAGCAGGGAAAACTATGCCTTGTTCTAAAGCTCTTTGGGAACCGCTTGCGGAGCCCCACACACGTGGGGCTGCAGGCTTTCCTGCTGCCTTCAGCCTCAAAACCACCCTTTCCCACTTGGCACCGGTCCAGGCACAAAAATGGCCATATGTCTGGAGATTGGTCCCATGCCCAAAGAGCCAGCAGGGAAAATTTTGCCTTGTTCTAAAGCTCTTTGGGAACCGCTTGCGTAGCCCCACAGACCTGGGGGCTGCAGGCTTTCCTGCTGCCTTCAGCCTCAAAACCACCCTTTCAGACTTGGTGCCGCGCCAGGCACAGAAATGGCAATATGTCTGGATATGGGTCCCCCACCCAAAGAGCCAGCAGGGAAAACTATGCCTTGTTCTATAGCTCTTTGGGAACCGCTTGCGTAGCCCCATAGACCTGCGGGCTGCAGGCTTTCCTGCTGCCTTCAGCCTCAAAACCACCGTTTCCCACTTGGTGCCTCGCCAGGCACAAAAATGGCCATATGTCTGGAGATTGGTCCCATGCCCAAAGAGCCATGAGGGAAAACTATGCCTTGTTCTAAAGCTCTTTGGGAACCGCTTGCGTAGCCCCACACACCTGGGGGCTGCAGGCTTTCCTGGCGCCTTCAGCCTCAAAACCACCCTTTCCGACTTGGCGACGCGCCAGGCACAGAAATGGCAATATGTCTGGAGATGGATCCCCCACCCAAAGAGCCAGGAGGGAAAATTATGCCTTGTTCTAAAGCTCTTTGGGAACCGCTTGCGTAGCCCCACACACCTTGGGGCTGCAGGCTTTCCTGCTGCCTTCAGCCTCAAAACCACCCTTTCCCACTTGGCGCCGCGCCAGGCACAGAAATTGCCATATGTCTGGAGACTGGTCCCACGCCCAAAGAGCCATGAGGAAAAACTATGCCTTGTGCTAAAGCTCTTTGGGAACCGCTTGCGTAGCCCCACACACCTGGGGGCTGCAGGCTTTCCTGCTGCCTTCAGCCTTAAAACCACCCTTTCCCACTTGGCGCCGCGCCAGGCACAGAAATGGCAATATGTCTGGAGATTGGTCCCACGCCCAAAGAGCCAGCAGGGAAAACTATGCCTTGTTCTAAAGCTCTTTGGGAACCGCTTGCGTAGCCCCACAGACCTGCAGGCTGCAGGCTTTCCTGCTGCCTTCAGCCTCAAAACCACCCTTTCCCACTTGGCGACGCGCCAGTCACAAAAATGGCCATATGTCTGGAGATTGGTCCCACGCCCAAAGAGCCAGCAGGGAAAACTATGCCTTTTGCTACAGCTCTTTGGGAACCGCTTGCGTAGCCCCACGGACCTGCGGGCTGCAGGCTTTCCTGGTGCCTTCAGCCTCAAAACCACCCTTTCCCACTTGGCGCCGGTCGAGGCACAAAAATGGCCATATGTCTGGAGATTGGTCCCATGCCCAAAGAGCCAGGAGGGAAAATTTTGCCTTGTTCTAAAGCTCTTTGGGAACCGCTTGCGTAGCCCCACAGACCTGGGGGCTGCAGGCATTCCTGCTGCCTTCAGCCTCTAAACCACCCTTTCAGACTTGGTGCAGAGCCAGGCACAGAAATGGCAATATGTCTGGATATGGGTCCCCCACCCAAAGAGCCAGCAGGGAAAACTATGCCTTGTTCTATAGCTCTTTGGGAACCGCTTGCGTAGTCCCACACACCTGCGGGCTGCAGGCTTTCCTGCTGCCTTCAGCCTCAAAACCACCGTTTCCCACATGGCGCCTCGCCAGGCACAAAAATGGCCATATGTCTGGAGATTGGTCCCATGCCCAAAGAGCCAGGAGGGAAAACTATGCCTTGTTCTAAAGCTCTTTGGGAACCGCTTGCGTAGCCCCACAGACCTGCGGGCTGCAGGCTTTCCTGCTGCCTTCAGCCTCAAAACCACCCTGTCCCACTTGGCGCCTCGCCAGGAACAAAAATGGCCATATGTCTGGAGATTGGTCCCATGCCCAAAGAGCCATGAGGGAAAACTATGCCTTGTTCTAAAGCTCTTTGGGAACCGCTTGCGTAGCCCCACAGACCTGCGGGCTGCAGGCTTTCCTGCTGCCTTCAGCTTCAAAACCACCGTTTCCAACTTGGCGCCGGTCCAGGCACAAAAATGGCCATATGTCTGGAGATTGGTCCCATGCCCAAAGAGCCAGCAGGGAAAACTATTCCTTGTTCTAAAGCTCTTTGGTAACCGCTTGCGTAGCCCCACAGACCTGGGGGCTGCAGGCTTTCCTGGCGCCTTCAGCCTCAAAACCACCCTTTCCCACTTGGCGCCGCGCCAGGCACAAAAATGGCCATATGTCTGGAGATTGGTCCCCCACCCAAAGAGTCAGCAGGGAAAACTATGCCTTGTTCTAAAGCTCTTTGGGAACCGCTTGCGTAGCCCCACAGACCTGGGGGCTGCAGGCTTTCCTGCTGCCTTCAGCCTCAAAACCACCCTTTCCCACTTGTCGCCGCACCAGGCACAAAAATGGCCATATGTCTGGAGATGGGTCCCACGCCCAAAGAGCCAGCAGGGAAAACTATGCCTTGTTCTAAAGCTCTTTGGGAACCGCTTGCGTAGCCCCACACACCTGGGGGCTGCAGGCTTTCCTGGCACCTTCAGCCTCAAAACCACCCTTTCCCACTTGGCGCCTCGCCAGGCACAAAAATGGCAATATGTCTGGAGATGGGTCCCCCACCCAAAGAGCCAGCAGGGAAAATTATGCCTTGTTCTAAAGCTCTTTGAGAACCGCTTGCGGAGCCCCACAGACCTGGGGGCTGTAGGCTTTCCTGCTGCCTTCAGCCTCAAAACCACCCTTTCCCACTTGGCGCCGCGCCAGGCACAAAAATGGCCATATGTCTGGAGACTGGTCCCACGCCCAAAGAGCCAGCAGGGAACACTATGCCTTGTTCTAAAGCTCTTTGGGAACCGCTTGCGTAGCCCCACAGACCTGCGGGCTGCAGGCTTTCCTGCTGCCTTCAGCCTCAAAACCACCCTTTCCCACTTGGCGCCGCGCAGGCACAGAAATGGTAATATGTCTGGAGATGGGTCCCCCACCCAAAGAGCCAGTAGGGAAAATTATGCGTTGTGCTAAAGCTCTTTGTCAACCGCTTGCGTAGCCGCACACACCTGCGGGCTGCAGGCTTTCCTGCTGCCTTCAGCCTCAAAACCACCCTGTCCCACTTGGCGCCTCGCCAGGAACAAAAATGGCCATATGTCTGGAGATTGGTCCCACGCCCAAAAAGCCAGCAGGGAAAACTATGCCTTGTTCTAAAGCTCTTTGGGAACCGCTTGCGTAGCCCCACACACCTGGGGGCTGCAGGCTTTCCTGGCACCTTCAGCCTCAAAACCACCCTTTCCCACTTGGCGCCTGGCCAGGCACAAAAATGGCAATATGTCTGGAGATGGGTCCCCCACCCAAAGAGCCAGCAGGGAAAATTATGCCTTGTTCTAAAGCTCTTTGGGAACCGCTTGCGGAGCCCCACAGACCTGGGGGCTGTAGGCTTTCCTGCTGCCTTCAGCCTCAAAACCACCCTTTCCCACTTGGCGCCGCGCCAGGCACAAAAATGGCCATATGTCTGGAGACTGGTCCCACGCCCAAAGAGCCAGCAGGGAACACTATGCCTTGTTCTAAAGCTCTTTGGGAACCGCTTGCGTAGCCCCACAGACCTGGGGGCTGCAGGCTTTCCTGCTGCCTTCAGCCTCAAAACCACCCTTTCCCACTTGGCGCCGCGCCAGGCACAAAAATGGCAATATGTCTGGAGATGGGTCCCCCACCCAAAGAGCCAGCAGCGAACACTATGCCTTGTGCTAAAGCTCTTTGGGAACCGCTTGCGTAGCCCCACACACCTGGGGGCTGCAGGCTTTCCTGCTGCCTTCAGCCTCAAAACCACCCTTTCCCACTTGGCGCCGCGCCAGGCACAGAAATGGCAATATGTCTGGAGATGGGTCCCCCACCCAAAGAGCCTGCACTGAAAACTATGCCTTGTGCTAAAGCTCTTTGGGAACCGCTTGCGTAGCCCCACAGACCTGGGGGCTGCAGGCTTTCCTGCTGCCTTCAGCCTCAAAACCACCCTTTCCCACTTGGCGCCGCGCCAGGCACAAAAATGGCCATATCTCTGGAGATTGGTCCCACGCCCAAAGAGCCAGCAGGGAAAATTGTGCCTTGTTCTAAAGCTCTTTGGGAACCGCTTGCGTAGCCCCACAGACCTGGGGGCTGCAGGCTTTCCTGCTGCCTTCAGCCTCAAAACCACCCTTTCCCACTTGGCGACGCGCCAGTCACAAAAATGGCCATATGTCTGGAGATTGGTCCCACGCCCAAAGAG
The DNA here is from genome assembly GCF_964199755.1 of Larus michahellis. Classification (NCBI taxonomy): domain Eukaryota; kingdom Metazoa; phylum Chordata; class Aves; order Charadriiformes; family Laridae; genus Larus; species Larus michahellis. The sequence continues at coordinate 176,054 of NW_027436321.1, read as the reverse complement.
CCAGCAGGGAAAACTATGCCTTTTGCTACAGCTCTTTGGGAACCGCTTGCGTAGCCCCACGGACCTGCGGGCTGCAGGCTTTCCTGGTGCCTTCAGCCTCAAAACCACCCTTTCCCACTTGGCGCCGGTCGAGGCACAAAAATGGCCATATGTCTGGAGATTGGTCCCATGCCCAAAGAGCCAGGAGGGAAAATTTTGCCTTGTTCTAAAGCTCTTTGGGAACCGCTTGCGTAGCCCCACAGACCTGGGGGCTGCAGGCATTCCTGCTGCCTTCAGCCTCTAAACCACCCTTTCAGACTTGGTGCAGAGCCAGGCACAGAAATGGCAATATGTCTGGATATGGGTCCCCCACCCAAAGAGCCAGCAGGGAAAACTATGCCTTGTTCTATAGCTCTTTGGGAACCGCTTGCGTAGTCCCACACACCTGGGGGCTGCAGGCTTTCCTGCTGCCTTCAGCCTCAAAACCACCGTTTCCCACATGGCGCCTCGCCAGGCACAAAAATGGCCATATGTCTGGAGATTGGTCCCATGCCCAAAGAGCCAGGAGGGAAAACTATGCCTTGTTCTAAAGCTCTTTGGGAACCGCTTGCGTAGCCCCACAGACCTGCGGGCTGCAGGCTTTCCTGCTGCCTTCAGCCTCAAAACCACCCTGTCCCACTTGGCGCCTCGCCAGGAACAAAAATGGCCATATGTCTGGAGATTGGTCCCACGCCCAAAGAGCCATGAGGGAAAACTATGCCTTGTTCTAAAGCTCTTTGGGAACCGCTTGCGTAGCCCCACAGACCTGCGGGCTGCAGGCTTTCCTGCTGCCTTCAGCTTCAAAACCACCGTTTCCAACTTGGCGCCGGTCCAGGCACAAAAATGGCCATATGTCTGGAGATTGGTCCCATGCCCAAAGAGCCAGCAGGGAAAACTATTCCTTGTTCTAAAGCTCTTTGGTAACCGCTTGCGTAGCCCCACAGACCTGGGGGCTGCAGGCTTTCCTGGCGCCTTCAGCCTCAAAACCACCCTTTCCCACTTGGCGCCGCGCCAGGCACAAAAATGGCCATATGTCTGGAGATTGGTCCCCCACCCAAAGAGCCAGCAGGGAAAACTATGCCTTGTTCTAAAGCTCTTTGGGAACCGCTTGCGTAGCCCCACAGACCTGGGGGCTGCAGGCTTTCCTGCTGCCTTCAGCCTCAAAACCACCCTTTCCCACTTGTCGCCGCACCAGGCACAAAAATGGCCATATGTCTGGAGATGGGTCCCACGCCCAAAGAGCCAGCAGGGAAAACTATGCCTTGTTCTAAAGCTCTTTGGGAACCGCTTGCGTAGCCCCACACACCTGGGGGCTGCAGGCTTTCCTGGCACCTTCAGCCTCAAAACCACCCTTTCCCACTTGGCGCCTCGCCAGGCACAAAAATGGCAATATGTCTGGAGATGGGTCCCCCACCCAAAGAGCCAGCAGGGAAAATTATGCCTTGTTCTAAAGCTCTTTGAGAACCGCTTGCGGAGCGCCACAGACCTGGGGGCTGTAGGCTTTCCTGCTGCCTTCAGCCTCAAAACCACCCTTTCCCACTTGGCGCCGCGCCAGGCACAAAAATGGCCATATGTCTGGAGACTGGTCCCACGCCCAAAGAGCCAGCAGGGAACACTATGCCTTGTTCTAAAGCTCTTTGGGAACCGCTTGCGTAGCCCCACAGACCTGCGGGCTGCAGGCTTTCCTGCTGCCTTCAGCCTCAAAACCACCCTTTCCCACTTGGCGCCGCGCAGGCACAGAAATGGTAATATGTCTGGAGATGGGTCCCCCACCCAAAGAGCCAGTAGGGAAAATTATGCGTTGTGCTAAAGCTCTTTGTCAACCGCTTGCGTAGCCGCACACACCTGCGGGCTGCAGGCTTTCCTGCTGCCTTCAGCCTCAAAACCACCCTGTCCCACTTGGCGCCTCGCCAGGAACAAAAATGGCCATATGTCTGGAGATTGGTCCCACGCCCAAAAAGCCAGCAGGGAAAACTATGCCTTGTTCAAAAGCTCTTTGGGAACCGCTTGCGTAGCCCCACACACCTGGGGGCTGCAGGCTTTCCTGGCACCTTCAGCCTCAAAACCACCCTTTCCCACTTGGCGCCTGGCCAGGCACAAAAATGGCAATATGTCTGGAGATGGGTCCCCCACCCAAAGAGCCAGCAGGGAAAATTATGCCTTGTTCTAAAGCTCTTTGGGAACCGCTTGCGGAGCCCCACAGACCTGGGGGCTGTAGGCTTTCCTGCTGCCTTCAGCCTCAAAACCACCCTTTCCCACTTGGCGCCGCGCCAGGCACAAAAATGGCCATATGTCTGGAGACTGGTCCCACGCCCAAAGAGCCAGCAGGGAACACTATGCCTTGTTCTAAAGCTCTTTGGGAACCGCTTGCGTAGCCCCACAGACCTGGGGGCTGCAGGCTTTCCTGCTGCCTTCAGCCTCAAAACCACCCTTTCCCACTTGGCGCCGCGCCAGGCACAAAAATGGCAATATGTCTGGAGATGGGTCCCCCACCCAAAGAGCCAGCAGGGAACACTATGCCTTGTGCTAAAGCTCTTTGGGAACCGCTTGCGTAGCCCCACACACCTGGGGGCTGCAGGCTTTCCTGCTGCCTTCAGCCTCAAAACCACCCTTTCCCACTTGGCGCCGCGCCAGGCACAGAAATGGCAATATGTCTGGAGATGGGTCCCCCACCCAAAGAGCCTGCACTGAAAACTATGCCTTGTGCTAAAGCTCTTTGGGAACCGCTTGCGTAGCCCCACAGACCTGGGGGCTGCAGGCTTTCCTGCTGCCTTCAGCCTCAAAACCACCCTTTCCCACTTGGCGCCGCGCCAGGCACAAAAATGGCCATATCTCTGGAGATTGGTCCCACGCCCAAAGAGCCAGCAGGGAAAATTGTGCCTTGTTCTAAAGCTCTTTGGGAACCGCTTGCGTAGCCCCACAGACCTGGGGGCTGCAGGCTTTCCTGGCACCTTCAGCCTCAAAACCACCCTTTCCCACTTGGCGCCGCGCCAGGCACAGAAATGGCCATATATCTGGAGATGGGTCCCCCACCCAAAGAGCCAGCAGGGAAAACTATGCCTTGTTCTAAAGCTCTTTGGGAACCGCTTGCGTAGCCCCACACACCTGGGGGCTGCAGGCTTTCCTGCTGCCTTCAGCCTCAAAACCACCCTTTCCCACTTTGCGCCGCGCCAGGCACAAAAATGGCCATATGTCTGGAGATTGGTCCCATGCCCAAAGAGCCAAGAGGGAACACTATGCCTTGTTCTAAAGCTCTTTGGGAACCGCTCGCGTAGCCCCACACACCTGGGGGCTGCAGGCTTTCCTGCTGCCTTCAGCCTCAAAACCACCCTTTCCCACTTGGCGCCGGTCCAGGCACAAAAATGACCATATGTCTGGAGATTGGTCCCACGCCCAAAGAGCCAGCAGGGAAAACTATGCCTTGTTCTAAAGCTCTTTGGGAGCCGCTTGCGTAGCCCCACACACCTGGGGGCTGCAGGCTTTCCTGCTGCCTTCAGCCTCAAAACCACCCTTTCCCACTTGGCGCCGCGCCAGGCACAAAAATGGCCATATGTCTGGAGATGGGTCCCACGCCCAAAGAGCCAGCAGGGAAAACTATGCCTTGTTCTAAAGCTCTTTGGGAACCGCTTGCGTAGCCCCACACACCTGGGGGCTGCAGGCTTTCCTGCTGCCTTCAGCCTCAAAAACACCCTTTCCCACTTGGCGCCGCGCCAGGCACAGAAATGGCAATATGTCTGGAGATGGGTCCCCCACCCAAAGAGCCAGGAGGGAAAATTATGCCTTGTTCTAAAGCTCTTTGGGAACCGCTTGCGTAGCCCGACACACCTTGGGGCTGCAGGCTTTCCTGCTACCTTCAGCCTCAAAACCACCCTTTCCCACTTGGCGCCGCGCCAGGCACAGAAATTGCCATATGTCTGGAGACTGGTCCCACGCCCAAAGAGCCATGAGGGAAAACTATGCCTTGTGCTAAAGCTCTTTGGGAACCGCTTGCGTAGCCCCACACACCTGGGGGCTGCAGGCTTTCCTGCTGCCTTCAGCCTTAAAACCACCCTTTCCCACTTGGCGCCGCGCCAGGCACAGAAATGGCAATATGTCTGGAGATTGGTCCCACGCCAAAAGAGCCAGCAGGGAAAACTATGCCTTTTGCTACAGCTCTTTGGGAACCGCTTGCGGAGCCCCACAGACCTGGGGGCTGCAGGCTTTCCTGCTTCCTTCAGCCTCAAAACCACCCTTTCCCACTTGGCGCCGCACCAGGCACAAAAATGACAATATGTCTGCAGATTGGTCCCCCACCCAAAGAGCCAGCAGGGAAAACTATGCCTTGTTCTAAAGCTCTTTGGGAACCGCTTGCGGAGCCCCACAGACCTGGGGCTGCAGGCTTTCCTGCTGCCTTCAGCCTCAAAACCACCCTTTCCCACTTGGCGCCGGTCCAGGCACAAAAATGGCCATATGTCTGGAGATTGGTCCCATGCCCAAAGAGCCAGGAGGGAAAATTTTGCCTTGTTCTAAAGCTCTTTGGGAACCGCTTGCGTAGCCCCACAGACCTGGGGGCTGCAGGCTTTCCTGCTGCCTTCAGCCTCAAAACCACCCTTTCCCACTTGGCGCCGCGCCAGGCACAGAAATGGCAATATGTCTCGATATGGGTCCCCCACCCAAAGAGCCAGCAGGGAAAACTATGCCTTGTTCTATAGCTCTTTGGGAACCGCTTGCGTAGCCCCACAGACCTGCGGGCTGCAGGCTTTCCTGCTGCCTTCAGCCTCAAAACCACCGTTTCCCACTTGGTGCCTCGCCAGGCACAAAAATGGCCATATGTCTGGAGATTGGTCCCATGCCCAAAGAGCCATGAGGGAAAACTATGCCTTGTTCTAAAGCTCTTTGGGAACCGCTTGCGTAGCCCCACACACCTGGGGGCTGCAGGGTTTCCTGCTGCCTTCAGCCTCAAAACCACCCTTTCCCACTTGGCGCCTCGCCAGGCACAGAAATGGCAATATCTCTGGAGATGGGTCCCCCACCCAAAGAGCCAGCAGGGAAAACTATGCCTTGTTCTAAAGCTCTTTGGGAACCGCTTGCGGAGCCCCAGAGACCTGCGGGCTGCAGACTTTCCTGCTGCCTTCAGCCTCAAAACCACCCTTTCCCACTTGGCGCCGCGCCAGGCACAAAAATGGCCATATGTCTGGAGATGGGTCCCACGCCCAAAGAGCCCGCAGGGAAAACTATGCCTTGTTCTAAAGCTCTTTGGGAACCGCTTGCGTAGCCCCACACACCTGCGGGCTGCAGGCTTTCCGGCTGCCTTCAGCCTCAAAACCACACTTTCCCACTTGGCGCCGCGCAGGCACAGAAATGGTAATATGTCTGGAGATGGGTCCCCCACCCAAAGAGCCAGCAGGGAAAATTATGCGTTGTGCTAAAGCTCTTTGGTAACCGCTTGCGTAGCCCCACACACCTGGGGGCTGCAGGCTTTCCTGCTGCCTTCAGCCTCAAAACCACCCTGTCCCACTTGGCGCCTCGCCAGGAACAAAAATGGCCATATGTCTGGAGATTGGTCCCACGACCAAAGAGCCATGAGGGAAAACTATGCCTTGTTCTAAAGCTCTTTGGGAACCGCTTGCGTAGCCCCACAGACCTGGGGGCTGTAGGCTTTCCTGCTGCCTTCAGCCTCAAAACCACCGTTTCCAACTTGGCGCCGGTCCAGGCACAAAAATGGCCATATGTCTGGAGATTGGTCCCATGCCCAAAGAGCCAGCAGGGAAAACTATTCCTTGTTCTAAAGCTCTTTGGTAACCGCTTGCGTAGCCCCACAGACCTGGGGGCTGCAGGCTTTCCTGGCGCCTTCAGCCTCAAAACCACCCTTTCCCACTTGGCGCCGCGCCAGGCACAAAAATGGCCATATGTCTGGAGATTGGTCCCACGCCCAAAGAGCCAGCAGGGAAAACTATGCCTTGTTCTAAAGCTCTTTGGGAACCGCTTGCGTAGCCCCACAGACCTGCAGGCTGCAGGCTTTCCTGCTGCCGTCAGCCTCAAAACCACCCTTTCCCACTTGTCGCCGCACCAGGCACAAAAATGGCCATATGTGTGGAGATGGGTCCCACGCCCAAAGAGCCAGCAGGGAAAACTATGCCTTGTTCTAAAGCTCTTTGGGAACCGCTTGCGTAGCCCCACACACCTGGGGGCTGCAGGCTTTCCTGGCACCTTCAGCCTCAAAACCACCCTTTCCCACTTGGCGCCTCGCCAGGCACAAAAATGGCAATATGTCTGGAGATGGGTCCCCCACCCAAAGAGCCAGCAGGGAAAACTATGCCTTGTTCTAAAGCTCTTTGGGAACCGCTTGCGGAGCCCCACACACCTGGGGGATGCAGGCTTTCCTGCTGCCTTCAGCCTCAAAACCACCCTTTCCCACTTGGCGCCGCGCCAGGCACAAAAATGGCCATATGTCTGGAGACTGGTCCCACGCCCAAAGAGCCAGCAGGGAACACTATGCCTTGTTCTAAAGCTCTTTGGGAACCGCTTGCGTAGCCCCACAGACCTGCGGGCTGCAGGCTTTCCTGCTGCCTTCAGCCTCAAAACCACCCTTTCCCACTTGGCGCCGCGCAGGCACAGAAATGGTAATATGTCTGGAGATGGGTCCCCCACCCAAAGAGCCAGCAGGGAAAATTATGCGTTGTGCTAAAGCTCTTTGTCAACCGCTTGCGTAGCCGCACACACCTGCGGGCTGCAGGCTTTCCTGCTGCCTTCAGCCTCAAAACCACCCTGTCCCACTTGGCGCCTCGCCAGGAACAAAAATGGCCATATGTCTGGAGATTGGTCCCACGACCAAAGAGCCATGAGGGAAAACTATGCCTTGTTCTAAAGCTCTTTGGGAACCGCTTGCGTAGCCCCACAGATCTGGGGGCTGCAGGCTTTCCTGCTGCCGTCAGCCTCAAAACCACCCTTTCCCACTTGGCGCCGGTCCAGGCACAAAAATGGCCATATGTCTGGAGATTGGTCCCCCACCCAAAGAGCCAGCAGGGAAAACTATGCCTTGTTCTAAAGCTCTTTGGGAACCGCTTGCGTAGCCCCACACACCTGGGGGCTGCAGGCTTTCCTGCTGCCGTCAGCCTCAAAACCACCCTTTCCCACTTGTCGCCGCACCAGGCACAAAAATGGCCATATGTCTGGAGATGAGTCCCACGCCCAAAGAGCCAGCAGGGAAAACTATGCCTTGTTCTAAAGCTCTTTGGGAACCGCTTGCGTAGCCCCACACACCTGGGGGCTGCAGGCTTTCCTGGCACCTTCAGCCTCAAAACCACCCTTTCCCACTTGGCGCCTCGCCAGGCACAAAAATGGCAATATGTCTGGAGATGGGTCCCCCACCCAAAGAGGCAGCAGGGAACACTATGCCTTGTTCTAAAGCTCTTTGGGAACCGCTTGCGGAGCCCCACAGACCTGGGGGCTGTAGGCTTTCCTGCTGCCTTCAGCCTCAAAACCACCCTTTCCCACTTGGCGCCGCGCAAGGCACAAAAATGGCCATATGTCTGGAGACTGGTCCCACGCCCAAAGAGCCAGCAGGGAACACTATGCCTTGTTCTAAAGCTCTTTGGGAACCGCTTGCGTAGCCCCACAGACCTGGGGGCTGCAGGCTTTCCTGCTGCCTTCAGCCTCAAAACCACCCTTTCCCACTTGGCGCCGCGCCAGGCACAAAAATGGCAATATGTCTGGAGATGGGTCCCCCACCCAAAGAGCCAGCAGGGAACACTATGCCTTGTTCTAAAGCTCTTTGGGAACCGCTTGCGTAGCCCCACACACCTGAGGGCTGCAGGCTTTCCTGCTGCCTTCAGCCTCAAAACCACCCTTTCCCACTTGGCGCCGCGCAGGCACAGAAATGGTAATATGTCTGGAGATGGGTCCCCCACCCAAAGAGCCAGCAGGGAAAATTATGCGTTGTGCTAAAGCTCTTTGTCAACCGCTTGCGTAGCCCCACACACCTGCGGGCTGCAGGCTTTCCTGCTGCCTTCAGCCTCAAAACCACCCTGTCCCACTTGGCGCCTCGCCAGGAACAAAAATGGCCATATGTCTGGAGATTGGTCCCACGACCAAAGAGCCATGAGGGAAAACTATGCCTTGTTCTAAAGCTCTTTGGGAACCGCTTGCGTAGCCCCACAGATCTGGGGGCTGCAGGCTTTCCTGCTGCCTTCAGCCTCAAAACCACCCTTTCCCACTTGGCGCCGGTCCAGGCACAAAAATGGCCATATGTCTGCAGATTGGTCCCATGCCCAAAGAGCCAGCAGGGAAAAATATGCCTTGTTCTAAAGCTCTTTGGTAACCGCTTGCGTAGCCCCACAGACCTGGGGGCTGCAGGCTTTCCTGGCGCCTTCAGCCTCAAAACCACCCTTTCCCACTTGGCGCCGGTCCAGGCACAAAAATGGCCATATGTCTGGAGATTGGTCCCCCACCCAAAGAGCCAGCAGGGAAAACTATGCCTTGTTCTAAAGCTCTTTGGGAACCGCTTGCGTAGCCCCACACACCTGGGGGCTGCAGGCTTTCCTGCTGCCTTCAGCCTCAAAACCACCCTTTCCCACTTGTCGCCGCACCAGGCACAAAAATGGCCATATGTCTGGAGATGGGTCCCACGCCCAAAGAGCCAGCAGGGAAAACTATGCCTTGTTCTAAAGCTCTTTGGGAACCGCTTGCGTAGCCCCACACACCTGGGGGCTGCAGGCTTTCCTGGCACCTTCAGCCTCAAAACCACCCTTTCCCACTTGGCGCCTCGCCAGGCACAAAAATGGCAATATGTCTGGAGATGGGTCCCCCACCCAAAGAGCCAGCAGGGAAAATTATGCCTTGTTCTAAAGCTCTTTGGGAACCGCTTGCGGAGCCCCACAGACCTGGGGGCTGTAGGCTTTCCTGCTGCCTTCAGCCTCAAAACCACCCTTTCCCACTTGGCGCCGGTCCAGGCACAAAAATGGCCATATGTCTGGAGACTGGTCCCACGCCCAAAGAGCCAGCAGGGAACACTATGCCTTGTTCTAAAGCTCTTTGGGAACCGCTTGCGTAGCCCCACACACCTGGGGGCTGCAGGCTTTCCTGCTGCCTTCAGCCTCAAAACCACCCTTTCCCACTTGGCGCCGCGCCAGGCACAAAAATGGCAATATGTCTGGAGATGGGTCCCCCACCCAAAGAGCCCGCAGGGAAAACTATGCCTTGTTCTAAAGCTCTTTGGGAACCGCTTGCGTAGCCCCACACACCTGCGGGCTGCAGGCTTTCCTGCTGCCTTCAGCCTCAAAACCACCCTTTCCCACTTGGCGCCGCGCCAGGCACAGAAATGGCCATATGTCTGGAGATGGGTCCCCCAACCAAAGAGCCAGCAGGGAAAACTATGCCTTGTTCTAAAGCTCTTTGGGAACCGCTTGCGTAGCCCCACACACCTGGGGGCTGCAGGCTTTCCTGCTGCCTTCAGCCTCAAAACCACCCTTTCCCACTTGGCGCCGCGCCAGGCCCAAAAATGGCCATATGGCTGGAGACTGGTCCCACGCCGAAAGAGCCAGCAGGGAAAACTATGCCTTCTTCTAAAGCTCTTTGGGAACCGCTTGCGTAGCCCCACACACCTGGGGGCTGCAGGCTTTCCTGCTGCCTTCAGCCTCAAAACCACCCTTTCCCATTTGGCGCCGCGCCAGGCACAAAAATGGCCATATGGCTGGAGACTGGTCCCATGCCCAAAGAGCCATGAGGGAAAACTATGCCTTGTTCTAAAGCTCTTTGGGAACCGCTTGCGTAGCCCCACACACCTGGGGGCTGCAGGGTTTCCTGCTGCCTTCAGCCTCAAAACCACCCTTTCCCACTTGGCGCCTCGCCAGGCACAGAAATGGCAATATCTCTGGAGATGGGTCCCCCACCCAAAGAGCCAGCAGGGAAAACTATGCCTTGTTCTAAAGCTCTTTGGGAACCGCTTGCGTAGCCCCACACACCTGCGGGCTGCAGGCTTTCCTGCTGCCTTCAGCCTCAAAACCACACTTTCCCACTTGGCGCCGCGCAGGCACAGAAATGGTAATATGTCTGGAGATGGGTCCCCCACCCAAAGAGCCAGCAGGGAAAATTATGCGTTGTGCTAAAGCTCTTTGGTAACTGCTTGCGTAGCCCCACACACCTGGGGGCTGCAGGCTTTCCTGCTGCCTTCAGCCTCAAAACCACCCTGTCCCACTTGGCGCCTCGCCAGGAACAAAAATGGCCATATGTCTGGAGATTGGTCCCACGACCAAAGAGCCATGAGGGAAAACTATGCCTTGTTCTAAAGCTCTTTGGGAACCGCTTGCGTAGCCCCACAGACCTGGGGGCTGTAGGCTTTCCTGCTGCCTTCAGCCTCAAAACCACCGTTTCCAACTTGGCGCCGGTCCAGGCACAAAAATGGCCATATGTCTGGAGATTGGTCCCATGCCCAAAGAGCCAGCAGGGAAAACTATTCCTTGTTCTAAAGCTCTTTGGTAACCGCTTGCGTAGCCCCACAGACCTGGGGGCTGCAGGCTTTCCTGGCGCCTTCAGCCTCAAAACCACCCTTTCCCACTTGGCGCCGCGCCAGGCACAAAAATGGCCATATGTCTGGAGATTGGTCCCACGCCCAAAGAGCCAGCAGGGAAAACTATGCCTTGTTCTAAAGCTCTTTGGGAACCGCTTGCGTAGCCCCACAGACCTGGGGGCTGCAGGCTTTCCTGCTGCCGTCAGCCTCAAAACCACCCTTTCCCACTTGTCGCCGCACCAGGCACAAAAATGGCCATATGTCTGGAGATGGGTCCCACGCCCAAAGAGCCAGCAGGGAAAACTATGCCTTGTTCTAAAGCTCTTTGGGAACCGCTTGCGTAGCCCCACACACCTGGGGGCTGCAGGCTTTCCTGGCACCTTCAGCCTCAAAACCACCCTTTCCCACTTGGCGCCTCGCCAGGCACAAAAATGGCAATATGTCTGGAGATGGGTCCCCCACCCAAAGAGCCAGCAGGGAAAATTATGCCTTGTTCTAAAGCTCTTTGGGAACCGCTTGCGGAGCCCCACAGACCTGGGGGCTGTAGGCTTTCCTGCTGCCTTCAGCCTCAAAACCACCCTTTCCCACTTGGCGCCGCGCCAGGCACAAAAATGGCCATATGTCTGGAGACTGGTCCCACGCCCAAAGAGCCAGCAGGGAACACTATGCCTTGTTCTAAAGCTCTTTGGGAACCGCTTGCGTAGCCCCACAGACCTGCGGGCTGCAGGCTTTCCTGCTGCCTTCAGCCTCAAAACCACCCTTTCCCACTTGGCGCCGCGCAGGCACAGAAATGGTAATATGTCTGGAGATGGGTCCCCCACCCAAAGAGCCAGCAGGGAAAATTATGCGTTGTGCTAAAGCTCTTTGTCAACCGCTTGCGTAGCCGCACACACCTGCGGGCTGCAGGCTTTCCTGCTGCCTTCAGCCTCAAAACCACCCTGTCCCACTTGGCGCCTCGCCAGGAACAAAAATGGCCATATGTCTGGAGATTGGTCCCACGACCAAAGAGCCATGAGGGAAAACTATGCCTTGTTCTAAAGCTCTTTGGGAACCGCTTGCGTAGCCCCACAGATCTGGGGGCTGCAGGCTTTCCTGCTGCCGTCAGCCTCAAAACCACCCTTTCCCACTTGGCGCCGGTCCAGGCACAAAAATGGCCATATGTCTGGAGATTGGTCCCCCACCCAAAGAGCCAGCAGGGAAAACTATGCCTTGTTCTAAAGCTCTTTGGGAACCGCTTGCGTAGCCCCACACACCTGGGGGCTGCAGGCTTTCCTGCTGCCGTCAGCCTCAAAACCACCCTTTCCCACTTGTCGCCGCACCAGGCACAAAAATGGCCATATGTCTGGAGATGAGTCCCACGCCCAAAGAGCCAGCAGGGAAAACTATGCCTTGTTCTAAAGCTCTTTGGGAACCGCTTGCGTAGCCCCACACACCTGGGGGCTGCAGGCTTTCCTGGCACCTTCAGCCTCAAAACCACCCTTTCCCACTTGGCGCCTCGCCAGGCACAAAAATGGCAATATGTCTGGAGATGGGTCCCCCACCCAAAGAGCCAGCAGGGAAAATTATGCCTTGTTCTAAAGCTCTTTGGGAACCGCTTGCGGAGCCCCACAGACCTGGGGGCTGTAGGCTTTCCTGCTGCCTTCAGCCTCAAAACCACCCTTTCCCACTTGGCGCCGCGCAAGGCACAAAAATGGCCATATGTCTGGAGACTGGTCCCACGCCCAAAGAGCCAGCAGGGAACACTATGCCTTGTTCTAAAGCTCTTTGGGAACCGCTTGCGTAGCCCCACAGACCTGGGGGCTGCAGGCTTTCCTGCTGCCTTCAGCCTCAAAACCACCCTTTCCCACTTGGCGCCGCGCCAGGCACAAAAATGGCAATATGTCTGGAGATGGGTCCCCCACCCAAAGAGCCAGCAGGGAACACTATGCCTTGTTCTAAAGCTCTTTGGGAACCGCTTGCGTAGCCCCACACACCTGAGGGCTGCAGGCTTTCCTGCTGCCTTCAGCCTCAAAACCACCCTTTCCCACTTGGCGCCGCGCAGGCACAGAAATGGTAATATGTCTGGAGATGGGTCCCCCACCCAAAGAGCCAGCAGGGAAAATTATGCGTTGTGCTAAAGCTCTTTGTCAACCGCTTGCGTAGCCCCACACACCTGCGGGCTGCAGGCTTTCCTGCTGCCTTCAGCCTCAAAACCACCCTGTCCCACTTGGCGCCTCGCCAGGAACAAAAATGGCCATATGTCTGGAGATTGGTCCCACGACCAAAGAGCCATGAGGGAAAACTATGCCTTGTTCTAAAGCTCTTTGGGAACCGCTTGCGTAGCCCCACAGATCTGGGGGCTGCAGGCTTTCCTGCTGCCTTCAGCCTCAAAACCACCCTTTCCCACTTGGCGCCGGTCCAGGCACAAAAATGGCCATATGTCTGCAGATTGGTCCCATGCCCAAAGAGCCAGCAGGGAAAAATATGCCTTGTTCTAAAGCTCTTTGGTAACCGCTTGCGTAGCCCCACAGACCTGGGGGCTGCAGGCTTTCCTGGCGCCTTCAGCCTCAAAACCACCCTTTCCCACTTGGCGCCGGTCCAGGCACAAAAATGGCCATATGTCTGGAGATTGGTCCCCCACCCAAAGAGCCAGCAGGGAAAACTATGCCTTGTTCTAAAGCTCTTTGGGAACCGCTTGCGTAGCCCCACACACCTGGGGGCTGCAGGCTTTCCTGCTGCCTTCAGCCTCAAAACCACCCTTTCCCACTTGTCGCCGCACCAGGCACAAAAATGGCCATATGTCTGGAGATGGGTCCCACGCCCAAAGAGCCAGCAGGGAAAACTATGCCTTGTTCTAAAGCTCTTTGGGAACCGCTTGCGTAGCCCCACACACCTGGGGGCTGCAGGCTTTCCTGGCACCTTCAGCCTCAAAACCACCCTTTCCCACTTGGCGCCTCGCCAGGCACAAAAATGGCAATATGTTTGGAGATGGGTCCCCCACCCAAAGAGCCAGCAGGGAAAATTATGCCTTGTTCTAAAGCTCTTTGGGAACCGCTTGCGGAGCCCCACAGACCTGGGGGCTGTAGGCTTTCCTGCTGCCTTCAGCCTCAAAACCACCCTTTCCCACTTGGCGCCGGTCCAGGCACAAAAATGGCCATATGTCTGGAGACTGGTCCCACGCCCAAAGAGCCAGCAGGGAACACTATGCCTTGTTCTAAAGCTCTTTGGGAACCGCTTGCGTAGCCCCACAGACCTGGGGGCTGCAGGCTTTCCTGCTGCCTTCAGCCTCAAAACCACCCTTTCCCACTTGGCGCCGCGCCAGGCACAAAAATGGCAATATGTCTGGAGATGGGTCCCCCACCCAAAGAGCCCGCAGGGAAAACTATGCCTTGTTCTAAAGCTCTTTGGGAACCGCTTGCGTAGCCCCACACACCTGCGGGCTGCAGGCTTTCCTGCTGCCTTCAGCCTCAAAACCACCCTTTCCCACTTGGCGCCGCGCCAGGCACAGAAATGGCCATATGTCTGGAGATGGGTCCCCCACCCAAAGAGCCAGCAGGGAAAACTATGCCTTGTTCTAAAGCTCTTTGGGAACCGCTTGCGTAGCCCCACACACCTGGGGGCTGCAGGCTTTCCTGGCGCCTTCAGCCTCAAAACCACCCTTTCCCACTTGGCGCCGCGCCAGGCCCAAAAATGGCCATATGGCTGGAGACTGGTCCCACGCCGAAAGAGCCAGCAGGGAAAACTATGCCTTCTTCTAAAGCTCTTTGGGAACCGCTTGCGTAGCCCCACACACCTGGGGGCTGCAGGCTTTCCTGCTGCCTTCAGCCTCAAAACCACCCTTTCCCATTTGGCGCCGCGCCAGGCACAAAAATGGCCATATGGCTGGAGACTGGTCCCACGCCCAAAGAGCCAGCAGGGAAAACTATGCCTTCTTCTAAAGCTCTTTGGGAACCGCTTGCGTAGCCCCACACACCTGGGGGCTGCAGGCTTTCCTGCTGCCTTCAGCCTCAAAACCACCCTTTCCCACTTGGCGCCGCGTCAGGCACAGAAATGGCAATATGTCTGGAGATGGGTCCCACGCCCAAAGAGCCAGCAGGGAAAACTATGCCTTGTTCTAAAGCTCTTTGGGAACCGCTTGCGTGGCCCCACACACCTGGGGGCTGCAGGCTTTCCTGCTGCCTTCAGCCTCAAAACCACCCTTTCCCACTTGGCGCCGCGCCAGGCACAAAAATGGCCATATGTCTGGAGATTGGTCCCACGCCCAAAGAGCCAGGAGGGAAAACTATGCCTTGTTCTAAAGCTCTTTGGGAACCGCTTGTGTAGCCCCACACACCTGCGGGCTGCAGGCTTTCCTGCTGCCTTCAGCCTCAAAACCACCCTTTCCCACTTGGCGCCGGTCCAGGCACAAAAATGGCCATATGTCTGAGATTGGTCCCACGCCCAAAGAGCCAGCAGGGAAAACTATGCCTTGTTCTAAAGCTCTTTGGGAACCGCTTGCGTAGCCCCACACACCTGGGGGCTGCAGGCTTTCCTGCTGCCTTCAGCCTCAAAACCACCCTTTCCCACTTGGCACCGCGCCAGGCACAAAAATGGCCATATGTCTGGAGACTGGTCCCACGCCCAAAGAGCCAGGAGGGAAAATTATGCCTTGTTCTAAAGCTCTTTGGGAACCGCTTGCGTAGCCCCACACACCTGGGGGCTGCAGGCTTTCCTGCTGCCTTCAGCCTCAAAACTTTCTTTCCCACTTGGCGACGCGCCACGCCCAAAAATTGCCATATGTCTGGAGATTGGTCCCACGCCCAAAGAGCCCGCAGGGAAAACTATGCCTTGTTCTAAAGCTCTTTGGGAACCGCTTGCGTAGCCCCACACACCTGGGGGCTGCAGGCTTTCCTGCTGCCTTCAGCCTCAAAACCACCCTTTCCCACTTGGCGCCGCGCCAGGCACAAAAATGGCCATATGTCTGGAGATTGGTCCCATGCCCAAAGAGCCCGCAGGGAAAACTATGCCTTGTTCGAAAGCTCTTTGGGAACCGCTTGCGTAGCCCCACACACCTGGGGGCTGCAGGCTTTCCTGCTGTCTTCAGCCTCAAAAGCACCCTTTCCCACTTGGCGCCGGTCCAGGCACAAAAATGGCCATATGTCTGGAGATGGGTCCCACGCCCAAAGAGCCCGCAGGGAAAAATATGCCTTGTTCTAAAGCTCTTTGGGAACCGCTTGCGTAGCCCCACAGACCTGGGGGCTGCAGGCTTTCCTGGCGCCTTCAGCCTCAAAACCACCCTTTCCCACTTGGCGCCGCGCCAGGCACAAAAATGGCCATATGTCTGGAGATTGGTCCCACGCCCAAAGAGCCAGCAGGGAAAATTATGCCTTGTTCTAAAGCTCTTTGGGAACCGCTTGCGTAGCCCCACAGACCTGGGGGCTGCAGGCTTTCCTGCTGCCTTCAGCCTTAAAACCACACTTTCCCACTTGGCGCCGGTCCAGGCACAAAAATGCCCATATGTCTGGAGATTGGTCCCACGCCCAAAGAGCCAGCAGGGAAAACTATGCCTTGTTCTAAAGCTCTTTGGGAACCGCTTGTGTAGCCCCACACACCTGGGGGCTGCAGGCTTTCCTGCTGCCTTCAGCCTCAAAACCACCCTTTCCCACTTGGCGCCGGTCCAGGCACAAAAATGGCCATATGTCTGGAGATTGGTCCCACGCCCAAAGAGCCAGCAGGGAAAACTATGCCTTGTTCTAAAGCTCTTTGGGAACCGCTTGCGTAGCCCCACACACCTGGGGGCTGCAGGCTTTCCTGGCGCCTTCAGCCTCAAAACCACCCTTTCCCACTTGGCACCGCGCCAGGCAAAAAAATGGCCATATGTCTGGAGACTGGTCCCACGCCCAAAGAGCCAGCAGGGAAAACTATGCGTTGTTCTAAAGCTCTTTGGGAACCGCTTGCGTAGCCCCACAGACCTGGGGGCTGCAGGCTTTCCTGCTGCCTTCAGCCTCAAAACTTTCTTTCCCACTTGGCGCCGCGCCAGGCACAAAAATTGCCATATGTCTGGAGACTGGTCCCACGCCCAAAGAGCCAGCAGGGAAAACTATGCCTTGTTCTAAAGCTCTTTGGGAACCGCTTGCGTAGCCCCACACACCTGGGGGCTGCAGGCTTTCCTGCTGCCTTCAGCCTCAAAACCACCCTTTCCCACTTGGCGCCGCGCCAGGCACAAAAATGGCCATATGTCTGGAGATTGGTCCCACGCCCAAAGAGCCAGCAGGGAAAACTACGCCTTGTTCTAAAGCTCTTTGGGAACCGCTTGCATAGCCCCACACACCTGGGGGCTGCAGGCTTTCCTGCGGCCTTCAGCCTCAAAACCACCCTTTCCCACTTGGCGCCGCGCCAGGCACAAAAATGGCCATATGTCTGGAGATTGGTCCCACGCCCAAAGAGCCAGCAGGGAAAACTATGCCTTGTGCTAAAGCTCTTTGGGAACCGCTTGCGGAACCCAACACACCTGGGGGCTGCAGGCTTTCCTGCTGCCTTCAGCCTCAAAACCACCCTTTCCCACTTGGCGTCGTGCCAGGCTCAAAAATGGCCATATATCTGGAGATTGGTCCCACGACCAAAGAGCCCGCAGTGAAAAGTATGCCTTGTTCTAAAGCTCTTTGGGAACCACTGGCGTAGCCACACAGACCTGGGGGGCTGCAGGCTTTCCTGATGCCTTCAGCCTCAAAACCACCCTTCCCACTTGGCGCCGCGCCAGGCACAAAAATGGCCATATGTCTGGAGATTGGTCCCACGGCAAAAGAGCCAGCAGGGAAAACTATGCCTTGTTCTAAAGCTCTTTGGGAACCGCTTGCGTAGCCCCACACACCTGGGGGCTGCAGGCTTTCCTGGCGCCTTCAGCCTCAAAACCACCCTTTCCCACTTGGCGCCGCGCCAGGCTCAAAAATGGCCATATGTCTGGAGATTGCTCCCACGCCGAAAGAGCCAGCAGGGAACACTATGCCTTGTTCTAAAGCTCTTTGGGAACCGCTTGTGTAGCCCCACACACCTGGGGGCTGCAGGCTTTCCTGCTGCCTTCAGCCTCAAAACCACCCTTCGCACTTGGCGCCGCGCCAGGCACAAAAATGGCCATATGTCTGGAGATTGGTCCCACGCCCAAAGAGCCAGCAGGGAAAACTATGCCTTTTTCTAAAGCTCTTTGGGAACCGCTTGCGTAGCCCCACAGACCAGCGGGCTGCAGGCTTTCCTGCTGCCTTCAGCCTCAAAACCACCCTTTCCCACTTTGCGCCGCGCCAGGCACAAAAATGGCCATATGTCTGGAGATTGGTCCCATGCCCAAAGAGCGATGAGGGAAAACTATGCCTTGTGCTAAAGCTCTTTGGGAACTGCTTGCGTAGCCCCACAGACCTGGGGGCTGCAGGCTTTCCTGCTGCCTTCAGCCTCAAAACCACCCTTTCCCACTTGGCGCCGCACCAGGCACAAAAATGGCCATATGTCTGGAGATTGGTCCCACGCCCAAAGAGCCAGCAGGGAAAACTATGCCTTGTTCGAAAGCTCTTTGGGAACCGCTTGCGTAGCCCCACACACCTGCGGGCTGCAGGCTTTCCTGCTGCCTTCAGCCTCAAAAGCACCCTTTCCCACTTGGCGCCACGCCAGGCACAAAAATGGCCATATGTCTGGAGATTGGTCCCACGCCCAAAGAGCCAGCAGGGAAAAGTATGCCTTGTTCTAAAGCTCTTTGGGAACCGCTTGCGTAGCCCCTCGGACCTGGGGACTGCAGGCTTTTCTGGCGCCTTCAGCCTCAAAACCACCCTTTCCCACTTGGCGCCACGCCAGGCACAAATATGGCCATATGTCTGGAGATGGGTCCCAAGCCCAAAGAGCCAGCAGGGAAAACTATGCCTTGTTCTAAAGCTCTTTGGGAACCGCTTGCGTAGCCCCACACACCTGCGGGCTGCAGGCTTTCCTGCTGCCTTCAGCCTCAAAACCACCCTTTCCCACTTGGCGCCGCGCCAGGCACGGAAATGGCAATATGTCTGATATGGGTCCCCCAACCAAAGAGCCAGGAGGGAAAACTATGCCTTGTTCTAAAGCTCTTTGGGAACCGCTTGCGTAGCCCCACACACCTGGGGGCTGCAGGCTTTCCTGCTGCCTTCAGCCTCAAAACCACCCTTTCCCACTTTGCGCCGCGCCAGGCACAAAAATGGCCATATGTCTGGAGATTGGTCCCATGCCCAAACAGCCAGCAGGGAACACTATGCCTTGTTCTAAAGCTCTTTGGGAACCACTTGCGTAGCCCCACAGACCTGGGGGCTGCAGGCTTTCCTGCTGCCTTCAGCCTTAAAACCACCCTTTCCCACTTGGCGCTGCGCTAGGCAGAAAAATGGCCATATGTCTGGAGATTGGTCCCACGCCCAAAGAGCCAGCAGGGAAAACTATGCCTTGTTCTAAAGCTCTTTGGGAACCGCTTGTGTAGCCCCACACACCTGGGGGCTGCAGGCTTTCCTGCTGCCTTCAGCCTCAAAACCACCCTTTCCCACTTGGCGCCGGTCCAGGCACAAAAATGCCCATATGTCTGGAGATTGGTCCCACGCCCAAAGAGCCAGCAGGGAAAACTATGCCTTGTTCTAAAGCTCTTTGGGAACTGCTTGCGTAGCCCCACACACCTGGGGGCTGCAGGCTTTCCTGCTGCCTTCAGCCTCAAAACCACCCTTTCCCACTTTGCGCCGTGCCAGGCACAAAAATGGCCATATGTCTGGAGATTGGTCCCACGCCCAAAGAGCCAGCAGGGAAAACTATGCCTTGTTCTAAAGCTCTTTGGGAACCGCTTGTGTAGCCCCACACACCTGCGGACTGCAGGCTTTCCTGCTGCCTTCAGCCTCAAAACCACCCTTTCCCACTTGGCGCCGCGCCAGGCACAAAAATGGCCATATGTCTGGAGATTGGTCCCACGCCCAAAGAGCCAGCAGGGAAAACTATGCCTTGTTCTAAAGCTCTTTGGGAACCGCTTGCGTAGCCCCACACACCTGGGGGCTGCAGGCTTTCCTGGCGCCTTCAGCCTCAAAACCACCCTTTCCCACTTGGCGCCGCGCCAGGCACAAAAATGGCCATATGTCTGGAGATTGGTCCCACGCCCAAAGAGCCAGCAGGGAAAACTATGCCTTGTTCTAAAGCTCTTTGGGAACTGCTTGCGTAGCCCCACAGACCTGGGGGCTGCAGGCTTTCCTGCTTCCTTCAGCCTCAAAACTTTCTTTCCCACTTGGCGCCGCGCCAGGCACAAAAATTGCCATATGTCTGGAGACTGGTCCCATGCCCAAAGAGCCCGCAGGGAAAACTATGCCTTGTTCTAAAGCTCTTTGGGAACCGCTTGCGTAGCCCCACACACCTGGGGGCTGCAGGCTTTCCTGCTGCCTTCAGCCTCAAAAGCACCCTTTCCCACTTGGCGCCGGTCCAGGCACAAAAATGCCCATATGTCTGGAGATTGGTCCCACGCCCAAAGAGCCAGCAGGGAAAACTATGCCTTGTTCTAAAGCTCTTTGGGAACTGCTTGCGTAGCCCCACAGACCTGGGGGCTGCAGGCTTTCCTGCTGCCTTCAGCCTCAAAACCACCCTTTCCCACTTGGCGCCGCGCAAGGCCCAAAAATGGCCATATGTCTGGAGATTGGTCCCACGCCCAAAGAGCCAGCAGGGAAAACTATGCCTTGTTCTAAAGCTCTTTGGGAACCGCTTGTGTAGCCCCACACACCTGCGGACTGCAGGCTTTCCTGCTGCCTTCAGCCTCAAAACCACCCTTTCCCACTTGGCGCCGCGCCAGGCACAAAAATGGCCATATGTCTGGAGATTGGTCCCACGCCCAAAGAGCCAGCAGGGAAAACTATGCCTTGTTCTAAAGCTCTTTGGGAACCGCTTGCGTAGCCCCACACACCTGGGGGCTGCAGGCTTTCCTGGCGCCTTCAGCCTCAAAACCACCCTTTCCCACTTGGCGCCGCGCCAGGCACAAAAATGGCCATATGTCTGGAGACTGGTCCCACGCCCAAAGAGCCATGAGGGAAAACTATGCCTTGTTCTAAAGCTCTTTGGGAACTGCTTGCGTAGCCCCACAGACCTGGGGGCTGCAGGCTTTCCTGCTTCCTTCAGCCTCAAAACTTTCTTTCCCACTTGGCGCCGCGCCAGGCACAAAAATTGCCATATGTCTGGAGACTGGTCCCATGCCCAAAGAGCCCGCAGGGAAAACTATGCCTTGTTCTAAAGCTCTTTGGGAACCGCTTGCGTAGCCCCACACACCTGGGGGCTGCAGGCTTTCCTGCTGCCTTCAGCCTCAAAACCACCCTTTCCCACTTGGCGCCGGTCCAGGCTCAAAAATGCCCATATGTCTGGAGATTGGTCCCACGCCCAAAGAGCCCGCAGGGAAAACTATGCCTTGTTCTAAAGCTCTTTGGGAACCGCTTGCGTAGCCCCACACACCTGGGGGCTGCAGGCTTTCCTGCGGCCTTCAGACTCAAAACCACCCTTTCCCACTTGGCGCCGTGCCAGGCACAAAAATGGCCATATGTCTGGAGATTGGTCCCACGCCCAAAGAGCCAGCAGGGAAAACTATGCCTTGTTCTAAAGCTCTTTGGGAACCGCTTGTGTAGCCCCACACACCTGCGGGCTGCAGGCTTTCCTGCTGCCTTCAGCCTCAAAACCACCCTTTCCCACTTGGCGCCGCGCCAGGCACAAAAATGGCCATATGTCTGGAGATTGGTCCCACGCCCAAAGAGCCAGGAGGGAAAACTATGCCTTGTTCTAAAGCTCTTTGGGAACCGCTTGCGTAGCCCCACACACCTGGGGGCTGCAGGCTTTCCTGGCGCCTTCAGCCTCAAAACCACCCTTTCCCACTTGGCGCCGCGCCAGGCACAAAAATGGCCATATGTCTGGAGACTGGTCCCACGCCCAAAGAGCCAGCAGGGAAAACTATGCGTTGTTCTAAAGCTCTTTGGGAACCGCTTGTGTAGCCCCACAGACCTGGGGGCTGCAGGCTTTCCTGCTGCCTTCAGCCTCAAAACTTTCTTTCCCACTTGGCGCCGCGCCAGGCACAAAAATTGCCATATGTCTGGAGACTGGTCCCACGCCCAAAGAGCCAGCAGGGAAAACTATGCCTTGTTCTAAAGCTCTTTGGGAACTGCTTGCGTAGCCCCACACACCTGCGGGCTGCAGGCTTTCCTGCTGCCTTCAGCCTCAAAACCACCCTTTCCCACTTGGCGCCGCGCCAGGCCCAAAAATGGCCATATGTCTGGAGATTGGTCCCACGCCCAAAGAGCCAGCAGGGAAAACTACGCCTTGTTCTAAAGCTCTTTGGGAACCGCTTGCGTAGCCCCACAGACCTGGGGGCTGCAGGCTTTCCTGCGGCCTTCAGACTCAAAACCACCCTTTCCCACTTGGCGCCGCGCCAGGCACAAAAATGGCCATATGTCTGGAGATTGGTCCCACGCCCAAAGAGCCAGCAGGGAAAACTATGCCTTTTTCTAAAGCTCTTTGGGAACCGCTTGCGGAGCCCAACACACCTGGGGGCTGCAGGCTTTCCTGCTGCCTTCAGCCTCAAAACCACCCTTTCCCACTTGGCGTCGTGCCAGGCTCAAAAATGGCCATATATCTGGAGATTGGTCCCACGACGAAAGAGCCCGCAGTGAAAAGTATGCCTTGTTCTAAAGCTCTTTGGGAACCACTGGCGTAGCCACACAGACCTGGGGGGCTGCAGGCTTTCCTGCTGCCTTCAGCCTCAAAACCACCCTTCCCACTTGGCGCCGGTCCAGGCACAAAAATGGCCATATGTCTGGAGATTGGTCCCACGGCAAAAGAGCCAGCAGGGAAAACTATGCCTTGTTCTAAAGCTCTTTGGGAACCGCTTGCGTAGCCCCACACACCTGCGGGCTGCAGGCTTTCCTGGCGCCTTCAGCCTCAAAACCACCCTTTCCCACTTGGCGCCGCGCCAGGCTCAAAAATGGCCATATGTCTGGAGATTGCTCCCACGCCCAAAGAGCCAGCAGGGAACACTATGCCTTGTTCTAAAGCTCTTTGGGAACCGCTTGTGTAGCCCCACACACCTGGGGGCTGCAGGCTTTCCTGCTGCCTTCAGCCTCAAAACCACCCTTCGCACTTGGCGCCGCGCCAGGCACAAAAATGGCCATATGTCTGGAGATTGGTCCCACGCCCAAAGAGCCAGCAGGGAAAACTATGCCTTTTTCTAAAGCTCTTTGGGAACCGCTTGCGTAGCCCCACAGACCTGCGGGCTGCAGGCTTTCCTGCTGCCTTCAGCCTCAAAACCACCCTTTCCCACTTGGCGCCGGTCCAGGCACAAAAATGGCCATATGTCTGGAGATTGGTCCCATGCCCAAAGAGCGATGAGGGAAAACTATGCCTTGTGCTAAAGCTCTTTGGGAACTGCTTGCGTAGCCCCACAGACCTGGGGGCTGCAGGCTTTCCTGCTGCCTTCAGCCTCAAAACCACCCTTTCCCACTTGTGGCCGGTCCAGGCACAAAAATGGCCATATGTCTGGAGATTGGTCCCACGCCCAAAGAGCCAGCAGGGAAAACTATGCCTTGTTCGAAAGCTCTTTGGGAACCGCTTGCGTAGCCCCACACACCTGCGGGCTGCAGGCTTTCCTGCTGCCTTCAGCCTCAAAACCATCCTTTCCCACTTGGCGCCGCGCCAGCCACAAAAATGGCCATATGTCTGGAGATTGGTCCCTCGACCAAAGAGCCAGCAGGGAAAAGTATGCCTTGTTCTAAAGCTCTTTGGGAACCGCTTGCGTAGTCCCTCGGACCTGGGGGCTGCAGGCTTTTCTGGCGATTTCAGCCTCAAAACCACCCTTTCCCACTTGGCGCCACGCCAGGCACAAATATGGCCATATGTCTGGAGATGGGTCCCAAGCCCAAAGAGCCCGCAGGGAAAACTATGCCTTGTTCTAAAGCTCTTTGGGAACCGCTTGCGTAGCCCCACACACCTGCGGGCTGCAGGCTTTCCTGCTGCCTTCAGCCTCAAAACCACCCTTTCCCACTTGGCGCCGCGCCAGGCACGGAAATGGCAATATGTCTGATATGGGTCCCCCAACCAAAGAGCCAGGAGGGAAAACTATGCCTTGTTCTAAAGCTCTTTGGGAACCGCTTGCGTAGCCCCACACACCTGGGGGCTGCAGGCTTTCCTGCTGCCTTCAGCCTCAAAACCACCCTTTCCCACTTGGCGCCGCGCCAGGCACAAAAATGGCCATATGTCTGGAGATTGGTCCCATGCCCAAAGAGCCAGCAGGGAACACTATGCCTTGTTCTAAAGCTCTTTGGGAACCACTTGCGTAGCCCCACAGACCTGGGGGCTGCAGGCTTTCCTGCTGCCTTCAGCCTTAAAACCACCCTTTCCCACTTGGCGCTGCGCTAGGCACAAAAATGGCCATATGTCTGGAGATTGGTGCCACGCCCAAAGAGCCAGCAGGGAAAACTATGCCTTGTTCTAAAGCTCTTTGGGAACCGCTTGTGTAGCCCCACACACCTGCGGGCTGCAGGCTTTCCTGCTGCCTTCAGCCTCAAAACCACCCTTTCCCACTTGGCGCCGCGCCAGGCACAAAAATGGCCATATGTCTGGAGATTGGTCCCACGCCCAAAGAGCCAGCAGGGAAAACTATGCCTTGTTCTAAAGCTCTTTGGGAACCGCTTGCGTAGCCCCACACACCTGGGGGCTGCAGGCTTTCCTGGCGCCTTCAGCCTCAAAACCACCCTTTCCCACTTGGCGCCGCGCCAGGCAAAAAAATGGCCATATGTCTGGAGACTGGTCCCACGCCCAAAGAGCCAGCAGGGAAAACTATGCCTTGTTCTAAAGCTCTTTGGGAACCGCTTGCGTAGCCCCACACACCTGGGGGCTGCAGGCTTTCCTGCTGCCTTCAACCTCAAAACTTTCTTTCCCACTTGGCGCCGGTCCAGGCACAAAAATTGCCATATGTCTGGAGACTGGTCCCACGCCCAAAGAGCCAGCAGGGAAAACTATGCCTTGTTCTAAAGCTCTTTGGGAACTGCTTGCGTGGCCCCAGACACCTGGGGGCTGCAGGCTTTCCTGCTGCCTTCAGCCTCAGAACCACCCTTTCCCACTTGGCGCCGGTCCAGGCACAAAAATGGCCATATGGCTGGAGATTGGTCCCACGGCAAAAGAGCCAGCAGGGAAAACTATGCCTTGTTCTAAAGCTCTTTGGGAACTGCTTGCGTAGCCCCACACACCTGGGGGCTGCAGGCTTTCCTGGCGCCTTCAGCCTCAAAACCACCCTTTCCCACTTGGCGCCGCGCCAGGCTCAAAAATGGCCATATGTCTGGAGATTGCTCCCACGCCCAAAGAGCCAGCAGGGAAAACTATGCCTTGTTCTAAAGCTCTTTGGGAACCGCTTGTGTAGCCCCACAGACCTGGGGGCTGCAGGCTTTCCTGCTGCCTTCAGCCTCAAAACCACCCTTTCCCACTTGTGGCCGGTCCAGGCACAAAAATGGCCATATGTCTGGAGATTGGTCCCACGCCCAAAGAGCCAGCAGGGAAAACTATGCCTTGTTCGAAAGCTCTTTGGGAACCGCTTGCGTAGCCCCACACACCTGCGGGCTGCAGGCTTTCCTGCTGCCTTCAGCCTCAAAACCATCCTTTCCCACTTGGCGCCGCGCCAGCCACAAAAATGGCCATATGTCTGGAGATTGGTCCCTCGACCAAAGAGCCAGCAGGGAAAAGTATGCCTTGTTCTAAAGCTCTTTGGGAACCGCTTGCGTAGTCCCTCGGACCTGGGGACTGCAGGCTTTTCTGGCGATTTCAGCCTCAAAACCACCCTTTCCCACTTGGCGCCACGCCAGGCACAAATATGGCCATATGTCTGGAGATGGGTCCCAAGCCCAAAGAGCCAGGAGGGAAAACTATGCCTTGTTCTAAAGCTCTTTGGGAACCGCTTGCGTAGCCCCACACACCTGCGGGCTGCAGGCTTTCCTGCTGCCTTCAGCCTCAAAACCACCCTTTCCCACTTGGCGCCGCGCCAGGCACGGAAATGGCAATATGTCTGATATGGGTCCCCCAACCAAAGAGCCAGGAGGGAAAACTATGCCTTGTTCTAAAGCTCTTTGGGAACCGCTTGCGTAGCCCCACACACCTGGGGGCTGCAGGCTTTCCTGCTGCCTTCAGCCTCAAAACCACCCTTTCCCACTTTGCGCCGCGCCAGGCACAAAAATGGCCATATGTCTGGAGATTGGTCCCATGCCCAAAGAGCCAGCAGGGAACACTATGCCTTCTTCTAAAGCTCTTTGGGAACCACTTGCGTAGCCCCACAGACCTGGGGGCTGCAGGCTTTCCTGCTGCCTTCAGCCTTAAAACCACCCTTTCCCACTTGGCGCTGCGCTAGGCACAAAAATGGCCATATGTCTGGAGATTGGTGCCACGCCCAAAGAGCCAGCAGGGAAAACTATGCCTTGTTCTAAAGCTCTTTGGGAACCGCTTGTGTAGCCCCACACACCTGCGGGCTGCAGGCTTTCCTGCTGCCTTCAGCCTCAAAACCACCCTTTCCCACTTGGCGCCGCGCCAGGCACAAAAATGGCCATATGTCTGGAGATTGGTCCCACGCCCAAAGAGCCAGGAGGGAAAACTATGCCTTGTTCTAAAGCTCTTTGGGAACCGCTTGCGTAGCCCCACACACCTGGGGGCTGCAGGCTTTCCTGGCGCCTTCAGCCTCAAAACCACCCTTTCCCACTTGGCGCCGCGCCAGGCAAAAAAATGGCCATATGTCTGGAGACTGGTCCCACGCCCAAAGAGCCAGCAGGGAAAACTATGCCTTGTTCTAAAGCTCTTTGGGAACCGCTTGCGTAGCCCCACACACCTGGGGGCTGCAGGCTTTCCTGCTGCCTTCAGCCTCAAAACTTTCTTTCCCACTTGGCGCCGGTCCAGGCACAAAAATTGCCATATGTCTGGAGACTGGTCCCACGCCCAAAGAGCCAGCAGGGAAAACTATGCCTTGTTCTAAAGCTCTTTGGGAACTGCTTGCGTGGCCCCAGACACCTGGGGGCTGCAGGCTTTCCTGCTGCCTTCAGCCTCAGAACCACCCTTTCCCACTTGGCGCCGGTCCAGGCACAAAAATGGCCATATGTCTGGAGATTGGTCCCACGGCAAAAGAGCCAGCAGGGAAAACTATGCCTTGTTCTAAAGCTCTTTGGGAACCGCTTGCGTAGCCCCACACACCTGGGGGCTGCAGGCTTTCCTGGCGCCTTCAGCCTCAAAACCACCCTTTCCCACTTGGCGCCGCGCCAGGCTCAAAAATGGCCATATGTCTGGAGATTGCTCCCACGCCCAAAGAGCCAGCAGGGAAAACTATGCCTTGTTCTAAAGCTCTTTGGGAACCGCTTGTGTAGCCCCACACACCTGGGGGCTGCAGGCTTTCCTGCTGCCTTCAGCCTAAAAAACACCCTTTCCCACTTGGCGCCGCGCCAGGCACAAAAATGGCCATATGTCTGGAGATTGGTCCCATGCCCAAAGAGCCAGGAGGGAACACTATGCCTTGTTCTAAAGCTCTTTGGGAACCACTTGCGTAGCCCCACACACCTGGGGGCTGCAGGCTTTCCTGCTGCCTTCAGCCTTAAAACCACCCTTTCCCACTACGCGCTGCGCTAGGCACAAAAATGGCCATATGTCTGGAGATTGGTCCCACGCCCAAAGAGCCAGCAGGGAAAACTATGCCTTGTTCTAAAGCTCTTTGGGAACCGCTTGTGTAGCCCCACACACCTGGGGGCTGCAGGCTTTCCTGCTGCCTTCAGCCTCAAAACCACCCTTTCCCACTTGGCGCCGCGCCAGGCACAAAAATGGCCATATGTCTGGAGATTGGTCCCACGCCCAAAGAGCCAGCAGGGAAAACTATGCCTTGTTCTAAAGCTCTTTGGGAACCGCTTGCGTAGCCCCACACACCTGGGGGCTGCAGGCTTTCCTGCTGCCTTCAGACTCAAAACTTTCTTTCCCACTTGGCGCCGCGCCAGGCACAAAAATTGCCATATGTCTGGAGACTGGTCCCACGCCCAAAGAGCCAGCAGGGAAAACTATGCCTTGTTCTAAAGCTCTTTGGGAACCGCTTGCGTGGCCCCACACACCTGGGGGCTGCAGGCTTTCCTGCTGCCTTCAGCCTCAGAACCACCCTTTCCCACTTGGCGCCGGTCCAGGCACAAAAATGGCCATATGTCTGGAGACTGGTCCCACGCCCAAAGAGCCATGAGGGAAAACTATGCCTTGTTCTAAAGCTCTTTGGGAACTGCTTGCGTAGCCCCACAGACCTGGGGGCTGCAGGCTTTCCTGCTGCCTTCAGCCTCAAAACTTTCTTTCCCACTTGGCGCCGCGCCAGGCACAAAAATGGCCATATGTCTGGAGACTGGTCCCATGCCCAAAGAGCCAGCAGGGAAAACTAGGCCTTGTTCTAAAGCTCTTTGGGAACCGCTTGCGTAGCCCCACACACCTGGGGGCTGCAGGCTTTCCTGCTGCCTTCAGCCTCAAAAGCACCCTTTCCCACTTGGCGCCGGTCCAGGCTCAAAAATGCCCATATGTCTGGAGATTGGTCCCACGCCCAAAGAGCCCGCAGGGAAAACTATGCCTTGTTCTAAAGCTCTTTGGGAACCGCTTGCGTAGCCCCACACACCTGGGGGCTGCAGGCTTTCCTGCGGCCTTCAGACTCAAAACCACCCTTTCCCACTTGGCGCCGTGCCAGGCACAAAAATGGCCATATGTCTGGAGATTGGTCCCACGCCCAAAGAGCCAGCAGGGAAAACTATGCCTTGTTCTAAAGCTCTTTGGGAACCGCTTGCGTAGCCCCACGGACCTGCGGGCTGCAGGCTTTCCTGCTGCCTTCAGCCTCAAAACCACCCTTTCCCACTTGGCGCCGCGCCAGGCACAAAAATGGCCATATGTCTGGAGATTGGTCCCACGCCCAAAGAGCCAGGAGGGAAAACTATGCATTGTTCTAAAGCTCTTTGGGAACCGCTTGCGTAGCCCCACACACCTGGGGGCTGCAGGCTTTCCTGGCGCCTTCAGCCTCAAAACCACCCTTTCCCACTTGGCGCCGCGCCAGGCAAAAAAATGGCGATATGTCTGGAGATTGCTCCCACGCCCAAAGAGCCAGCAGGGAACACTATGCCTTGTTCTAAAGCTCTTTGGGAACCGCTTGTGTAGCCCCACACACCTGGGGGCTGCAGGCTTTCCTGCTGCCTTCAGCCTCAAAACCACCCTTCGCACTTGGCGCCGCGCCAGGCACAAAAATGGCCATATGTCTGGAGATTGGTCCCACGCCCAAAGAGCCAGCAGGGAAAACTATGCCTTTTTCTAAAGCTCTTTGGGAACCGCTTGCGTAGCCCCACAGACCTGCGGGCTGCAGGCTTTCCTGCTGCCTTCAGCCTCAAAACCACCCTTTCCCACTTGGCGCCGGTCCAGGCACAAAAATGGCCATATGTCTGGAGATTGGTCCCATGCCCAAAGAGCGATGAGGGAAAACTATGCCTTGTGCTAAAGCTCTTTGGGAACTGCTTGCGTAGCCCCACAGACCTGGGGGCTGCAGGCTTTCCTGCTGCCTTCAGCCTCAAAACCACCCTTTCCCACTTGTGGCCGGTCCAGGCACAAAAATGGCCATATGTCTGGAGATTGGTCCCACGCCCAAAGAGCCAGCAGGGAAAACTATGCCTTGTTCGAAAGCTCTTTGGGAACCGCTTGCGTAGCCCCACACACCTGCGGGCTGCAGGCTTTCCTGCTGCCTTCAGCCTCAAAACCATCCTTTCCCACTTGGCGCCGCGCCAGCCACAAAAATGGCCATATGTCTGGAGATTGGTCCCTCGACCAAAGAGCCAGCAGGGAAAAGTATGCCTTGTTCTAAAGCTCTTTGGGAACCGCTTGCGTAGTCCCTCGGACCTGGGGACTGCAGGCTTTTCTGGCGATTTCAGCCTCAAAACCACCCTTTCCCACTTGGCGCCACGCCAGGCACAAATATGGCCATATGTCTGGAGATGGGTCCCAAGCCCAAAGAGCCCGCAGGGAAAACTATGCCTTGTTCTAAAGCTCTTTGGGAACCGCTTGCGTAGCCCCACACACCTGCGGGCTGCAGGCTTTCCTGCTGCCTTCAGCCTCAAAACCACCCTTTCCCACTTGGCGCCGCGCCAGGCACGGAAATGGCAATATGTCTGATATGGGTCCCCCAACCAAAGAGCCAGGAGGGAAAACTATGCCTTGTTCTAAAGCTCTTTGGGAACCGCTTGCGTAGCCCCACACACCTGGGGGCTGCAGGCTTTCCTGCTGCCTTCAGCCTCAAAACCACCCTTTCCCACTTGGCGCCGCGCCAGGCACAAAAATTGCCATATGTCTGGAGACTGGTCCCACGCCCAAAGAGCCAGCAGGGAAAATTATGCCTTGTTCTAAAGCTCTTTGGGAACTGCTTGCGTGGCCCCAGACACCTGGGGGCTGCAGGCTTTCCTGCTGCCTTCAGCCTCAGAACCACCCTTTCCCACTTGGCGCCGGTCCAGGCACAAAAATGGCCATATGTCTGGAGATTGGTCCCACGGCAAAAGAGCCAGCAGGGAAAACTATGCCTTGTTCTAAAGCTCTTTGGGAACCGCTTGCGTAGCCCCACACACCTGGGGGCTGCAGGCTTTCCTGGCGCCTTCAGCCTCAAAACCACCCTTTCCCACTTGGCGCCGCGCCAGGCTCAAAAATGGCCATATGTCTGGAGATTGCTCCCACGCCCAAAGAGCCAGCAGGGAAAACTATGCCTTGTTCTAAAGCTCTTTGGGAACCGCTTGTGTAGCCCCACACACCTGGGGGCTGCAGGCTTTCCTGCTGCCTTCAGCCTCAAAACCACCCTTTCCCACTTGGCGCCGCGCCAGGCACAAAAATGGCCATATGTCTGGAGATTGGTCCCATGCCCAAAGAGCCAGGAGGGAACACTATGCCTTGTTCTAAAGCTCTTTGGGAACCACTTGCGTAGCCCCACACACCTGGGGGCTGCAGGCTTTCCTGCTGCCTTCAGCCTTAAAACCACCCTTTCCCACTACGCGCTGCGCTAGGCACAAAAATGGCCATATGTCTGGAGATTGGTCCCACGCCCAAAGAGCCAGCAGGGAAAACTATGCCTTGTTCTAAAGCTCTTTGGGAACCGCTTGTGTAGCCCCACACACCTGGGGGCTGCAGGCTTTCCTGCTGCCTTCAGCCTCAAAACCACCCTTTCCCACTTGGCGCCGCGCCAGGCACAAAAATGGCCATATGTCTGGAGATTGGTCCCACGCCCAAAGAGCCAGCAGGGAAAACTATGCCTTGTTCTAAAGCTCTTTGGGAACCGCTTGCGTAGCCCCACACACCTGGGGGCTGCAGGCTTTCCTGCTGCCTTCAGACTCAAAACTTTCTTTCCCACTTGGCGCCGCGCCAGGCACAAAAATTGCCATATGTCTGGAGACTGGTCCCACGCCCAAAGAGCCAGCAGGGAAAACTATGCCTTGTTCTAAAGCTCTTTGGGAACCGCTTGCGTGGCCCCACACACCTGGGGGCTGCAGGCTTTCCTGCTGCCTTCAGCCTCAGAACCACCCTTTCCCACTTGGCGCCGGTCCAGGCACAAAAATGGCCATATGTCTGGAGATTGGTCCCACGGCAAAAGAGCCAGCAGGGAAAACTATGCCTTGTTCTAAAGCTCTTTGGGAACCGCTTGCGTAGCCCCACACACCTGGGGGCTGCAGGCTTTCCTGGCGCCTTCAGCCTCAAAACCACCCTTTCCCACTTGGCGCCGCGCCAGGCTCAAAAATGGCCATATGTCTGGAGATTGGTCCCACGCCCAAAGAGCCAGCAGGGAAAACTATGCCTTGTTCTAAAGCTCTTTGGGAACCACTTGCTTAGCCGCACAGACCTGGGGGTTGCAGGCTTTCCTGCTGCCTTCAGCCTCAAAACCACCCTTCCCACTTGGCGCCGTCCAGGCACAAAAATGGCCATATGTCTGGAGATTGGTCCCATGCCCAAAGAGCCAGCAGGGAAAACTATGCCTTGTTCTAAAGCTCTTTGGGAACCGCTTGCGTAGCCCCACACACCTGGGGGCTGCAGGCTTTCCTGCTGCCTTCAGCCTCAAAACCACCCTTTCCCACTTGGCGCCGCGCCAGGCACAAAAATGGCCATATGTCTGGAGATTGGTCCCACGCCCAAAGAGCCAGCAGGGAAAACTATGCCTTGTGCTAAAGCTCTTTGGGAACCGCTTGCGGAGCCCAACACACCTGGGGGCTGCAGGCTTTCCTGCTGCCTTCAGCCTCAAAACCACCCTTTCCCACTTGGCGTCGTGCCAGGCTCAAAAATGGCCATATATCTGGAGATTGGTCCCACGGCAAAAGAGCCAGCAGGGAAAACTATGCCTTGTTCTAAAGCTCTTTGGGAACCGCTTGCGTAGCCCCACACACCTGCGGGCTGCAGGCTTTCCTGCTGCCTTCAGCCTCAAAACCACCCTTTCCCACTTGTGGCCGGTCCAGGCACAAAAATGGCCATATGTCTGGAGATTGGTCCCACGCCCAAAGAGCCAGCAGGGAAAACTATGCCTTGTTCGAAAGCTCTTTGGGAACCGCTTGCGTAGCCCCACACACCTGCGGGCTGCAGGCTTTCCTGCTGCCTTCAGCCTCAAAACCATCCTTTCCCACTTGGCGCCGCGCCAGCCACAAAAATGGCCATATGTCTGGAGATTGGTCCCTCGACCAAAGAGCCAGCAGGGAAAAGTATGCCTTGTTCTAAAGCTCTTTGGGAACCGCTTGCGTAGTCCCTCGGACCTGGGGACTGCAGGCTTTTCTGGCGATTTCAGCCTCAAAACCACCCTTTCCCACTTGGCGCCACGCCAGGCACAAATATGGCCATATGTCTGGAGATGGGTCCCAAGCCCAAAGAGCCCGCAGGGAAAACTATGCCTTGTTCTAAAGCTCTTTGGGAACCGCTTGCGTAGCCCCACACACCTGCGGGCTGCAGGCTTTCCTGCTGCCTTCAGCCTCAAAACCACCCTTTCCCACTTGGCGCCGCGCCAGGCACGGAAATGGCAATATGTCTGATATGGGTCCCCCAACCAAAGAGCCAGGAGGGAAAACTATGCCTTGTTCTAAAGCTCTTTGGGAACCGCTTGCGTAGCCCCACACACCTGGGGGCTGCAGGCTTTCCTGTTGCCTTCAGCCTCAAAACCACCCTTTCCCACTTTGCGCCGCGCCAGGCACAAAAATGGCCATATGTCTGGAGATTGGTCCCATGCCCAAAGAGCCAGCAGGGAACACTATGCCTTGTTCTAAAGCTCTTTGGGAACCACTTGCGTAGCCCCACAGACCTGGGGGCTGCAGGCTTTCCTGCTGCCTTCAGCCTTAAAACCACCCTTTCCCACTTGGCGCTGCGCTAGGCACAAAAATGGCCATATGTCTGGAGATTGGTGCCACGCCCAAAGAGCCAGCAGGGAAAACTATGCCTTGTTCTAAAGCTCTTTGGGAACCGCTTGTGTAGCCCCACACACCTGCGGGCTGCAGGCTTTCCTGCTGCCTTCAGCCTCAAAACCACCCTTTCCCACTTGGCGCCGCGCCAGGCACAAAAATGGCCATATGTCTGGAGATTGGTCCCACGCCCAAAGAGCCAGGAGGGAAAACTATGCCTTGTTCTAAAGCTCTTTGGGAACCGCTTGCGTAGCCCCACACACCTGGGGGCTGCAGGCTTTCCTGGCGCCTTCAGCCTCAAAACCACCCTTTCCCACTTGGCGCCGCGCCAGGCAAAAAAATGGCCATATGTCTGGAGACTGGTCCCACGCCCAAAGAGCCAGCAGGGAAAACTATGCCTTGTTCTAAAGCTCTTTGGGAACCGCTTGCGTAGCCCCACACACCTGGGGGCTGCAGGCTTTCCTGCTGCCTTCAACCTCAAAACTTTCTTTCCCACTTGGCGCCGGTCCAGGCACAAAAATTGCCATATGTCTGGAGACTGGTCCCACGCCCAAAGAGCCAGCAGGGAAAACTATGCCTTGTTCTAAAGCTCTTTGGGAACTGCTTGCGTGGCCCCAGACACCTGGGGGCTGCAGGCTTTCCTGCTGCCTTCAGCCTCAGAACCACCCTTTCCCACTTGGCGCCGGTCCAGGCACAAAAATGGCCATATGTCTGGAGATTGGTCCCACGGCAAAAGAGCCAGCAGGGAAAACTATGCCTTGTTCTAAAGCTCTTTGGGAACCGCTTGCGTAGCCCCACACACCTGGGGGCTGCAGGCTTTCCTGGCGCCTTCAGCCTCAAAACCACCCTTTCCCACTTGGCGCCGCGCCAGGCTCAAAAATGGCCATATGTCTGGAGATTGCTCCCACGCCCAAAGAGCCAGCAGGGAAAACTATGCCTTGTTCTAAAGCTCTTTGGGAACCGCTTGTGTAGCCCCACACACCTGGGGGCTGCAGGCTTTCCTGCTGCCTTCAGCCTCAAAACCACCCTTTCCCACTTGGCGCTGCGCTAGGCACAAAAATGGCCATATGTCTGGAGATTGGTGCCACGCCCAAAGAGCCAGCAGGGAAAACTATGCCTTGTTCTAAAGCTCTTTGGGAACCGCTTGTGTAGCCCCACACACCTGCGGGCTGCAGGCTTTCCTGCTGCCTTCAGCCTCAAAACCACCCTTTCCCACTTGGCGCCGCGCCAGGCACAAAAATGGCCATATGTCTGGAGATTGGTCCCACGCCCAAAGAGCCAGGAGGGAAAACTATGCCTTGTTCTAAAGCTCTTTGGGAACCGCTTGCGTAGCCCCACACACCTGGGGGCTGCAGGCTTTCCTGGCGCCTTCAGCCTCAAAACCACCCTTTCCCACTTGGCGCCGCGCCAGGCAAAAAAATGGCCATATGTCTGGAGACTGGTCCCACGCCCAAAGAGCCAGCAGGGAAAACTATGCCTTGTTCTAAAGCTCTTTGGGAACCGCTTGCGTAGCCCCACACACCTGGGGGCTGCAGGCTTTCCTGCT
This sequence comes from Larus michahellis, assembly GCF_964199755.1. Lineage (NCBI taxonomy): Eukaryota > Metazoa > Chordata > Aves > Charadriiformes > Laridae > Larus > Larus michahellis. Next base: position 141,616 of record NW_027436321.1, on the reverse strand, counting down.
GCCTTCAACCTCAAAACTTTCTTTCCCACTTGGCGCCGGTCCAGGCACAAAAATTGCCATATGTCTGGAGACTGGTCCCACGCCCAAAGAGCCAGCAGGGAAAACTATGCCTTGTTCTAAAGCTCTTTGGGAACTGCTTGCGTGGCCCCAGACACCTGGGGGCTGCAGGCTTTCCTGCTGCCTTCAGCCTCAGAACCACCCTTTCCCACTTGGCGCCGGTCCAGGCACAAAAATGGCCATATGTCTGGAGATTGGTCCCACGGCAAAAGAGCCAGCAGGGAAAACTATGCCTTGTTCTAAAGCTCTTTGGGAACCGCTTGCGTAGCCCCACACACCTGGGGGCTGCAGGCTTTCCTGGCGCCTTCAGCCTCAAAACCACCCTTTCCCACTTGGCGCCGCGCCAGGCTCAAAAATGGCCATATGTCTGGAGATTGCTCCCACGCCCAAAGAGCCAGCAGGGAAAACTATGCCTTGTTCTAAAGCTCTTTGGGAACCGCTTGTGTAGCCCCACACACCTGGGGGCTGCAGGCTTTCCTGCTGCCTTCAGCCTCAAAACCACCCTTTCCAACTTGGCGCCGCGCCAGGCACAAAAATGGCCATATGTCTGGAGATTGGTCCCATGCCCAAAGAGCCAGGAGGGAACACTATGCCTTGTTCTAAAGCTCTTTGGGAACCACTTGCGTAGCCCCACACACCTGGGGGCTGCAGGCTTTCCTGCTGCCTTCAGCCTTAAAACCACCCTTTCCCACTACGCGCTGCGCTAGGCACAAAAATGGCCATATGTCTGGAGATTGGTCCCACGCCCAAAGAGCCAGCAGGGAAAACTATGCCTTGTTCTAAAGCTCTTTGGGAACCGCTTGTGTAGCCCCACACACCTGGGGGCTGCAGGCTTTCCTGCTGCCTTCAGCCTCAAAAGCACCCTTTCCCACTTGGCGCCGGTCCAGGCTCAAAAATGCCCATATGTCTGGAGATTGGTCCCACGCCCAAAGAGCCCGCAGGGAAAACTATGCCTTGTTCTAAAGCTCTTTGGGAACCGCTTGCGTAGCCCCACACACCTGGGGGCTGCAGGCTTTCCTGCGGCCTTCAGACTCAAAACCACCCTTTCCCACTTGGCGCCGTGCCAGGCACAAAAATGGCCATATGTCTGGAGATTGGTCCCACGCCCAAAGAGCCAGCAGGGAAAACTATGCCTTGTTCTAAAGCTCTTTGGGAACCGCTTGTGTAGCCCCACACACCTGCGGGCTGCAGGCTTTCCTGCTGCCTTCAGCCTCAAAACCACCCTTTCCCACTTGGCGCCGCGCCAGGCACAAAAATGGCCATGTGTCTGGAGATTGGTCCCACGCCCAAAGAGCCAGGAGGGAAAACTATGCATTGTTCTAAAGCTCTTTGGGAACCGCTTGCGTAGCCCCACACACCTGGGGGCTGCAGGCTTTCCTGGCGCCTTCAGCCTCAAAACCACCCTTTCCCACTTGGCGCCGCGCCAGGCAAAAAAATGGCCATATGTCTGGAGATTGCTCCCACGCCCAAAGAGCCAGCAGGGAACACTATGCCTTGTTCTAAAGCTCTTTGGGAACCGCTTGTGTAGCCCCACACACCTGGGGGCTGCAGGCTTTCCTGCTGCCTTCAGCCTCAAAACCACCCTTCGCACTTGGCGCCGCGCCAGGCACAAAAATGGCCATATGTCTGGAGATTGGTCCCACGCCCAAAGAGCCAGCAGGGAAAACTATGCCTTTTTCTAAAGCTCTTTGGGAACCGCTTGCGTAGCCCCACAGACCTGCGGGCTGCAGGCTTTCCTGCTGCCTTCAGCCTCAAAACCACCCTTTCCCACTTGGCGCCGGTCCAGGCACAAAAATGGCCATATGTCTGGAGATTGGTCCCATGCCCAAAGAGCGATGAGGGAAAACTATGCCTTGTGCTAAAGCTCTTTGGGAACTGCTTGCGTAGCCCCACAGACCTGGGGGCTGCAGGCTTTCCTGCTGCCTTCAGCCTCAAAACCACCCTTTCCCACTTGTGGCCGGTCCAGGCACAAAAATGGCCATATGTCTGGAGATTGGTCCCACGCCCAAAGAGCCAGCAGGGAAAACTATGCCTTGTTCGAAAGCTCTTTGGGAACCGCTTGCGTAGCCCCACACACCTGCGGGCTGCAGGCTTTCCTGCTGCCTTCAGCCTCAAAACCATCCTTTCCCACTTGGCGCCGCGCCAGCCACAAAAATGGCCATATGTCTGGAGATTGGTCCCTCGACCAAAGAGCCAGCAGGGAAAAGTATGCCTTGTTCTAAAGCTCTTTGGGAACCGCTTGCGTAGTCCCTCGGACCTGGGGACTGCAGGCTTTTCTGGCGATTTCAGCCTCAAAACCACCCTTTCCCACTTGGCGCCACGCCAGGCACAAATATGGCCATATGTCTGGAGATGGGTCCCAAGCCCAAAGAGCCCGCAGGGAAAACTATGCCTTGTTCTAAAGCTCTTTGGGAACCGCTTGCGTAGCCCCACACACCTGCGGGCTGCAGGCTTTCCTGCTGCCTTCAGCCTCAAAACCACCCTTTCCCACTTGGCGCCGCGCCAGGCACGGAAATGGCAATATGTCTGATATGGGTCCCCCAACCAAAGAGCCAGGAGGGAAAACTATGCCTTGTTCTAAAGCTCTTTGGGAACCGCTTGCGTAGCCCCACACACCTGGGGGCTGCAGGCTTTCCTGCTGCCTTCAGCCTCAAAACCACCCTTTCCCACTTGGCGCCGCGCCAGGCACAAAAATTGCCATATGTCTGGAGACTGGTCCCACGCCCAAAGAGCCAGCAGGGAAAACTATGCCTTGTTCTAAAGCTCTTTGGGAACTGCTTGCGTGGCCCCAGACACCTGGGGGCTGCAGGCTTTCCTGCTGCCTTCAGCCTCAGAACCACCCTTTCCCACTTGGCGCCGGTCCAGGCACAAAAATGGCCATATGTCTGGAGATTGGTCCCACGGCAAAAGAGCCAGCAGGGAAAACTATGCCTTGTTCTAAAGCTCTTTGGGAACCGCTTGCGTAGCCCCACACACCTGGGGGCTGCAGGCTTTCCTGGCGCCTTCAGCCTCAAAACCACCCTTTCCCACTTGGCGCCGCGCCAGGCTCAAAAATGGCCATATGTCTGGAGATTGGTCCCACGCCCAAAGAGCCAGCAGGGAAAACTATGCCTTGTTCTAAAGCTCTTTGGGAACCGCTTGTGTAGCCCCACACACCTGGGGGCTGCAGGCTTTCCTGCTGCCTTCAGCCTCAAAACCACCCTTTCCCACTTGGCGCCGCGCCAGGCACAAAAATGGCCATATGTCTGGAGATTGGTCCCATGCCCAAAGAGCCAGGAGGGAACACTATGCCTTGTTCTAAAGCTCTTTGGGAACCACTTGCGTAGCCCCACACACCTGCGGGCTGCAGGCTTTCCTGCTGCCTTCAGCCTTAAAACCACCCTTTCCCACTACGCGCTGCGCTAGGCACAAAAATGGCCATATGTCTGGAGATTGGTCCCACGCCCAAAGAGCCAGCAGGGAAAACTATGCCTTGTTCTAAAGCTCTTTGGGAACCGCTTGTGTAGCCCCACACACCTGGGGGCTGCAGGCTTTCCTGCTGCCTTCAGCCTCAAAACCACCCTTTCCCACTTGGCGCCGCGCCAGGCACAAAAATGGCCATATGTCTGGAGGTTGGTCCCACGCCCAAAGAGCCAGCAGGGAAAACTATGCCTTGTTCTAAAGCTCTTTGGGAACCGCTTGCGTAGCCCCACACACCTGGGGGCTGCAGGCTTTCCTGCTGCCTTCAGACTCAAAACTTTCTTTCCCACTTGGCGCCGCGCCAGGCACAAAAATTGCCATATGTCTGGAGACTGGTCCCACGCCCAAAGAGCCAGCAGGGAAAACTATGCCTTGTTCTAAAGCTCTTTGGGAACCGCTTGCGTGGCCCCACACACCTGGGGGCTGCAGGCTTTCCTGCTGCCTTCAGCCTCAGAACCACCCTTTCCCACTTGGCGCCGGTCCAGGCACAAAAATGGCCATATGTCTGGAGATTGGTCCCACGGCAAAAGAGCCAGCAGGGAAAACTATGCCTTGTTCTAAAGCTCTTTGGGAACCGCTTGCGTAGCCCCACACACCTGGGGGCTGCAGGCTTTCCTGGCGCCTTCAGCCTCAAAACCACCCTTTCCCACTTGGCGCCGCGCCAGGCTCAAAAATGGCCATATGTCTGGAGATTGGTCCCACGCCCAAAGAGCCAGCAGGGAAAACTATGCCTTGTTCTAAAGCTCTTTGGGAACCACTTGCTTAGCCGCACAGACCTGGGGGTTGCAGGCTTTCCTGCTGCCTTCAGCCTCAAAACCACCCTTCCCACTTGGCGCCGTCCAGGCACAAAAATGGCCATATGTCTGGAGATTGGTCCCATGCCCAAAGAGCCAGCAGGGAAAACTATGCCTTGTTCTAAAGCTCTTTGGGAACCGCTTGCGTAGCCCCACACACCTGGGGGCTGCAGGCTTTCCTGCTGCCTTCAGCCTCAAAACCACCCTTTCCCACTTGGCGCCGCGCCAGGCACAAAAATGGCCATATGTCTGGAGATTGGTCCCACGCCCAAAGAGCCAGCAGGGAAAACTATGCCTTGTGCTAAAGCTCTTTGGGAACCGCTTGCGGAGCCCAACACACCTGGGGGCTGCAGGCTTTCCTGCTGCCTTCAGCCTCAAAACCACCCTTTCCCACTTGGCGTCGTGCCAGGCTCAAAAATGGCCATATATCTGGAGATTGGTCCCACGACCAAAGAGCCCGCAGTGAAAAGTATGCCTTGTTCTAAAGCTCTTTGGGAACCACTGGCGTAGCCACACAGACCTGGGGGGCTGCAGGCTTTCCTGCTGCCTTCAGCCTCAAAACCACCCTTCCCACTTGGCGCCGGTCCAGGCACAAAAATGGCCATATGTCTGGAGATTGGTCCCACGGCAAAAGAGCCAGCAGGGAAAACTATGCCTTGTTCTAAAGCTCTTTGGGAACCGCTTGCGTAGCCCCACACACCTGCGGGCTGCAGGCTTTCCTGGCGCCTTCAGCCTCAAAACCACCCTTTCCCACTTGGCGCCGCGCCAGGCTCAAAAATGGCCATATGTCTGGAGATTGCTCCCACGCCCAAAGAGCCAGCAGGGAACACTATGCCTTGTTCTAAAGCTCTTTGGGAACCGCTTGTGTAGCCCCACACACCTGGGGTCTGCAGGCTTTCCTGCTGCCTTCAGCCTCAAAACCACCCTTCGCACTTGGCGCCGCGCCAGGCCCAAAAATGGCCATATGTCTGGAGATGGGTCCCATGCCCAAAGAGCCAGCAGGGAAAACTATGCCTTTTTCTAAAGCTCTTTGGGAACCGCTTGCGTAGCCCCACACACCTGCGGGCTGCAGGCTTTCCTGCTGCCTTCAGCCTCAAAACCACCCTTTCCCACTTGGCGCCGGTCCAGGCACAAAAATGGCCATATGTCTGCAGATTGGTCCCATGCCCAAAGAGCGATGAGGGAAAACTATGCCTTGTGCTAAAGCTCTTTGGGAACTGCTTGCGTAGCCCCACAGACCTGGGGGCTGCAGGCTTTCCTGCTGCCTTCAGCCTCAAAACCACCCTTTCCCACTTGTGGCCGGTCCAGGCACAAAAATGGCCATATGTCTGGAGATTGGTCCCACGCCCAAAGAGCCAGCAGGGAAAACTATGCCTTGTTCGAAAGCTCTTTGGGAACCGCTTGCGTAGCCCCACACACCTGCGGGCTGCAGGCTTTCCTGCTGCCTTCAGCCTCAAAACCATCCTTTCCCACTTGGCGCCGCGCCAGCCACAAAAATGGCCATATGTCTGGAGATTGGTCCCTCGACCAAAGAGCCAGCAGGGAAAAGTATGCCTTGTTCTAAAGCTCTTTGGGAACCGCTTGCGTAGTCCCTCGGACCTGGGGACTGCAGGCTTTTCTGGCGATTTCAGCCTCAAAACCACCCTTTCCCACTTGGCGCCACGCCAGGCACAAATATGGCCATATGTCTGGAGATGGGTCCCAAGCCCAAAGAGCCCGCAGGGAAAACTATGCCTTGTTCTAAAGCTCTTTGGGAACCGCTTGCGTAGCCCCACACACCTGCGGGCTGCAGGCTTTCCTGCTGCCTTCAGCCTCAAAACCACCCTTTCCCACTTGGCGCCGCGCCAGGCACGGAAATGGCAATATGTCTGATATGGGTCCCCCAACCAAAGAGCCAGGAGGGAAAACTATGCCTTGTTCTAAAGCTCTTTGGGAACCGCTTGCGTAGCCCCACACACCTGGGGGCTGCAGGCTTTCCTGCTGCCTTCAGCCTCAAAACCACCCTTTCCCACTTGGCGCCGCGCCAGGCACAAAAATTGCCATATGTCTGGAGACTGGACCCACGCCCAAAGAGCCAGCAGGGAAAACTATGCCTTGTTCTAAAGCTCTTTGGGAACTGCTTGCGTGGCCCCAGACACCTGGGGGCTGCAGGCTTTCCTGCTGCCTTCAGCCTCAGAACCACCCTTTACCACTTGGCGCCGGTCCAGGCACAAAAATGGCCATATGTCTGGAGATTGGTCCCACGGCAAAAGAGCCAGCAGGGAAAACTATGCCTTGTTCTAAAGCTCTTTGGGAACCGCTTGCGTAGCCCCACACACCTGGGGGCTGCAGGCTTTCCTGGCGCCTTCAGCCTCAAAACCACCCTTTCCCACTTGGCGCCGCGCCAGGCTCAAAAATGGCCATATGTCTGGAGATTGCTCCCACGCCCAAAGAGCCAGCAGGGAAAACTATGCCTTGTTCTAAAGCTCTTTGGGAACCGCTTGTGTAGCCCCACACACCTGGGGGCTGCAGGCTTTCCTGCTGCCTTCAGCCTCAAAACCACCCTTTCCCACTTGGCGCCGCGCCAGGCACAAAAATGGCCATATGTCTGGAGATTGGTCCCATGCCCAAAGAGCCAGGAGGGAACACTATGCCTTGTTCTAAAGCTCTTTGGGAACCACTTGCGTAGCCCCACACACCTGGGGGCTGCAGGCTTTCCTGCTGCCTTCAGCCTTAAAACCACCCTTTCCCACTACGCGCTGCGCTAGGCACAAAAATGGCCATATGTCTGGAGATTGGTCCCACGCCCAAAGAGCCAGCAGGGAAAACTATGCCTTGTTCTAAAGCTCTTTGGGAACCGCTTGCGTAGCCCCACACACCTGGGGGCTGCAGGCTTTCCTGCTGCCTTCAGACTCAAAACTTTCTTTCCCACTTGGCGCCGCGCCAGGCACAAAAATTGCCATATGTCTGGAGACTGGTCCCACGCCCAAAGAGCCAGCAGGGAAAACTATGCCTTGTTCTAAAGCTCTTTGGGAACCGCTTGCGTGGCCCCACACACCTGGGGGCTGCAGGCTTTCCTGCTGCCTTCAGCCTCAGAACCACCCTTTCCCACTTGGCGCCGGTCCAGGCACAAAAATGGCCATATGTCTGGAGATTGGTCCCACGCCCAAAGAGCCAGCAGGGAAAACTATGCCTTGTTCTAAAGCTCTTTGGGAACCGCTTGCGTAGCCCCACACACCTGGGGGCTGCAGGCTTTCCTGGCGCCTTCAGCCTCAAAACCACCCTTTCCCACTTGGCGCCGCGCCAGGCTCAAAAATGGCCATATGTCTGGAGATTGGTCCCACGCCCAAAGAGCCAGCAGGGAAAACTATGCCTTGTTCTAAAGCTCTTTGGGAACCGCTTGTGTAGCCCCACACACCTGGGGCCTGCAGGCTTTCCTGCTGCCTTCAGCCTCAAAACTTTCTTTCCCACTTGGCGCCGCGCCAGGCACAGAAATGGCAATATGTCTGGAGATTGGTCCCTCGACCAAAGAGCCCGCAGGGAAAACTATGCCTTGTTCTAAAGCTCTTTGGGAACCGCTTGCGTAGCCCCACACACCTGGGGGCTGCAGGCTTTCCTGCTGCCTTCAGCCTCAAAACCACCCTTTCCCACTTGGCGCCGCGCCAGGCACAAAAATGGCCATATGTCTGGAGATTGGTCCCACGCCCAAAGAGCCAGCAGGGAAAACTATGCCTTGTTCTAAAGCTCTTTGGGAACCGCTTGCGTAGCCCCACACACCTGGGGGCTGCAGGCTTTCCTGCTGCCTTCAGCCTTAAAACCACCCTTTCCCACTTGGCGCTGCGCCAGGCACAAAAATGGCCATATGTCTGGAGATTGGTCCCACGCCCAAAGAGCCAGCAGGGAAAACTATGCCTTGTTCTAAAGCTCTTTGGGAACCGCTTGCGTAGCCCCACAGACCTGGGGGCTGCAGGCTTTCCTGCTGCCTTCAGCCTCAAAAGCACCCTTTCCCACTTGGCGCCGCGCCAGGCACAAAAATGGCCATATGTCTGGAGATTGGTCCCACACCCAAAGAGCCAGCAGGGAAAACTATGCCTTGTTCTAAAGCTCTTTGGGAACCGCTTGTGTAGCCCCACAGACCTGGGGGCTGCAGGCTTTCCTGCTGCCTTCAGCCTCAAAACCACCCTTTCCCTCTTGGCGCCGCGCCAGGCACAAAAATGGCCATATGTCTGGAGATTGGTCCCACGCCCAAAGAGCCAGCAGGGAAAACTATGCCTTGTGCTAAAGCTCTTTGGGAACCGCTTGCGTAGCCCCACACACCTGGGGGCTGCAGGCTTTCCTGGCGCCTTCAGCCTCAAAACCACCCTTTCCCACTTGGCGCCGCGCCAGGCACAAAAATGGCCATATGTCTGGAGATTGGTCCCACGCCCAAAGAGCCAGCAGGGAAAACTATGCCTTGTTCTAAAGCTCTTTGGGAACCGCTTGCGTAGCCCCACACACCTGGGGGCTGCAGGCTTTCCTGCTGCCTTCAGCCTCAAAACTTTCTTTCCCACTTGGCGCCGCGCCAGGCACAAAAATTGCCATATGTCTGGAGATTGGTCCCACGCCCAAAGAGCCCGCAGGGAAAACTATGCCTTGTTCTAAAGCTCTTTGGGAACCGCTTGCGTAGCCCCACACACCTGGGGGCTGCAAGCTTTCCTGCTGCCTTCAGCCTCAAAACCACCCTTTCCCACTTGGCGCCGCGCCAGGCACAGAAATGGCCATATGTCTGGAGATTGGTCCCACGCCCAAAGAGCCAGCAGGGAAAACTATGCCTTGTTCTAAAGCTCTTTGGGAACCGCTTGTGTAGCCCCACAGACCTGGGGGCTGCAGGCTTTCCTGCTGCCTTCAGCCTCAAAACCACCCTTTCCCACTTGGCGCCGGTCCAGGCACAAAAATGGCCATATGTCTGGAGATGGGTCCCCCACCCAAAGAGCCAGCAGGGAAAACTATGCCTTGTTCTAAAGCTCTTTGGGAACCGCTTGCGTAGCCCCACACACCTGCGGGCTGCAGGCTTTCCTGCTGCCTTCAGCCTCAAAACCACCCTTTCCCACTTGGCGCCGCGCCAGGCACAAAAATGGCCATATGTCTGGAGATTGGTCCCACGCCCAAAGAGCCAGCAGGGAAAACTATGCCTTGTTCTAAAGCTCTTTGGGAACCGCTTGCGTAGCCCCACAGACCTGGGGGCTGCAGGCTTTCCTGCTGCCTTCAGCCTCAAAACTTTCTTTCCCACTTGGCGCCGCGCCAGGCACAAAAATTGCCATATGTCTGGAGACTGGTCCCACGCCCAAAGAGCCCGCAGGGAAAACTATGCCTTGTTCTAAAGCTCTTTGGGAACCGCTTGCGTAGCCCCACAGACCTGGGGGCTGCAGGCTTTCCTGCTGCCTTCAGCCTCAAAACCACCCTTTCCCACTTGGCGCCGCGCCAGGCACAGAAATGGCAATATGTCTGGAGATGGGTCCCCCACCCAAAGAGCCAGCAGGGAAAACTATGCCTTGTTCTAAAGCTCTTTGGGAACCGCTTGCGGAGCCCCACAGACCTGGGGGCTGCAGGCTTTCCTGCTGCCTTCAGCCTCAAAAGCACCCTTTCCCACTTGGCGCCGCGCCAGGCACAAAAATGGCCATATGTCTGGAGATTGGTCCCACACCCAAAGAGCCAGCAGGGAAAACTATGCCTTGTTCTAAAGCTCTTTGGGAACCGCTTGCGTAACCCCACACACCTGGGGGCTGCAGGCTTTCCTGCTGCCTTCAGCCTCAAAACCACCCATTCCCTCTTGGCGCCGCGCCAGGCACAAAAATGGCCATATGTCTGGAGATTGGTCCCACGCCCAAATAGCCAGCAGGGAAAATTATGCCTTGTTCTAAAGCTCTTTGGGAACCGCTTGCGTAGCCCCACACACCTGGGGGCTGCAGGCTTTCCTGGCGCCTTCAGCCTCAAAACCACCCTTTCCCACTTGGCGCCGCGCCAGGCACAAAAATGGCCATATGTCTGGAGATTGGTCCCATGCCCAAAGAGCGATGAGGGAAAACTATGCCTTGTTCTAAAGGTCTTTGGGAACCGCTTGCGTAGCCCCACACACCTGGGGGCTGCAGGCTTTCCTGCTGCCTTCAGCCTCAAAACTTTCTTTCCCACTTGGCGCCGCGCCAGGCACAAAAATAGCCATATGTCTGGATATGGGTCCCACGCCCAAAGAGCCAGCAGGGAAAACTATGCCTTGTTCTAAAGCTCTTTGGGAACCGCTTGCGTAGCCCCACACACCTGGGGGCTGCAGGCTTTCCTGCTGCCTTCAGCCTCAAAACCACCCTTTCCCACTTGGCGCCGGTCCAGGCTCAAAAATGGCCATATGTCTGGAGATTGGTCCCACGCCCAAAGAGCCCGCAGGGAAAAATATGCCTTGTTCTAAAGCTCTTTGGGAACCGCTTGCGTAGCCCCACAGACCTGGGGGCTGCAGGCTTTCCTGCGGCCTTCAGACTCAAAACCACCCTTTCCCACTTGGCGCCGCGCCAGGCCCAAAAATGGCCATATGTCTGGAGATTGGTCCCACGCCCAAAGAGCCAGCAGGGAAAACTATGCCTTGTTCTAAAGCTCTTTGGGAACCACTTGCATAGCCCCACACACCTGGGGGCTGCAGGCTTTCCTGCTACCTTCAGCCTCAAAACCACCCTTTCCCACTTGGCGCCGCGCCAGGCACAAAAATGGCCATATGTCTGGAGATTGGTCCCACGCCCAAAGAGCCAGCAGGGAAAACTATGCCTTGTTCTAAAGCTCTTTGGGAACTGCTTGCGTAGCCCCACAGACCTGGGGGCTGCAGGAATTCCTGCTGCCTTCAGCCTCAAAACCAGTCTTCCAGACGTGGCGCCGCGCCAGGCACAGAAATGGCCATATGTCTGGAGATGGGTCCCCCACCCAAAGAGCCAGCAGGGAAAACTATGCCTTGTTCTAAAGCTCTTTGGGAACCGCTTGCGTAGCCCCACACATCTGGGGGCTGCAGGCTTTCCTGCTGCCTTCAGCCTCAAAACCACACTTTCCCACTTGGCGCCACGCCAGGCACAAAAATGGCCATATGTCTGGAGATTGCTCCCACGCCCAAAGAGCCAGCAGGGAAAACTATGCCTTGTGCTAAAGCTCTTTGGGAACCGCTTGCGTAGCCCCACACACCTGGGGCCTGCAGGCTTTCCTGCTGCCTTCAGCCTCAAAACCACCCTTTCCCACTTGGCGCCGCGCCAGGCACAGAAATGGCCATATGTCTGGAGACTGGTCCCACGCCCAAAGAGCCAGCAGGGAAAACTATGCCTTGTTCTAAAGCTCTTTGGGAAACGCTTGTGTAGCCCCACACACCTGCGGGCTGCAGGCTTTCCTGCTGCCTTCAGCCTCAAAACCACCCTTTCCCTCTTGGCGCCGGTCCAGGCACAAAAATGGCCATATGTCTGGAGATTGGTCCCACGCCCAAAGAGCCAGCAGGGAAAACTATGCCTTGTGCTAAAGCTCTTTGGGAACCGCTTGCGTAGCCCCACACACCTGGGGGCTGCAGGCTTTCCTGGCGCCTTCAGCCTCAAAACCACCCTTTCCCACTTGGCGCCGCGCCAGGCACAAAAATGGCCATATGTCTGGAGATTGGTCCCACGCCCAAAGAGCCAGCAGGGAAAACTATGCCTTGTTCTAAAGCTCTTTGGGAACCGCTTGCGTAGCCCCACACACCTGGGGGCTGCAGGCTTTCCTGCTGCCTTCAGCCTCAAAACTTTCTTTCCCACTTGGCGCCGCGCCAGGCACAAAAATTGCCATATGTCTGGAGATTGGTCCCACGCCCAAAGAGCCCGCAGGGAAAAATATGCCTTGTTCTAAAGCTCTTTGGGAACCGCTTGCGTAGCCCCACACACCTGGGGGCTGCAGGCTTTCCTGCTGTCTTCAGCCTCAAAACCACCCTTTCCCACTTGGCGCCGCGCCAGGCACAAAAATGGCCATATGTCTGGAGATTGGTCCCTCGACCAAAGAGCCAGCAGGGAAAACTATGCCTTGTTCTAAAGCTCTTTGGGAACCGCTTGCGTAGCCCCACACACCTGGGGCCTGCAGGCTTTCCTGCTGCCTTCAGCCTCAAAACCACCCTTTCCCACTTGGCGCCGCGCCAGGCACAGAAATGGCCATATGTCTGGAGACTGGTCCCACGCCCAAAGAGCCAGCAGGGAAAACTATGCCTTGTTCTAAAGCTCTTTGGGAAACGCTTGTGTAGCCCCACACACCTGCGGGCTGCAGGCTTTCCTGCTGCCTTCAGCCTCAAAACCACCCTTTCCCTCTTGGCGCCGGTCCAGGCACAAAAATGGCCATATGTCTGGAGATTGGTCCCACGCCCAAAGAGCCAGCAGGGAAAACTATGCCTTGTGCTAAAGCTCTTTGGGAACCGCTTGCGTAGCCCCACACACCTGGGGGCTGCAGGCTTTCCTGGCGCCTTCAGCCTCAAAACCACCCTTTCCCACTTGGCGCCGCGCCAGGCACAAAAATGGCCATATGTCTGGAGATTGGTCCCACGCCCAAAGAGCCAGCAGGGAAAACTATGCCTTGTTCTAAAGCTCTTTGGGAACCGCTTGCGTAGCCCCACACACCTGGGGGCTGCAGGCTTTCCTGCTGCCTTCAGCCTCAAAACTTTCTTTCCCACTTGGCGCCGCGCCAGGCACAAAAATTGCCATATGTCTGGAGATTGGTCCCACGCCCAAAGAGCCCGCAGGGAAAAATATGCCTTGTTCTAAAGCTCTTTGGGAACCGCTTGCGTAGCCCCACACACCTGGGGGCTGCAGGCTTTCCTGCTGTCTTCAGCCTCAAAACCACCCTTTCCCACTTGGCGCCGCGCCAGGCACAAAAATGGCCATATGTCTGGAGATTGGTCCCTCGACCAAAGAGCCAGCAGGGAAAACTATGCCTTGTTCTAAAGCTCTTTGGGAACCGCTTGCGTAGCCCCACACACCTGGGGGCTGCAGGCTTTCCTGCTGCCTTCAGCCTTAAAACCACCCTTTCCCACTTGGCGCTGTGCCAGGCACAAAAATGGCCATATGTCTGGAGATTGGTCCCACGCCCAAAGAGCCAGCAGGGAAAACTATGCCTTCTTCTAAAGCTCTTTGGGAACCGCTTGTGTAGCCCCACACACCAGGGGGCTGCAAGCTTTCCTGCTGCCTTCAGCCTCAAAACCACCCTTTCCCACTTGGCGCCGCGCCAGGCACAGAAATGCCCATATGTCTGGAGATTGGTCCCACGCCCAAAGAGCCAGCAGGGAAAACTATGCCTTGTTCTAAAGCTCTTTGGGAACCGCTTGTGTAGCCCCACAGACCTGGGGGCTGCAGGCTTTCCTGCTGCCTTCAGCCTCAAAACCACCCTTTCCCACTTGGCGCCGGTCCAGGCACAAAAATGGCCATATGTCTGGAGATGGGTCCCCCACCCAAAGAGCCAGCAGGGAAAACTATGCCTTGTTCTAAAGCTCTTTGGGAACCGCTTGCGTAGCCCCACACACCTGGGGGCTGCAGGCTTTCCTGCTGCCTTCAGCCTCAAAACCACCCTTTCCCACTTGGCGCCGCGCCAGGCACAAAAATGGCCATATGTCTGGAGATTGGTCCCACGCCCAAAGAGCCAGCAGGGAAAACTATGCCTTGTTCTAAAGCTCTTTGGGAACCGCTTGCGTAGCCCCACACACCTGCGGGCTGCAGGCTTTCCTGCTGCCTTCAGCCTCAAAACTTTCTTTCCCACTTGGCGCCGCGCCAGGCACAAAAATTGCCATATGTCTGGAGACTGGTCCCACGCCCAAAGAGCCCGCAGGGAAAACTATGCCTTGTTCTAAAGCTCTTTGGGAACCGCTTGCGTAGCCCCACAGACCTGGGGGCTGCAGGCTTTCCTGCTGCCTTCAGCCTCAAAACCACCCTTTCCCACTTGGCGCCGCGCCAGGCACAGAAATGGCAATATGTCTGGAGATGGGTCCCCCACCCAAAGAGCCAGCAGGGAAAACTATGCCTTGTTCTAAAGCTCTTTGGGAACCGCTTGCGGAGCCCCACAGACCTGGGGGCTGCAGGCTTTCCTGCTGCCTTCAGCCTCAAAAGCACCCTTTCCCACTTGGCGCCGCGCCAGGCACAAAAATGGCCATATGTCTGGAGATTGGTCCCACACCCAAAGAGCCAGCAGGGAAAACTATGCCTTGTTCTAAAGCTCTTTGGGAACCGCTTGCGTAACCCCACACACCTGGGGGCTGCAGGCTTTCCTGCTGCCTTCAGCCTCAAAACCACCCATTCCCTCTTGGCGCCGCGCCAGGCACAAAAATGGCCATATGTCTGGAGATTGGTCCCACGCCCAAATAGCCAGCAGGGAAAATTATGCCTTGTTCTAAAGCTCTTTGGGAACCGCTTGCGTAGCCCCACACACCTGGGGGCTGCAGGCTTTCCTGGCGCCTTCAGCCTCAAAACCACCCTTTCCCACTTGGCGCCGGTCCAGGCACAAAAATGGCCATATGTCTGGAGATTGGTCCCATGCCCAAAGAGCGATGAGGGAAAACTATGCCTTGTTCTAAAGGTCTTTGGGAACCGCTTGCGTAGCCCCACACACCTGGGGGCTGCAGGCTTTCCTGCTGCCTTCAGCCTCAAAACTTTCTTTCCCACTTGGCGCCTGTCCAGGCACAAATATGGCCATATGTCTGGATATGGGTCCCACGCCCAAAGAGCCAGCAGGGAAAACTATGCCTTGTTCTAAAGCTCTTTGGGAACCGCTTGCGTAGCCCCACACACCTGGGGGCTGCAGGCTTTCCTGCTGCCTTCAGCCTCAAAACCACCCTTTCCCACTTGGCGCCGGTCCAGGCTCAAAAATGGCCATATGTCTGGAGATTGGTCCCACGCCCAAAGAGCCCGCAGGGAAAAATATGCCTTGTTCTAAAGCTCTTTGGGAACCGCTTGCGTAGCCCCACAGACCTGGGGGCTGCAGGCTTTCCTGCGGCCTTCAGACTCAAAACCACCCTTTCCCACTTGGCGCCGCGCCAGGCCCAAAAATGGCCATATGTCTGGAGATTGGTCCCACGCCCAAAGAGCCAGCAGGGAAAACTATGCCTTGTTCTAAAGCTCTTTGGGAACCACTTGCATAGCCCCACACACCTGGGGGCTGCAGGCTTTCCTGCTACCTTCAGCCTCAAAACCACCCTTTCCCACTTGGCGCCGCGCCAGGCACAAAAATGGCCATATGTCTGGAGATTGGTCCCACGCCCAAAGAGCCAGCAGGGAAAACTATGCCTTGTTCTAAAGCTCTTTGGGAACTGCTTGCGTAGCCCCACAGACCTGGGGGCTGCAGGAATTCCTGCTGCCTTCAGCCTCAAAACCAGTCTTCCAGACGTGGCGCCGCGCCAGGCACAGAAATGGCCATATGTCTGGAGATGGGTCCCCCACCCAAAGAGCCAGCAGGGAAAACTATGCCTTGTTCTAAAGCTCTTTGGGAACCGCTTGCGTAGCCCCACACATCTGGGGGCTGCAGGCTTTCCTGCTGCCTTCAGCCTCAAAACCACACTTTCCCACTTGGCGCCACGCCAGGCACAAAAATGGCCATATGTCTGGAGATTGCTCCCACGCCCAAAGAGCCAGCAGGGAAAACTATGCCTTGTGCTAAAGCTCTTTGGGAACCGCTTGCGTAGCCCCACACACCTGGGGCCTGCAGGCTTTCCTGCTGCCTTCAGCCTCAAAACCACCCTTTCCCACTTGGCGCCGCGCCAGGCACAGAAATGGCCATATGTCTGGAGACTGGTCCCACGCCCAAAGAGCCAGCAGGGAAAACTATGCCTTGTTCTAAAGCTCTTTGGGAAACGCTTGTGTAGCCCCACACACCTGGGGGCTGCAGGCTTTCCTGCTGCCTTCAGCCTCAAAACCACCCTTTCCCTCTTGGCGCCGGTCCAGGCACAAAAATGGCCATATGTCTGGAGATTGGTCCCACGCCCAAAGAGCCAGCAGGGAAAACTATGCCTTGTGCTAAAGCTCTTTGGGAACCGCTTGCGTAGCCCCACACACCTGGGGGCTGCAGGCTTTCCTGGCGCCTTCAGCCTCAAAACCACCCTTTCCCACTTGGCGCCGCGCCAGGCACAAAAATGGCCATATGTCTGGAGATTGGTCCCACGCCCAAAGAGCCAGCAGGGAAAACTATGCCTTGTTCTAAAGCTCTTTGGGAACCGCTTGCGTAGCCCCACACACCTGGGGGCTGCAGGCTTTCCTGCTGCCTTCAGCCTCAAAACTTTCTTTCCCACTTGGCGCCGCGCCAGGCACAAAAATTGCCATATGTCTGGAGATTGGTCCCACGCCCAAAGAGCCCGCAGGGAAAAATATGCCTTGTTCTAAAGCTCTTTGGGAACCGCTTGCGTAGCCCCACACACCTGGGGGCTGCAGGCTTTCCTGCTGTCTTCAGCCTCAAAACCACCCTTTCCCACTTGGCGCCGCGCCAGGCACAAAAATGGCCATATGTCTGGAGATTGGTCCCTCGACCAAAGAGCCAGCAGGGAAAACTATGCCTTGTTCTAAAGCTCTTTGGGAACCGCTTGCGTAGCCCCACACACCTGGGGGCTGCAGGCTTTCCTGCTGCCTTCAGCCTTAAAACCACCCTTTCCCACTTGGCGCTGTGCCAGGCACAAAAATGGCCATATGTCTGGAGATTGGTCCCACGCCCAAAGAGCCAGCAGGGAAAACTATGCCTTCTTCTAAAGCTCTTTGGGAACCGCTTGTGTAGCCCCACACACCTGGGGGCTGCAAGCTTTCCTGCTGCCTTCAGCCTCAAAACCACCCTTTCCCACTTGGCGCCGGTCCAGGCACAAAAATGCCCATATGTCTGGAGATTGGTCCCACGCCCAAAGAGCCAGCAGGGAAAACTATGCCTTGTTCTAAAGCTCTTTGGGAACCGCTTGCGTAGCCCCACACACCTGGGGGCTGCAGGCTTTCCTGCTGCCTTCAGCCTCAAAACCACCCTTTCCCACTTGGCGCAGGTCCAGGCTCAAAAATGGCCATATGTCTGGAGATTGGTCCCACGCCCAAAGAGCCCGCAGGGAAAACTATGCCTTGTTCTAAAGCTCTTTGGGAACCGCTTGCGTAGCCCCACAGACCTGGGGGCTGCAGGCTTTCCTGCGGCCTTCAGACTCAAAACCACCCTTTCCCACTTGGCGCCGCGCCAGGCACAAAAATGGCCATATGTCTGGAGATTGGTCCCACGCCCAAAGAGCCAGCAGGGAAAACTATGCCTTGTTCTAAAGCTCTTTGGGAACCGCTTGCATAGCCCCACACACCTGGGGGCTGCAGGCTTTCCTGCTACCTTCAGCCTCAAAACCACCCTTTCCCACTTGGCGCCGCGCCAGGCACAAAAATGGCCATATGTCTGGAGATTGGTCCCACGCCCAAAGAGCCATCAGGGAAAACTATGCCTTGTTCTAAAGCTCTTTGGGAACTGCTTGCGTAGCCCCACAGACCTGGGGGGCTGCAGGAATTCCTGCTGCCTTCAGCCTCAAAACCAGTCTTCCAGACGTGGCGCCGCGCCAGGCACAGAAATGGCCATATGTCTGGAGATGGGTCCCCCACCCAAAGAGCCAGCAGGGAAAACTATGCCTTGTTCTAAAGCTCTTTGGGAACCGCTTGCGTAGCCCCACACATCTGGGGGCTGCAGGCTTTCCTGCTGCCTTCAGCCTCAAAACCACACTTTCCCACTTGGCGCCACGCCAGGCACAAAAATGGCCATATGTCTGGCGATTGCTCCCACGCCCAAAGAGCCAGCAGGGAAAACTATGCCTTGTTCTAAAGCTCTTTGGGAACCGCTTGCGTAGCCCCACACACCTGGGGGCTGCAGGCTTTCCTGCTGCCTTCAGCCTCAAAACCACCCTTTCCCTCTTGGCGCAGCGCCAGGCACAGAAATGGCAATATGTCTGGAGATGGGTCCCCCACCCAAAGAGCCAGCAGGGAAAACTATGCCTTGTTCTAAAGCTCTTTGGGAACCGCTTGCGGAGCCCCACACACCTGCAGGCTGCAGGCTTTCCTGCTGCCTTCAGCCTCAAAACCACCCTTTCCCACTTGGCGCCGCGCCAGGCACAAAAATGGCCATATGTCTGGAGATTGGTCCCACACCCAAAGAGCCAGCAGGGAAAACTATGCCTTGTTCTAAAGCTCTTTGGGAACCGCTTGTGTAGCCCCACAGACCTGCGGGCTGCAGGCTTTCCTGCTGCCTTCAGCCTCAAAACCACCCTTTCCCTCTTGGCGCCGGTCCAGGCACAAAAATGGCCATATGTCTGGAGATTGGTCCCACGCCCAAAGAGCCAGCAGGGAAAACTATGCCTTGTGCTAAAGCTCTTTGGGAACCGCTTGCGTAGCCCCACACACCTGGGGGCTGCAGGCTTTCCTGCTGCCTTCAGCCTCAAAACCACCCTTTCCCACTTGGCGCCGCGCCAGGCACAAAAATGGCCATATGTCTGGAGATTGGTCCCACGCCCAAAGAGCCAGCAGGGAAAACTATGCCTTGTTCTAAAGCTCTTTGGGAACCGCTTGCGGAGCCCCACAGACCTGGGGGCTGCAGGCTTTCCTGCTGCCTTCAGCCTCAAAACCACCCTTTCCCACTTGGCGCCGCGCAAGGCACAAAAATGGCCATATGTCTGGAGATTGGTCCCACGCCCAAAGAGCCCGCAGGGAAAACTATGCCTTGTTCTAAAGCTCTTTGGGAACCGCTTGCGTAGCCCCACACACCTGGGGGCTGCAGGCTTTCCTGCTGCCTTCAGCCTTAAAACCACCCTTTCCCACTTGGCGCTGCGCCAGGCACAAAAATGGCCATATGTCTGGAGATTGGTCCCACGCCCAAAGAGCCAGCAGGGAAAACTATGCCTTGTTCTAAAGCTCTTTGGGAACCGCTTGTGTAGCCCCACAGACCTGGGGGCTGCAGGCTTTCCTGCTGCCTTCAGCCTCAAAACCACCCTTTCCCACATGGCGCCGGTCCAGGCACAAAAATGGCCATATGTCTGGAGATTGGTCCCACGCCCAAAGAGCCAGCAGGGAAAATTATGCCTTGTTCTAAAGCTCTTTGGGAACCGCTTGCATAGCCCCACACACCTGGGGGCTGCAGGCTTTCCTGCTACCTTCAGCCTCAAAACCACCCTTTCCCACTTGGCGCCGCGCCAGGCACAAAAATGGCCATATGTCTGGAGATTGGTCCCACGCCCAAAGAGCCAGCAGGGAAAACTATGCCTTGTTCTAAAGTTCTTTGGGAACTGCTTGCATAGCCCCACAGACCTGGGGGCTGCAGGAATTCCTGCTGCCTTCAGCCTCAAAACCAGTCTTCCAGACGTGGCGCCGCGCCAGGCACAGAAATGGCCATATGTCTGGAGATGGGTCCCCCACCCAAAGAGCCAGCAGGGAAAACTATGCCTTGTTCGAAAGCTCTTTGGGAACCGCTTGCGTAGCCCCACACATCTGGGGGCTGCAGGCTTTCCTGCTACCTTCAGCCTCAAAACCACCCTTCGCACTTGGCGCCGGTCCAGGCACAAAAATGGCCATATGTCTGGAGATTGGTCCCACGCCCAAAGAGCCAGCAGGGAAAACTATGCCTTTTTCTAAAGCTCTTTGGGAACCGCTTGCGTAGCCCCACACACCTGGGGGCTGCAGGCTTTCCTGCTGTCTTCAGCCTCAAAACCACCCTTTCCCACTTGGCGCCGGTCCAGGCACAAAAATGGCCATATGTCTGGAGATTGGTCCCATGCCCAAAAAGCGATGAGGGAAAACTATGCCTTGTTCTAAAGCTCTTTGGGAACCGCTTGCGTAGCCCCACAGACCTGGGGGCTGCAGGCTTTCCTGCTGTCTTCAGCCTCAAAACCACCCTTTCCCACTTGGCGCCGGTCCAGGCACAAAAGTTGCCATATGTCTGGAGATTGGTCCCATGCCCAAAGAGCGATGAGGGAAAACTATGCCTTGTGCTAAAGCTCTTTGGGAACTGCTTGCGTAGCCCCACAGACCTGGGGGCTGCAGACTTTCCTGCTGCCTTCTGCCTCAAAACCACCCTTTCCCACTTGGCGCCGGTCCAGGCACAAAAATGGCCATATGTCTGGAGACTGGTCCCACGCCCAAAGAGCCAGCAGGGAAAACTATGCCTTGTTCTAAAGCTCTTTGGGAACCGCTTGCGTAGCCCCACACACCTGCGGGCTGCAGGCTTTCCTGCTGCCTTCAGCCTCAAAACCACCCTTTCCCACTTGGCGCCGCGCCAGGAAAAAAAATGGCCACATGTCTGGAGATTGGTCCCACGTCCAAAGAGCCAGCAGGGAACACTATGCCTTGTTCTAAAGCTCTTTGGGAACCGCTTGCATAGCCCCTCGACCTGGGGACTGCAGGCTTTTCTGGCGCCTTCAGCCTCAAAACCACCCTTTCCCACTTGGCGCCACGCCAGGCACAAATATGGCCATATGTCTGGAGATGGGTCCCACGCCCAAAGAGCTCGCAGGGAAAACTATGCCTTGTTCTAAAGCTCTTTGGGAACCGCTTGCGTGGCCCCACACACCTGGGGGCTGCAGGCTTTCCTGCTGCCTTCAGCCTCAAAACTTTCTTTCCCACTTGGCGCCGCGCCAGGCACGGAAATGGCAATATGGCTGATATGGGTCCCCCAACCAAAGAGCCAGGAGGGAAAACTATGCCTTGTTCTAAAGCTCTTTGGGAACCGCTTGCGTAGCCCCACACACCTGGGGGCTGCAGGCTTTCCTGCTGCCTTCAGCCTCAAAACCACCCTTCGCACTTGGCGCCGGTCCAGGCACAAAAATGGCCATATGTCTGGAGATTGGTCCCACGCCCAAAGAGCCAGCAGGGAAAATTATGCCTTGTTCTAAAGCTCTTTGGGAACCACTTGCGTAGCCGCACAGACCTGGGGGTTGCAGGCTTTCCTGCTGCCTTCAGCCTCAAAACCACCCTTCCCACTTGGCGCCGTCCAGGCACAAAAATGGCCATATGTCTGGAGATTGGTCCCATGCCCAAAGAGCCAGCAGGGAAAACTATGCCTTGTTCTAAAGCTCTTTGGGAACCGCTTGCGTAGCCCCACACACCTGGGGGCTGCAGGCTTTCCTGGCGCCTTCAGCCTCAAAACCACCCTTTCCCACTTGGCGCCGCGCCAGGCTCAAAAATGGCCATATGTCTGGAGATTGGTCCCACGCCCAAAGAGCCAGCAGGGAACACTATGCCTTGTTCTAAAGCTCCTTGGGAACCGCTTGTGTAGCCCCACACACCTGGGGGCTGCAGGCTTTCCTGCTGCCTTCAGCCTCAAAACCACCCTTCGCACTTGGCGCCGGTCCAGGCACAAAAATGGCCATATGTCTGGAGACTGGTCCCACGCCCAAAGAGCCAGCAGGGAAAACTATGCCTTTTTCTAAAGCTCTTTGGGAACCGCTTGCGTAGCCCCACACACCTGGGGGCTGCAGGCTTTCCTGCTGTCTTCAGCCTCAAAACCACCCTTTCCCACTTGGCGCCGGTCTAGGCACAAAAATGGCCATATGTCTGGAGATTGGTCCCATGCCCAAAGAGCGATGAGGGAAAACTATGCCTTGTGCGAAAGCTCTTTGGGAACTGCTTGCGTAGCCCCACAGACCTGGGGGCTGCAGGCTTTCCTGCTGCCTTCTGCCTCAAAACCACCCTTTCCCACTTGGCGCCACGCCAGGCACAAATATGGCCATATGTCTGGAGATGGGTCCCACGCTCAAAGAGCCCGCAGGGAAAACTATGCCTTGTTCTAAAGCTCTTTGGGAACCGCTTGCGTAGCCCCACACACCTGGGGGCTGCAGGCTTTCCTGCTGCCTTCAGCCTCAAAACTTTCTTTCCCACTTGGCGCCGCGCCAGGCACGGAAATGGCAATATGTCTGATATGGGTCCCCCAACCAAAGAGCCAGCAGGGAAAACTATGCCTTTTTCTAAAGCTATTTGGGAACCGCTTGCGTAGCCCCACACACCTGGGGGCTGCAGGCTTTCCTGCTGTCTTCAGCCTCAAAACCACCCTTTCCCACTTGGCGCCGGTCCAGGCACAAAAATGGCCATATGTCTGGAGATTGGTCCCACGCCCAAAGAGCCAGCAGGGAAAATTATGCCTTGTTCTAAAGCTCTTTGGGAACCACTTGCGTAGCCGCACAGACCTGGGGGTTGCAGGCTTTCCTGCTGCCTTCAGCCTCAAAACCACCCTTCCCACTTGGCGCCGTCCAGGCACAAAAATGGCCATATGTCTGGAGATTGGTCCCATGCCCAAAGAGCCAGCAGGGAAAACTATGCCTTGTTCTAAAGCTCTTTGGGAACCGCTTGCGTAGCCCCACACACCTGGGGGCTGCAGGCTTTCCTGGCGCCTTCAGCCTCAAAACCACCCTTTCCCACTTGGCGCCGCGCCAGGCTCAAAAATGGCCATATGTCTGGAGATTGGTCCCACGCCCAAACAGCCAGCAGGGAACAATATGCCTTGTTCTAAAGCTCCTTGGGAACCGCTTGTGTAGCCCCACACACCTGGGGGCTGCAGGCTTTCCTGCTGCCTTCAGCCTCAAAACCACCCTTCGCACTTGGCGCCGGTCCAGGCACAAAAAAGGCCATATGTCTGGAGATTGGTCCCATGCCCAAAGAGCCAGCAGGGAAAACTATGCCTTGTTCTAAAGCTCTTTGGGAACCGCTTGCGTAGCCCCACACACCTGCGGGCTGCAGGCTTTCCTGCTGCCTTCAGCCTCAAAACCACCCTTTCCCACTTGGCGCTGCGCCAGGCACAAAAATGGCCATATGTCTGGAGATTGGTCCCACGCCCAAAGAGCCAGCAGGGAAAACTATGCCTTGTTCTAAAGCTCTTTGGGAACCGCTTGTGTAGCCCCACACACCTGGGGGCTGCAGGCTTTCCTGCTGCCTTCAGCCTCAAAACCACCCTTTCCCACTTGGCGCCAGTCCAGGCACAAAAATGCCCATATGTCTGGAGATTGGTCCCACGACCAAAGAGCCAGCAGGGAAAACTATGCCTTGTTCTAAAGCTCTTTGGGAACCGCTTGCGTAGCCCTACACACCTGGGGGCTGCAGGCTTTCCTGCTGCCTTCAGCCTCAAAACCACCCTTTCCCACTTGGCGCCGGTCCAGGCACAAAAATGGCCATATGTCTGGAGATGGGTCCCACGCCCAAAGAGCCAGCAGGGAAAACTAGGCCTTGTTCTAAAGCTCTTTGGGAACCGCTTGCGTAGCCCCACACTCCTGCGGGCTGCAGGCTTTCCTGCTGCCTTCAGCCTCAAAACTTTCTTTCCCATTTGGCGCCGCGCCAGGCACAAAAATGGCCATATGGCTGGAGACTGGTCCCACGCACAAAGAGCCAGCAGGGAAAACTATGCCTTGTTCTAAAGCTCTTTGGGAACCGCTTGTGTAGCCCCACAGACCTGAGGGGCTGCAGGCTTTCCTGCTGCCTTCAGCCTCAAAACTTTCTTTCCCACTTGGCGCCACGCCAGGCAAAAAAATTGCCATATGCTGGAGATTGGTCCCTCTCCCAAATAGCCAGCAGGGAAAACTATGCCTTCTTCTAAAGCTCTTTGGGAACCGCTTGCGTAGCCCCACAGACCTGGGGGCTGCAGGCTTTCCTGCTGCCTTCAGCCTCAAAACCACCCTTTCCCACTTGGCGCCGCGCCAGGCACAAAAATGGCCATATGTCTGGAGATGGGTCCCATGCCCAAAGAGCCAGCAGGGAAAACTATGCCTTGTTCTAAAGCTCTTTGGGAACCGCTTGCGTAGCCCCACACACCTGGGGGCTGCAGGCTTTCCTGCTGCCTTCAGCCTCAAAACCACCCTTTCCCACTTGGCGCCGCGCCAGGCACAGAAATGGCAATATGTCTGGAGATGGGTCCCCCACCCAAAGAGACAGCAGGGAAAACTATGCCTTGTTCTAAAGCTCTTTGGGAACCGCTTGCGGAGCCCAACAGACGTGGGGGCTGCAGCCTTTCCTGCTGCCTTCAGCCTCAAAACCACCCTTTCCCACTTGGCGCCGCGCCAGGCACAGAAATGGCAATATGTCTGGAGATGGGTCCTACGCCCAAAGAGCCATGAGGGAAAACTATGCCTTGTTCTAAAGCTCTTTGGGAACCGCTTGCGTAGCCCCACAGACCTGGGGGCTGCAGGCTTTCCTGCTGCCTTCAGCCTAAAAATCACACTTTCCCACTTGGCGCCGCGCCAGGCACAAAAATGGCCATATGTCTGGAGATGGGTCCCACGCCCAAAGAGCCAGCAGGGAAAACTATGCCTTTTTGTAAAGCTCTTTGGGAACCGCTTGCGTAGCCCCACACATCTGGGGGCTGCAGGTTTTCCTGCTGCCTTCATCCTCAAAACCACACTTTCCAACTTGGCGCCGGTCCAGGCACAAAAATGGCCATATGTCTGGAGATGGGTCCCATGCCCAAAGAGCCATGAGAGAAAAATATGCCTTGTGCTAAAGCTCCTTGGGAACCGCTTGCGTAGCCCCACACACCTGGGGGCTGCAGACTTTCCTGCTGCCTTCAGCCTCAAAAACACCCTTTCACACTTGGCGCCGCGCCAGGCACAAAAATGGCCATATGTCTGGAGATGGGTCCCATGTCCAAAGAGCCAGCAGGGAAAACTATGCCTTGTTCTAAAGCTCTTTGGGAACCGCTTGCGTAGCCCCACGGACCTGGGGGCTGCAGGCTTTCCTACTGCCTTCAGCCTCAAAACCACCCTTTCCCAATTGGCGCCGTGCCAGGCACAGAAATGGCAATATGTCTGGATATGGGTCCCCCACCCAAAGAGCCAGCAGGGAAAACTATGCCTTGTTCTAAAGCTCTTTGGGAACCTCTTGCGGAGCCCAACAGACCTGCGGGCTGCAGGCTTTCCTGCTGCCTTCAGCCTCAAAACCACCCTTTCCCACTTGGCGCCACGCCAGGCACAAAAATGGCCATATGTCTGGAGATTGGTCCCACGCACAAAGAGCCAGCAGGGAAAACTATGCCTTGTTCTAAAGCTCTTTGGGAACCGCTTGCGGAGCCCCACAGACCTGGGGGCTGCAAGCTTTCCTGCTGCCTTCAGCCTCAAAACCACCCTTTCCCACTTGGCGCCGCGCCAGGCACAGAAATGGCAATATGTCTGGAGATGGGTCCCACGCCCAAAGAGCCATGAGGGAAAACTATGCCTTGTTCTAAAGCTCTTTGGGAACCGCTTGCGTAGCCCCACACATCTCAGGGCTGCAGGCTTTCCTGCTGCCTTCAGCCTCAAAACTTTCTTTCCCATTTGGCGCCGCGCCAGGCACAAAAATGGCCATATGTCTGGAGACTGGTCCCACGCCCAAAGAGCCAGCAGGGAAAACTATGCCTTGTTCTAAAGCTCTTTGGGAACCGCTTGCGTAGCCCCACACACCTGGGGGCTGCAGGCTTTCCTGCTGCCTTCAGCCTCAAAACCACCCTTTCCCACTTGGCGCCGCGCAAGGCACAGAAATGGCAATATGTCTGGAGATGGGTCCCCCACCCAAAGAGCCAGCAGGGAAAACTATGCCTTGTTCTAAAGCTCTTTGGGAACCGCTTGCGTAGCCCCACACACCTGCGGGCTGCAGGCTTTCCTGCTGCCTTCAGCCTCAAAAGCACCCTTTCCCACTTGGCGCCGCACCAGGCACAAAAATGGCCATATGTCTGGAGATTGGTCCCACGCCCAAAGAGCCAGCAGGGAAAACTATGCCTTGTTCTAAAGCTCTTTGGGAACCGCTTCCGTAGCCCCACACACCTGGGGGCTGCAGGCTTTCCTGCTGCCTTCAGCCTCAAAACCACTCTTCCAGACGTGGCGCCGCGCCAGGCAGAAAAATGGCCATATGTCTGGAGATGGGTCCCACGCCCAAAGAGCCAGCAGGGAAAATTATGCCTTGTCCTAAAGCTCTTTGGGAACCGCTTGTGTAGCCCCACAGACCTGAGGGGCTGCAGGCTTTCCTGCTGCCTTCAGCCTCAAAACTTTCTTTCCCACTTGGCGCCACGCCAGGCACAAAAATGGCCATATGTCTGGAGACTGGTCCCACGCCCAAAGAGCCAGGAGGGAAAACTATGCCTTGTTCTAAAGCTCTTTGGGAACCGCTTGCGTAGCCCCACAGACCTGGGGGCTGCAGGCTTTCCTGCTGCCTTCAGCCTGAAAACCACCCTTTCCCACTTGGCGCCGCGCCAGGCACAAAAATGGCCATATGTCTGGAGATGGGTCCCACGCCCAAAGAGCCAGGAGGGAAAACTGTGCCTTTTTGTAAAGCTCTTTGGGAACCGCTTGCGCAGCCCCACAGACCTGGGGGCTGCAGGCTTTCCTGCTGCCTTCAGCCTCAAAACCACCCTTTCCCACTTGGCGTCGCGCCAGGCACAGAAATGGCAATATGTCTGGAGATGGGTCCCCCGCCCAAAGAGCCAGCAGGGAAAACTATGCCTTGTTCTAAAGCTCTTTGGGAACCGCTTGCGTAGCCCCACACACCTGGGGGGCTGCAGGCTTTCCTGCTGCCTTCAGCCTCAAAACTTTCTTTCCCACTTGGCGCCGCGCCAGGCACAAAAATGGCCATATGTCTGGAGATGGGTCCCATGCCCAAAGAGCCATGAGGGAAAACTATGCCTTGTTCTAAAGCTCTTTGGGAACCGCTTGCGTAGCCCCACACACCTGGGGGCTGCAGACTTTCCTGCTGTCTTCAGCCTCAAAACCACCCTTTCCCACTTGGCGCCGCGCCAGGCACAGAAATGGCAATATGTCTGGAGATGGGTCCCCCACCCAAAGAGCCAGCAGGGAAAAATATGCCTTGTTCTAAAGCTCTTTGGGAACCTCTTGCGGAGCCCAACAGACCTGCGGGCTGCAGGCTTTCCTGCTGCCTTCAGCCTCAAAAACACCCTTTCCCACTTGGCGCCGCGCCAGGCACAAAAATGGCCATATGTCTGGAGATTGGTCCCACGCACAAAGAGCCAGCAGGGAAAACTATGCCTTGTTCTAAAGCTCTTTGGGAACCGCTTGCGGAGCCCCACAGACCTGGGGGCTGCAAGCTTTCCTGCTGCCTTCAGCCTCAAAACCACCCTTTCCCACTTGGCGCCGCGCCAGGCACAGAAATGGCAATATGTCTGGAGATGGGTCCCACGCCCAAAGAGCCATGAGGGAAAACTATGCCTTGTTCTAAAGCTCTTTGGGAACCGCTTGCGTAGCCCCACACACCTGGGGGGCTGCAGGCTTTCCTGCTGCCTTCAGCCTCAAAACTTTCTTTCCCACTTGGCGCCGCGCCAGGCACAAAAATGGCCATATGTCTGGAGATTGGTCCCACGCCCAAAGAGCCAGTAGGGAAAATTATGCCTTTTTCTAAAGCTCTTTGGGAACTGCTTGCGTAGCCCCACACACCTGGGGGCTGCAGGCTTTCCTGCTGCCTTCAGCCTCAAAACCACCCTTTCCCACTTGGCGCCGCGCCAGGCACAAAAATGGCCATATGTCTGGAGATGGGTCCCATGCCCAAAGAGCCATGAGGGAAAAATATGCCTTGTGCTAAAGCTCTTTGGGAACCGCTTGCGTAGCCCCACACACCTGGGGGCTGCTGACTTTCCTGCTGCCTTCAGCCTCAAAAACACCCTTTCCCACTTGGCGCCGCGCCAGGCACAAAAATGGCCATATGTCTGGAGATTGGTCCCACGCCCAAAGAGTCAGCAGGGAAAAATCTGCCTTGTTCTAAAGCTCTTTGGGAACCGCTTGTGTAGCCCCAGAGACCTGGGGGCTGCAGGCTTTCCTGCTGCCTTCATCCTCAACACCACCCTTTCCCACTTTGCGCCGCGCCAGGCACAAAAATGGCCATATGTCTGGAGATGGGTCCCATGCCCAAAGAGCCAGCAGGGAAAAATATGCCTTGTTCTAAAGCTCTTTGGGAACCGCTTGCGTAGCCCCACGGACCTGGGGGGCTGCAGGCTTTCCTGCTGCCTTCAGCCTCAAAACTTTCTTTCCCACTTGGCGCCGCGCCAGGCACAAAAATGGCCATATGTCTGGAGATGGGTCCCATGCCCAAAGAGCCAGGAGGGAAAAATATGCCTTGTGCTAAAGCTCTTTGGGAACCGCTTGCGTAGCCACACACACCTGGGGGCTGCAGGCTTTCCTGCTGCCTTCAGCCTCAAAAACACCCTTTCCCACTTGGTGCCGGTCCAGGCACAAAAATGGCCAGATGTCTGGAGATGGGTCCCATGCCCAAAGAGCCATGAGGGAAAACTATGCCTTGTTCTAAAGCTCTTTGGGAACCGCTTGCGTAGCCCCACACACCTGGGGGCTGCAGTCTTTCCTGCTGCCTTCAGCCTCAAAACCACCCTTTCCCACTTGGCGCCGCGCCATGCACAAAAATGGCAATATGTCTGGATATGGGTCCCCCACCCAAAGAGCCAGGAGGGAAAACTATGCCTTGTTCTAAAGCTCTTTGGGAACCGCTTGCGTAGCCCCACAGACCTGGGGGCTGCAGGCTTTCCTGCTGCCTTCAGCCTCAAAACTTTCTTTCCCACTTGGCGCCGCGCCAGGCACAAAAATGGCCATATGTCTGGAGATGGGTCCCATGCCCAAAGAGCCAGGAGGGAAAAATATGCCTTGTGCTAAAGCTCTTTGGGAACCGCTTGCGTAGCCCCACACACCTGGGGGCTGCAGACTTTCCTGCTGCCTTCAGCCTCAAAACCACCCTTTCCCACTTGGCGCCGCGCCAGGCACAGAAATGGCAATATGTCTGGAGATGGGTCCCACGCCCAAAGAGCCATGAGGGAAAACTATGCCTTGTTCTAAAGCTCTTTGGGAACCGCTTGCGTAGCCCCACACATCTCAGGGCTGCAGGCTTTCCTGCTGCCTTCAGCCTAAAAAACACACTTTCCCACTTGGCGCCGCGCCAGGCACAAAAATGGCCATATGTCTGCAGATGGGTCCCACGCCCAAAGAGCCAGGAGGGAAAACTATGCCTTTTTGTAAAGCTCTTTGGGAACCGCTTGCGCAGCCCCACAGACCTGGGGGCTGCAGGCTTTCCTGCTGCCTTCAGCCTCAAAACCACCCTTTCCCACTTGGCGTCGCGCCAGGCACAGAAATGGCAATATGTCTGGAGATGGGTCCCCCGCCCAAAGAGCCAGCAGGGAAAACTATGCCTTGTTCTAAAGCTCTTTGGGAACCGCTTGCGTAGCCCCACACACCTGGGGGGCTGCAGGCTTTCCTGCTGCCTTCAGCCTCAAAACTTTCTTTGCCACTTGGCGCCGCGCCAGGCACAAAAATGGCCATATGTCTGGAGATTGGTCCCACGCCCAAAGAGCCAGTAGGGAAAATTATGCCTTTTTCTAAAGCTCTTTGGGAACTGCTTGCGTAGCCCCACACACCTGGGGGCTGCAGGCTTTCCTGCTGCCTTCAGCCTCAAAACCACCCTTTCCCACTTGGCGCCGCGCCAGGCACAAAAATGGCCATATGTCTGGAGATGGGTCCCATGCCCAAAGAGCCATGAGGGAAAAATATGCCTTGTGCTAAAGCTCTTTGGGAACCGCTTGCGTAGCCCCACACACCTGGGGGCTGCAGACTTTCCTGCTGCCTTCAGCCTCAAAAACACCCTTTCCCACTTGGCGCCGGTCCAGGCACAAAAATGGCCATATGTCTGGAGATTGGTCCCACGCCCAAAGAGTCAGCAGGGAAAACTCTGCCTTGTTCTAAAGCTCTTTGGGAACCGCTTGTGTAGCCCCAGAGACCTGGGGGCTGCAGGCTTTCCTGCTGCCTTCATCCTCAACACCACCCTTTCCCACTTTGCGCCGCGCCAGGCACAAAAATGGCCATATGTCTGGAGATGGGTCCCATGCCCAAAGAGCCAGCAGGGAAAAATATGCCTTGTTCTAAAGCTCTTTGGGAACCGCTTGCGTAGCCCCACGGACCTGGGGGGCTGCAGGCTTTCCTGCTGCCTTCAGCCTCAAAACTTTCTTTCCCACTTGGCGCCGCGCCAGGCACAAAAATGGCCATATGTCTGGAGATGGGTCCCATGCCCAAAGAGCCAGGAGGGAAAAATATGCCTTGTGCTAAAGCTCTTTGGGAAGCGCTTGCGTAGCCCCACACACCTGGGGGCTGCAGGCTTTCCTGCTGCCTTCAGCCTCAAAAACACCCTTTCCCACTTGGTGCCGGTCCAGGCACAAAAATGGCCAGATGTCTGGAGATGGGTCCCATGCCCAAAGAGCCAGCAGGGAAAACTATGCCTTGTTCTAAAGCTCATTGGGAACCGCTTGCGTAGCCCCACGGACCTGCGGGCTGCAGGCTTTCCTGCTGCCTTCAGCCTCAAAACCACCCTTTCCCACTTGGCGCGGCGCCAGGCACAAAAATGGCCATATGTCTGGAGATTGGTCCCACACCCAAAGAGCCAGCAGGGAAAACTATGCCTTGTTCTAAAGCTCTTTGGGAACCGCTTGCGTAGCCCCACAGACCTGCGGGCTGCAGGCTTTCCTGCTGCCTTCAGCCTCAAAACCACCCTTTCCACTTGGCGCCGCGCCAGGCACAGAAATGGCCATATGTTTGGAGATGGGTCCCATGCCCAAAGAGCCATGAGGGAAAACTATGCCTTGTTCTAAAGCTCTTTGGGAACCGCTTGCGTAGCCCCACACACCTGGGGGCTGCAGTCTTTCCTGCTGCCTTCAGCCTCAAAACCACCCTTTCCCACTTGGCGCCGCGCCATGCACAAAAATGGCAATATGTCTGGATATGGGTCCCCCACCCAAAGAGCCAGGAGGGAAAACTATGCCTTGTTCTAAAGCTCTTTGGGAATCGCTTGCGGAGCCCAACAGACCAGCGGGCTGCAGGCTTTCCTGCTGCCTTCAGCCTCAAAACCACCCTTTCCCACTTGGCGCCGCGCCAGGCACAAAAATGGCCATATGTCTGGAGATTGGTCCCACGCCCAAAGAGCCAGGAGGGAAAACTATGCCTTGTTCTAAAGCTCTTTGGGAACCGCTTGCAGAGCCCCACAGACCTGGGGGCTGCAGGCTTTCCTGCTGCCTTCAGCCTCAAAACCACCCTTTCCCACTTGGCGCCGCGCCAGGCACAAAAATGGCCATATGGCTGGAGATGGGTCCCATGCCCAAAGAGCCATGAGGGAAAAATATGCCTTGTGCTAAAGCTCTTTGGGAACTGCTTGCGTAGCCCCACACACCTGGGGGCTGCAGACTTTCCTGCTGCCTTCAGCCTCAAAAACACCCTTTCACACTTGGCGCCGGTCCAGGCACAAAAATGGCCACATGTCTGGAGATTGGTCCCACGCCCAAAGAGCCAGCAGGGAAAACTATGCCTTGTTCTAAAGCTCTTTGGGAACCGCTTGCGTAGCCCCACACACCTGCGGGCTGCAGGCTTTCCTGCTGCCTTCAGCCTCAAAACCACCCTTTCCCACTTGGCGCCGGTCCAGGCACAAAAATGACCATATGTCTGGAGATTGGTCCCACGCCCAAAGAGCCAGCAGGGAAAACTATGCCTTGTTCTAAAGCTCTTTGGGAACCGCTTGCGGAGCCCCACAGAGCTGGGGGCTGCAAACTTTCCTGCTGCCTTCAGCCTCAAAACCACCCTTTCCCACTTTGCGCCGCGCCAGGCACAAAAATGACCATATGTCTGGAGATGGGTCCCATGCCCAAAGAGCCAGGAGGGTAAACTATGCCTTGTTCTAAAGCTCTTTGGGAACCGCTTGCGTAGCCCCACACACCTGCGGGCTGCAGGCTTTCCTGCTGCCTTCAGCCTCAAAACCACCCTTTCCCACTTGGCGCCGGTCCAGGCACAAAAATGGCCATATGTCTGGTGAGTGGTCCCCCAGCCAAAGAGCCAGCAGGGATAAATATGCCTTGTTCTAAAGCTCTTTGGGAAGCGCTTGCGTAGCCCCACAGGCCTGCGGGCTGCAGGCTTTCCTGCTGCCTTCAGCCTCAAAACCACCCTTTCCCACTTGGCGCCGCGCCAGGTACAGAAAAGGCAATATGTCTGGATATGGGTCCCCCACCCAAAGAGCCAGCAGGGAAAACTATGCCTTGTTCTAAAGCTCTTTGGGAACCGCTTGTGTAGCCCCACAGACCTGGGGGGCTGCAGGCTTTCCTGCTGCCTTCAGCCTCAAAACTTTCTTTCCCACTTGGCGCCACGCCAGGCAAAAAAATTGCCATATGTCTGGAGATTGGTCCCACGACCAAAGAGCCAGGAGGGAAAACTATGCCTTGTTCTAAAGCTCTTTGGGAAGCGCTTGCGTAGCCCCACACACCTGGGGGCTGCAGACTTTCCTGCTGCCTTCAGCCTCAAAAACACCCTTTCCCACTTGGCGCCGCGCAAGGCACAGAAATGGCAGTATATCTGGAGATGGGTCCCCCACCCAAGAGCCAGCAGGGAAAACTGGGGCTTTTTGTAAAGCTCTTTGGGAACCGCTTGCGCAGCCCCACAGACCTGGGGGCTGCAGACTTTCCTGCTGCCTTCAGCCTCAAAACCACCCTTTCCCACTTGGCGCCACGCCAGGCACAGAAATGGCAATATGTCTGGAGATTGGTCCCACGCACAAAGAGCCAGCAGGGAAAACTATGCCTTGTTCTAAAGCTCTTTGGGAACCGCTTGCGTAGCCCCACACATCTCAGGGCTGCAGGCTTTCCTGCTGCCTTCAGCCTAAAAAACACACTTTCCCACTTGGCGCCGCGCCAGGCACAAAAATGGCCATATGTCTGGAGATGGGTCCCACGCCCAAAGAGCCAGGAGGGAAAACTATGCCTTTTTGTAAAGCTCTTTGGGAACCGCTTGCGCAGCCCCACAGACCTGGGGGCTGCAGGCTTTCCTGCTGCCTTCAGCCTCAAAACCACCCTTTCCCACTTGGCGTCGCGCCAGGCACAGAAATGGCAATATGTCTGGAGATGGGTCCCCCGCCCAAAGAGCCAGCAGGGAAAACTATGCCTTGTTCTAAAGCTCTTTGGGAACCGCTTGCGTAGCCCCACAGAACAGGGGGGCTGCTGGCTTTCCTACTGCCTTCAGCCTCAAAACTTTCTTTCCCACTTGGCGCCACGCCAGGCAAAAAAATTGCCATATGTCTGGAGATTGGTCCCACGACCAAAGAGCCAGCAGGGAAAACTATGCCTTGTTCTAAAGCTCTTTGGGAAGCGCTTGCGTAGCCCCACAGACGTGGGGGCTGCAGGCTTTCCTGCTGCCTTCAGCCTCAAAAACACCCTTTCCCACTTGGCGCCGCGCCAGGCACAAAAATGGCCATATGTCTGGAGATTGGTCCCACGCCCAAAGAGCCAGCAGGGAAAAATATGCCTTGTTCTAAAGCTCTTTGGGAACCGCTTGCGTAGCCCCACATACCTGGGGGCTGCAGACTTTCCTGCTGCCTTCAGCCTCAAAAACACCCTGTCCCACTTGGCGCCGCGCAAGGCACTGAAATGGCAGTATGTCTGGAGATGGGTCCCCCAACCAAGAGCCAGCAGGGAAAACTGGGGCTTTTTGTAAAGCTCTTTGGGAACCGCTTGCGTAGCCCCACACACCTGGGGGCTGCAGACTTTCCTGCTGCCTTCAGCCTAAAAACCACCCTTTCCCACTTGGCGCCACGCCAGGCACAGAAATGGCAATATGTCTGGAGATGGGTCCCCCACCCAAAGAGCCATGGGGAAAAATATGCCTTGTTCTAAAGCTCTTTGGGAACCGCTTGCGTAGCCCCACACATCTCAGGGCTGCAGGCTTTCCTGCTGCCTTCAGCCTAAAAAACACACTTTCCCACTTGGCGCCGCGCCAGGCACAAAAATGGCCATATGTCTGGAGATGGGTCCCACGCCCAAAGAGCCAGCAGGGAAAACTATGCCTTTTTGTAAAGCTCTTTGGGAACCGCTTGCGCAGCCCCACAGACCTGGGGGCTGCAGGCTTTCCTGCTGCCTTCAGCCTCAAAACCACCCTTTCCCACTTGGCGCCGCGCAAGGCACAAAAATGGCCATATGTCTGGAGATGGGTCCCATGCCCAAAGAGCCATGAGGGAAAAATATGCCTTGTGCTAAAGCTCTTTGGGAAGCGCTTGCGTAGCCCCACACACCTGGGGGCTGCAGACTTTCCTGCTGCCTTCAGCCTCAAAAACACCCTTTCCCACTTGGCGCCGCGCAAGGCACAGAAATGGCAGTATATCTGGAGATGGGTCCCCCACCCAAGAGCCAGCAGGGAAAACTGTGGCTTTTTGTAAAGCCCTTTGGGAACCGCTTGCGCAGCCCCACAGACCTGGGGGCTGCAGACTTTCCTGCTGCCTTCAGCCTCAAAACCACCCTTTCCCACTTGGCGCCACGCCAGGCACAGAAATGGCAATATGTCTGGAGATTGGTCCCACGCACAAAGAGCCAGCAGGGAAAACTATGCCTTGTTCTAAAGCTCTTTGGGAACCGCTTGCGTAGCCCCACACATCTCAGGGCTGCAGGCTTTCCTGCTGCCTTCAGCCTAAAAAACACACTTTCCCACTTGGCGCCGCGCCAGGCACAAAAATGGCCATATGTCTGGAGATGGGTCCCACGCCCAAAGAGCCAGGAGGGAAAACTATGCCTTTTTGTAAAGCTCTTTGGGAACCGCTTGCGCAGCCCCACAGACCTGGGGGCTGCAGGCTTTCCTGCTGCCTTCAGCCTCAAAACCACCCTTTCCCACTTGGCGTCGCGCCAGGCACAGAAATGGCAATATGTCTGGAGATGGGTCCCCCGCCCAAAGAGCCAGCAGGGAAAACTATGCCTTGTTCTAAAGCTCTTTGGGAACCGCTTGCGTAGCCCCACAGAACTGGGGGGCTGCTGGCTTTCCTACTGCCTTCAGCCTCAAAACTTTCTTTCCCACTTGGCGCCACGCCAGGCAAAAAAATTGCCATATGTCTGGAGATTGGTCCCATGCCCAAAGAGCCAGCAGGGAAAACTATGCCTTGTTCTAAAGCTCTTTGGGAAGCGCTTGCGTAGCCCCACAGACGTGGGGGCTGAAGGCTTTCCTGCTGCCTTCAGCCTCAAAACCACCCTTTCCCACTTGGCGCCGCGCCAGGTACAGAAAAGGCAATATGTCTGGATATGGGTCCCCCACCCAAAGAGCCAGCAGGGAAAACTATGCCTTGTTCTAAAGCTCTTTGGGAACCGCTTGTGTAGCCCCACAGACCTGGGGGGCTGCAGGCTTTCCTGCTGCCTTCAGCCTCAAAACTTTCTTTCCCACTTGGCGCCACGCCAGGCAAAAAAATTGCCATATGTCTGGAGATTGGTCCCACGACCAAAGAGCCAGGAGGGATAACTATGCCTTGTTCTAAAGCTCTTTGGGAAGCGCTTGCGTAGCCCCACACACCTGGGGGCTGCAGACTTTCCTGCTGCCTTCAGCCTCAAAAACACCCTTTCCCACTTGGCGCCGCGCAAGGCACAGAAATGGCAGTATATCTGGAGATGGGTCCCCCACCCAAGAGCCAGCAGGGAAAACTGTGGCTTTTTGTAAAGCTCTTTGGGAACCGCTTGCGCAGCCCCACAGACCTGGGGGCTGCAGACTTTCCTGCTGCCTTCAGCCTCAAAACCACCCTTTCCCACTTGGCGCCGCGCCAGGCACAAAAATGGCAATATGTCTGGAGATTGGTCCCACGCACAAAGAGCCAGCAGGGAAAACTATGCCTTGTTCTAAAGCTCTTTGGGAACCGCTTGCGTAGCCCCACACATCTCAGGGCTGCAGGCTTTCCTGCTGCCTTCAGCCTAAAAAACACACTTTCCCACTTGGCGCCGCGCCAGGCACAAAAATGGCCATATGTCTGGAGATGGGTCCCACGCCCAAAGAGCCAGGAGGGAAAACTATGCCTT
Source organism: Larus michahellis (assembly GCF_964199755.1). NCBI lineage: Eukaryota > Metazoa > Chordata > Aves > Charadriiformes > Laridae > Larus > Larus michahellis. The sequence goes on along the minus strand of NW_027436321.1, from coordinate 105,542 downwards.
TTTGTAAAGCTCTTTGGGAACCGCTTGCGCAGCCCCACAGACCTGGGGGCTGCAGGCTTTCCTGCTGCCTTCAGCCTCAAAACCACCCTTTCCCACTTGGCGTCGCGCCAGGCACAGAAATGGCAATATGTCTGGAGATGGGTCCCCCGCCCAAAGAGCCAGCAGGGAAAACTATGCCTTGTTCTAAAGCTCTTTGGGAACCGCTTGCGTAGCCCCACAGAACTGGGGGGCTGCTGGCTTTCCTACTGCCTTCAGCCTCAAAACTTTCTTTCCCACTTGGCGCCACGCCAGGCAAAAAAATTGCCATATGTCTGGAGATTGGTCCCACGACCAAAGAGCCAGCAGGGAAAACTATGCCTTGTTCTAAAGCTCTTTGGGAAGCGCTTGCGTAGCCCCACAGACGTGGGGGCTGCAGGCTTTCCTGCTGCCTTCAGCCTCAAAAACACCCTTTCCCACTTGGCGCCGCGCCAGGCACAAAAATGGCCATATGTCTGGAGATTGGTCCCACGCCCAAAGAGCCAGCAGGGAAAAATATGCCTTGTTCTAAAGCTCTTTGGGAACCGCTTGCGTAGCCCCACACACCTGGGGGCTGCAGACTTTCCTGCTGCCTTCAGCCTCAAAAACACCCTGTCCCACTTGGCGCCGCGCAAGGCACTGAAATGGCAGTATGTCTGGAGATGGGTCCCCCAACCAAGAGCCAGCAGGGAAAACTGGGGCTTTTTGTAAAGCTCTTTGGGAACCGCTTGCGTAGCCCCACACACCTGGGGGCTGCAGACTTTCCTGCTGCCTTCAGCCTAAAAACCACCCTTTCCCACTTGGCGCCACGCCAGGCACAGAAATGGCAATATGTCTGGAGATGGGTCCCCCACCCAAAGAGCCATGGGGAAAAATATGCCTTGTTCTAAAGCTCTTTGGGAACCGCTTGCGTAGCCCCACACATCTCAGGGCTGCAGGCTTTCCTGCTGCCTTCAGCCTAAAAAACACACTTTCCCACTTGGCGCCGCGCCAGGCACAAAAATGGCCATATGTCTGGAGATGGGTCCCACGCCCAAAGAGCCAGCAGGGAAAACTATGCCTTTTTGTAAAGCTCTTTGGGAACCGCTTGCGCAGCCCCACAGACCTGGGGGCTGCAGGCTTTCCTGCTGCCTTCAGCCTCAAAACCACCCTTTCCCACTTGGCGCCGCGCAAGGCACAAAAATGGCCATATGTCTGGAGATGGGTCCCATGCCCAAAGAGCCATGAGGGAAAAATATGCCTTGTGCTAAAGCTCTTTGGGAAGCGCTTGCGTAGCCCCACACACCTGGGGGCTGCAGACTTTCCTGCTGCCTTCAGCCTCAAAAACACCCTTTCCCACTTGGCGCCGCGCAAGGCACAGAAATGGCAGTATATCTGGAGATGGGTCCCCCACCCAAGAGCCAGCAGGGAAAACTGTGGCTTTTTGTAAAGCTCTTTGGGAACCGCTTGCGCAGCCCCACAGACCTGGGGGCTGCAGACTTTCCTGCTGCCTTCAGCCTCAAAACCACCCTTTCCCACTTGGCGCCACGCCAGGCACAGAAATGGCAATATGTCTGGAGATTGGTCCCACGCACAAAGAGCCAGCAGGGAAAACTATGCCTTGTTCTAAAGCTCTTTGGGAACCGCTTGCGTAGCCCCACACATCTCAGGGCTGCAGGCTTTCCTGCTGCCTTCAGCCTAAAAAACACACTTTCCCACTTGGCGCCGCGCCAGGCACAAAAATGGCCATATGTCTGGAGATGGGTCCCACGCCCAAAGAGCCAGGAGGGAAAACTATGCCTTTTTGTAAAGCTCTTTGGGAACCGCTTGCGCAGCCCCACAGACCTGGGGGCTGCAGGCTTTCCTGCTGCCTTCAGCCTCAAAACCACCCTTTCCCACTTGGCGTCGCGCCAGGCACAGAAATGGCAATATGTCTGGAGATGGGTCCCCCGCCCAAAGAGCCAGCAGGGAAAACTATGCCTTGTTCTAAAGCTCTTTGGGAACCGCTTGCGTAGCCCCACAGAACTGGGGGGCTTCTGGCTTTCCTACTGCCTTCAGCCTCAAAACTTTCTTTCCCACTTGGCGCCACGCCAGGCAAAAAAATTGCCATATGTCTGGAGATTGGTCCCACGACCAAAGAGCCAGCAGGGAAAACTATGCCTTGTTCTAAAGCTCTTTGGGAACCGCTTGCGTAGCCCCACAGACGTGGGGGCTGCAGGCTTTCCTGCTGCCTTCAGCCTCAAAAACACCCTTTCCCACTTGGCGCCGCGCCAGGCACAAAAATGGCCATATGTCTGGAGATTGGTCCCACGCCCAAAGAGCCAGCAGGGAAAAATATGCCTTGTTCTAAAGCTCTTTGGGAACCGCTTGCGTAGCCCCACACACCTGGGGGCTGCAGACTTTCCTGCTGCCTTCAGCCTCAAAAACACCCTGTCCCACTTGGCGCCGCGCAAGGCACTGAAATGGCAGTATGTCTGGAGATGGGTCCCCCAACCAAGAGCCAGCAGGGAAAACTGGGGCTTTTTGTAAAGCTCTTTGGGAACCGCTTGCGTAGCCCCACACACCTGGGGGCTGCAGACTTTCCTGCTGCCTTCAGCCTAAAAACCACCCTTTCCCACTTGGCGCCACGCCAGGCACAGAAATGGCAATATGTCTGGAGATGGGTCCCCCACCCAAAGAGCCATGGGGAAAAATATGCCTTGTTCTAAAGCTCTTTGGGAACCGCTTGCGTAGCCCCACACATCTCAGGGCTGCAGGCTTTCCTGCTGCCTTCAGCCTAAAAAACACACTTTCCCACTTGGCGCCGCGCCAGGCACAAAAATGGCCATATGTCTGGAGATGGGTCCCACGCCCAAAGAGCCAGCAGGGAAAACTATGCCTTTTTGTAAAGCTCTTTGGGAACCGCTTGCGCAGCCCCACAGACCTGGGGGCTGCAGGCTTTCCTGCTGCCTTCAGCCTCAAAACCACCCTTTCCCACTTGGCGCCGCGCAAGGCACAAAAATGGCCATATGTCTGGAGATGGGTCCCATGCCCAAAGAGCCATGAGGGAAAAATATGCCTTGTGCTAAAGCTCTTTGGGAACTGCTTGCGTAGTCCCACACACCTGGGGGCTGCAGACTTTCCTGCTGCCTTCAGCCTCAAAACCACCCTTTCCCACTTGGCGCCGGTCCAGGCACAAAAATGGCCACATGTCTGGAGATTGGTCCCACGCCCAAAGAGCCAGCAGGGAAAACTATGCCTTGTTCTAAAGCTCTTTGGGAACCGCTTGCGGAGCCCCACACACCTGGGGGCTGCAAGTTTTCCTGCTGCCTTCAGCCTCAAAACCACTCTTTCAAACTTGGCGCCGCGCCAGGCACAGAAATGGCAATATGTCTGGAGATGGGTCCCCCACCCAAAGAGCCAGGAGGGAAAACTATGCCTTGTTCTAAAGCTCTTTGGGAACCACTTGCGGAGCCCAACAGACCTGCGGGCTGCAAACTTTCCTGCTGCCTTCAGCCTCAAAACCACCCTTTCCCAATTGGCGCCACGCCAGGCACAAAAATGGCCATATGTCTGGTGATTGATCCCCCAGCCAAAGAGCCAGCAGGGAAAACTATGCCTTGTTCTAAAGCTCTTTGGGAACCGCTTGTGTAGCCCCAGAGACCTGGGGGCTGCAGGCTTTCCTGCTGCCTTCAGCCTCAAAACCACCCTTTCCCACTTTGCGCCGCGCCAGGCACAAAAATGGCCATATGTCTGGAGATGGGTCCCATGCCCAAAGAGCCAGGAGGGAAAACTATGCCTTGTTCTAAAGCTCTTTGGGAACCGCTTGCGTAGCCCCACACACCTGGGGGGCTGCAAACTTTCCTGCTGCCTTCAGCCTCAAAACCACCCTTTCCCACTTTGCGCCGCGCCAGGCACAAAAATGACCATATGTCTGGAGATGGGTCCCATGCCCAAAGAGCCAGGAGGGTAAACTATGCCTTGTTCTAAAGCTCTTTGGGAACCGCTTGCGTAGCCCCACACACCTGGGGGCTGCAGGCTTTCCTGCTGCCTTCAGCCTCAAAACCACCCTTTCCCACTTGGCGCCGGTCCAGGCACAAAAATGGCCATATGTCTGGTGAGTGGTCCCCCAGCCAAAGAGCCAGCAGGGAAAACTATGCCTTGTTCTAAAGCTCTTTGGGAAGCGCTTGCGTAGCCCCACAGGCCTGCGGGCTGCAGGCTTTCCTGCTGCCTTCAGCCTCAAAACCACCCTTTCCCACTTGGCGCCGCGCCAGGTACAGAAAAGGCAATATGTCTGGATATGGGTCCCCCACCCAAAGAGCCAGCAGGGAAAACTATGCCTTGTTCTAAAGCTCTTTGGGAACCGCTTGTGTAGCCCCACAGACCTGGGGGGCTGCAGGCTTTCCTGCTGCCTTCAGCCTCAAAACTTTCTTTCCCACTTGACGCCACGCCAGGCAAAAAGATTGCCATATGTCTGGAGATTGGTCCCACGACCAAAGAGCCAGGAGGGAAAACTATGCCTTGTTCTAAAGCTCTTTGGGAACCGCTTGCGTAGCCCCACACATCTCAGGGCTGCAGGCTTTCCTGCTGCCTTCAGCCTAAAAAACACACTTTCCCACTTGGCGCCGCGCCAGGCACAAAAATGGCCATATGTCTGGAGATTGGTCCCACGCCCAAAGAGCCAGCAGGGAAAACTATGCCTTTTTGTAAAGCTCTTTGGGAACCGCTTGCGCAGCCCCACAGACCTGGGGGCTGCAGGCTTTCCTGCTGCCTTCAGCCTCAAAACCACCCTTTCCCACTTGGCGCCGCGCCAGGCACAGAAATGGCAATATGTCTGGAGATGGGTCCCCCGCCCAAAGAGCCAGCAGGGAAAACTATGCCTTGTTCTAAAGCTCTTTGGGAACCGCTTGCGTAGCCCCACACACCTGGGGGCTGCAGACTTTCCTGCTGCCTTCAGCCTCAAAAACACCCTTTCCCACTTGGCGCCGCGCAAGGCACAGAAATGGCAGTATGTCTGGAGATGGGTCCCCCAACCAAGAGCCAGCAGGGAAAACTGGGGCTTTTTGTAAAGCTCTTTGGGAACCGCTTGCGTAGCCCCACACACCTGGGGGCTGCAGACTTTCCTGCTGCCTTCAGCCTAAAAACCACCCTTTCCCACTTGGCGCCACGCCAGGCACAGAAATGGCAATATGTCTGGAGATGGGTCCCCCACCCAAAGAGCCATGAGGGAAAACTATGCCTTGTTCTAAAGCTCTTTGGGAACCGCTTGCGTAGCCCCACACATCTCAGGGCTGCAGGCTTTCCTGCTGCCTTCAGCCTAAAAAACACACTTTCCCACTTGGCGCCGCGCCAGGCACAAAAATGGCCATATGTCTGGAGATGGGTCCCACGCCCAAAGAGCCAGCAGGGAAAACTATGCCTTTTTGTAAAGCTCTTTGGGAACCGCTTGCGCAGCCCCACAGACCTGGGGGCTGCAGACTTTCCTGCTGCCTTCAGCCTCAAAAACACCCTTTCCCACTTGGCGCCGGTCCAGGCACAAAAATGGCCATATGTCTGGAGATTGGTCCCACGCCCAAAGAGCCAGCAGGGAAAACTATGCCTTGTTCTAAAGCTCTTTGGGAACTGCTTGCGTAGCCCCACACACCTGGGGGCTGCAGGCTTTCCTGCTGCCTTCAGCCTCAAAACCACCCTTTCCCACTTGGCGCCGCGCCAGGCACAGAAATGTCAATATGTCTGGAGATGGGTCCCCCACCCAAAGAGCCAGCAGGGAAAACTATGCCTTGTTCTAAAGCTCTTTGGGAACCTCTTGCGGAGCCCAACAGACCTGCGGGCTGCAAAACTTTCCTGCTGCCTTCAGCCTCAAAACCACCCTTTCCCAATTGGCGCCACGCCAGGCACAAAAATGGCCATATGTCTGGTGATTGATCCCCCAGCCAAAGAGCCAGCAGGGAAAACTATGCCTTGTTCTAAAGCTCTTTGGGAACCGCTTGTGTAGCCCCACACACCTGCGGGCTGCAGGCTTTCCTGCTGCCTTCAGCCTCAAAACCACCCTTTCCCACTTTGCGCCGCGCCAGGCACAAAAATGGCCATATGTCTGGAGATGGGTCCCATGCCCAAAGAGCCAGGAGGGAAAACTATGCCTTGTCGGAGGATGTCGGAGTGGGAGACGGACCCGGAGTAACGATGGAATCTCAATATGAGTATGATCGTTCTCCCTTTATTTATGTTTCACAGAGAATATATAGACAGGCAATAAGAACAAGCGATAGCAACAGATATGTGATTGGTTACAACTTATGTTTAGGTGATTAAGGCCATTATTCCATTGGTACACGTCCTGTGTCCACCCCTGGCTATGAAGCACAACTTTCTTTCTCTATTCACAGATGCGGTTTCTCTTATCTTGTTTGCTGACTTGTTACTTCTGCTCCTTGAGGAATTTCAAGGATAGTTCATGGTCACATTCCTGCTTGCAGTTAAACAGGCTTCTCCTCAAGGCTCACATGAAAGGCTGGATTGTTCATCGCAATCAAATCATGTCCCTTCGAACTCAGCCATTCCTCCACAAATCCCCCTTCTTGTTTTTGAACAATCCAGGCTTGGTTTACTACCTTTACTATAGCTCTCTTAACACACGAAAGGATTACACATAAACACAAACCTATGATTACAAGAACTAGTACAATACGCAAACCTTCGACAAGCAATCCTAACAGCCATGGTGGCATCCTTCCAAACAAATTAGTTAGCCACTCATCTAGAAAGTTATGACTTTGATGAATCTTGTTTGCATGTTCCTTTAACCACTGCAACTGTTTGTGAATTGATTCGCTATGATCCGACAGATTCATACAGCACATACCTTCAAAATCTTCGCAACCATGCCCTTGGGCTAATAATAAAAAATCAATCGCTGCTCTATTTTGCAAAATTGCATGGCGCATGCTATTTTGATCTTCCAGCAACTTTTCGATAATCTCCGTGGTGACATTCGCCTGTTTTACAGCCCAACAAGCCAATCGTCCTACGGCCTTTAAAGCCCTGCCTGCCGCCGCTCCAGGCACGAACAATGATAAAAACACTCTTTCAGTGGCGCTAAGTAAAGTTATTTCATCATTGCAATTTGGTGTGAGACCCATAATATTGCGCTTTAGGCGTCTGGAATGGGGGTCCTTGGTTACTTTCTTCCACCAAATCATATTTGGGGCTAATAATGTTAGTTTACCAAAATAGCATGGACCACCCACCACGTTTTTCGGAATTCCCTGCCATGCTCGGTCACCACATATTAAGAACACATTTGGAGGCAGAGCTTTTGGGGTGCCATTGTTCCAGAGGGGCATTGGTTGTTTCATTTCAGCCCCATAGGCTCCCAGGCCATCTCTGCTTGTATCATTTGTGCCGCAGAAGGAATTTCGATTTTGATAGTCATAATAAGGTGTCTTAGACGTAACATTTGTCCATCCTGTCCAATCTAATGTTCGAAAGGCATTCAAACCCTTGACGCCAGGTCCTCCAAAAAATATACAAGTTTGGGTCCAATTTTTTGAGGTGTTGCCAATTCTCATAGACCCTAACAGATCCAACTCTTGGGGGTCCCAGGGCAACGTAACATTCAAGCCATCAATGAGCTTGGCACTACACTGACTAACGCTTGAAGTGGTATTACAGTTATTGATACTATGGGAGCGAAATTCCTCTACCTTAAAGCCGGGTATTCCTACCAAGCATGTTCTAAAAGGCTCTGTAGCAGACGCAAGTGACAAGCAAAAGGCTTGCTGCCCTGTTCTGTTCGCCCAGGTAACCCACATGTTTTCCCTGGGCTCAATCTTGTAGAGAGCTAATACCGTCGGGGTCATCATCCCTAGGATCAGGATCTTGAGCATCTCGGTTGTCAGGTGGATCCTGTTGAGTCAGAGCAGGTTTTACGGACCGACTGGGCACCCACACTGGACCGTGATCTGTGGAAACACACATATAACCTCGACCATTAAAGATAACTGGGACAGGTCCCATCCAGACTCCAGAAACTGGATCTCTATACACTACTTTAAGTTGCGGGATTATTGTTGCACTGTTAAATTTAAGATTCTGGTGATGGACTACCACTGGTGGCTCTTCCCTATCACCCATGAGACAGAGAAAGTTCAATGTAAAGAGCACGCGATGTAACCTTTGTTGGGCATCCGTTTCTATTCCCTTTTGTCTATCTAGATAGTCTTTCAATACCTGGTGCATGCGTTCCACCAACCCTTGTCCTGTAGGCGAGTGCGGGATTCCCGTTGTATGCTCGACCCCCCATCTCTGCAAAAATGCCCTAACTTTTTGGCTAACATAAGCAGGTCCGTTGTCGGTTTTAATGCGCTCAGGTACACCCAGTACTGCAAAGCAGGCAAGCAAATGTTTACATATGTGATGCGCTTTTTCCCCGGGTAATGCAGTTGCCCAAACCATTTTTGAAAAAGTATCAATGGTCACATGCACATACCTCAAACGACCAAATTCTGAGATATGCGTAACATCCGTCTGCCATAACTCTAAGGCTTTCAGCCCTTTTGGGTTCACTCCTACCCCTATCCCTGGACCATGGTTCCCGCACTTTGGACAAGCTTGAATGATGCCTCGAGCCTCACTGTTGGTTAAATTAAACTGTCTTTTTAACCCTTTGGCATTCTGGTGAAAATTCTCATGACTCTGCCTAGCCTGCTGGAATTTATCCGTTGGGGGCACATGGCAAGCGGAACTAACCAGGCTATCAGCAAGTTGGTTGCCCTGACCTAATCCTAAATTCGACTGATGGCTACGAATGTGTACAACACAACAGGCAGCAGTTCGTTGGTCAAGAACAGATCTCATCTGGATAAATAAACTCCCCAGTCGATGATTAACGGTTTCTCGGAGTAGAGCGTCTTCCAAGCGTGGCACTACTCCAGCCACATATAAGGAGTCTGTTACCACATTCAAGGGAACGTTCAACCAGTTATTTAAGGCCCAAACTACCGCGGTTAGTTCCAATGTTTGAAGGGAATCTTGGGTGTCTCCGTTAATGATATGCTGACACCATTGACCTTTTTCCTGCCAAACACAGGCTGCACGCCGCAAGCGTCTACCTGCATCGGTATATACAGTGATACCATCGGACAGTGGGTCTCCCCGTACTTTAGGTTTTTCTATCCACTGATTTCTTTTTAAAACTTGCCATAGCTTTCCCTGGGGCTGTTGTGAATGAACTCTCCCGCTATATCCTAGCAAGGCCTCTTGTATGGCAATGTCATTGCGCAGCCACCATTCTAAGTGTCCGGCGTTGACAGGTATGCTAATGTCCTCTGGTTCTTTACCACTGATTTCTATAATTCGGGATCGACCCTTCCGTATCAGTTCCCCTATTGCTTCAGTTCTCGTTTGAATACTCGTTTTTGGTTGTACCCCTAAAAACACCCATTCCAAAATATGGAACATATCCTCTTTTGTTCTCTTTCCCTCACATTTGTCAGTGGCATCACCTTCAGGGGCGGCGGGAGGATTCACATCCTCCTTTCTGTTTTGCCACTGACAAATGACAGCATATGGTGACTCTTTGGTATTACATATGAGTAAGGATATAGCCAACAGCAAAAGGCGCCGAGACGACCATGTCGATTGCAGCCTTTGCGCAATACGTTGTAGCGCTGCTTGTTGCACCGGTGTTAAAATGACGCTATCCGCTGGATGATTGCCTCTTAGCAACTCTGTCAAGGGGGCAATATCGGTGTTCGAGATGCCTACGCAGGTCCGCACCCATTGAACGTCTCCTAGCAGTGTCTGGACATCAGTTAAGGTGCGCAACTGGGTAGCTATTTCCGTCTTCTGAGGTCGAATTTTAGAGTCTATGATAGACCAGCCAAGATATTTCCAAGGAGCCGTACGCTGCACCTTTTCAGGAGCAATAACAAGTCCTTTCTTCGATAATATGTCGGTGAGCTGCCATAATGACTCATCAGTAAAGGGCTCTTTTTGACAACAGAGAATGTCATCCATATAATGATAGATGATTGTTTCTGGCCACTGGCTCCGCAGTGGCTGCAACGCCCATGCCACATAAAGTTGACATAGGGTAGGTGAATTCTTCATCCCTTGCGGCAACACAACCCATTCATAACGGTCTACAGGTGAAGCTTTGTTAACTGCTGGTATTGAGAAGGCAAATCGCTGCGTGTCTTGAGGATGCAAAGGAATGGTGAAAAAACAGTCTTTTAAATCTACTATCAAAATGTGCCAGCCACTTGGCAGCATGCTTGGGGATGGCATCCCAGGCTGTAATGCACCCATAGTCTGCATTTGCGCATTAACTTTGCGCAGGTCATGTAGAAGTCTCCATTTTCCACTCTTCTTTGGGATTACAAAAATGGGAGTATTCCAAGGACTAACCGAGGGTTTAATATGACCAGCTGCAAGCTGCTCAGCAATTAGTTGTCTGGCTATTTGCAGTCGCTCTTCTGTCATGGGCCACTGGTCAACCCACACGGGTGCATCGGAAATCCAAGTCAGCGGTGGGTTGGGCGACTGCTCACCAGTGCCCGTGATGGAAAATGGTTCGTTGTCAATACTGCTCCGATCTGACTTAACACATCACGACCGATCAAGGCATTCAGTGTTCCTGGCAACGGTAGCACATAAACTTTCAGGCTTACTTGTTGGCCTTCCGGGAATTTTAACTTTATTGGCTGTTTGCTAATCCAGGGTGTGGAATGCCCTCCAATGCCATTAATAGACGATGTTGGCGGTTCTACAGACCAACCTACTGGCCATATGTCTCGACTTATGATTGTAACATCGGCTCCGGTATCTAACATGGCAAGAATCTTCTTAGCTTGGCCATTTTGTGAGATGGTTATCTCTATCTCGGGACGTTGGTTCATCTGTGTGGTAAAGCAAACGGCAGGTCCCGTAGATCCAAAACCTCGATCACCACGATACGGTTCTGATTCTGAAGTATAGCCTAATGGATTATCAATGGCAATTATTTGAGCAATTCGACTACCTTTAGGAATGAACAAGGGAGGACAAACAGTATACACCATAACATAAATGCGACCTGTATAGTCAGCGTCGATTACGCCAGGCAATACAATCAGTCCTTTTATTCCTGCTGATGATCGACCCAGTAATAGCCCCCCAATAGCACTGGTCTGGTGAAATAAGGGCCCCATTGCGTTACTGGGAACTTTTTGAACCTTAGAGTCGATAAGAGTAACATCTACTGTAGTTTCCACGTCGATCCCCATACTCCCTCGGGTTGCTGGTTGGTGTTGTTGAAGAAAACCTTTTTTTCGCTCTGAGGGTTTATTTGTGTCTGCACACGGCCACTCTCCGCGCTCGCTTTCCAGTTTCCCGTACAAGCTCTTGTGGCATGAGTGGTCTTTTGACACTTATCGCACCATACGACTTTGCGGCAATGACGTTTAACGTGGCCGGACTCCCCACAACGGTAACAGTTCCCGCGGAAGGGCCCACCAGATGACTTCAATGATTTCTTTTGTACAACTGCGGCCAAAGGCTGCACGATTTCTCGGACAGCTCCTTGCACAGCGGCGGCGACTGTAGAACTCTGCCGCTGAGCTTCAGCTCTTTCTACTCTCATCAACATTTCTTCAACGCCTGCTCCTTTAGGCAGACTGGCTAAAATCTGTCTGGTCGTTTTATTGGCATTGTCAAAGGCCAATATTTTAAACATTTGTTGTTTATTATTATCATCTAAATCAGGATGATTCATGACAGCGTCCCACAGCCGGTCAACAAAATGACTATATTTTTCAGTAGCTCCTTGCATCATCATACTGAATGATGGACTGGCAGATCCGGGTAGGCCGAGAAAGGCTTCCAGAGCTAGTTGCGCAGATCGCTGCAACAGGTTTGCCGGGAATGTCAATTGTACTTCCAAATTACCATATGGTCCAGCTCCTGTAAACATATCGGCTGTTACTCCTCTCAGAGGGTCACCTTCTCCCTGCCGACGAGCAGCTTCATTCATAGCTCGCTGTTGCCAGGATGATTCCCACAGCAGGAATTGTGTTGGAGTAAGTAACAGTCTCATCAGATTACGACAATCATATGGACACATCAGGTCAGCCGAAAAAATCCAGCTAACGATCTGTCGGGTAGCTTCAGATTTTATTCCATAGGTTGAAATGGTGGTACGTGCTTGCTGTAGGATTTTCCAATCATGTGGTTCCCACTTTCCCGTGCCATTAGCATGCACGACAGGACAGGCAAGCGGTGGAACACCACCCAAGCTAGCAGCTGCTCCCCATTGTCCCTCTAGTATAGCGTCTCTAATGATACCACTCCATCGCGTGGTTCTTGGAGGCACCGTAGGGTTCATTAACCAGGAAGGTCTATTATCTGTTGGCTTAATAGTTGTTTCTAACTTCTCAAGTCGCTGTAGCACGGACTGTAACAGTCCATCCGTGGCATCGGGTGCTGATGTCTTACTCCTGCCAGCAGGTGGAGTTGGCGGCCTAGACGATTCAGTGGACGAGGGCAACGGTGGATACAAGGGGGCCGGAGTCGCCGGGGGGGGCGACCGGAGGGGCGGCGCCGCAGGCGGAGTTGTTGAAATTGACAGGGGCGGTGCTGCAGGCGGAGGTCTGCACGTCGCTCCTCCCAGATCGATGAGGTCAGACGTAGCTTTTATCTCCTCCCCTGCTGGAATTTTTGCCGGCGGCACTTCCGCATGATGGTTATTGTCTGACTCCGGCTGTGCCGCAGCCACTTCCTTTTTCCCCGCACTTTGCAAAGGTTCAGGCAACACGTCCCTCCCTCTCTCAGTCGGGCCCGGAATTTCTCTCGCTCGAATCTCCGCCACAGATTGACAGACTGTCCCAGTCATTCCTTTAACCGCGGGCAGACTGAGAAGCCGCGCAATAGGTCCCGGCTTACTTGTAGGTGGTGTAACAGCCGCTCCGGTACTTAACATTTGAGCCGCTGCACAAGCTACTTCTCGCTCCGCTTTCATGGCTTTCAAAGTCTCTAACACTGTATTCCATAGCCCACGGACGGCTTTTATTTCTTTTTCATCTTTTTCATCTCCCTCAATTATTTTATACCACATTGTCCCTCCAAATTCCTGCCACTCCAAGACCGAAAACAACATAGGTGTGTCAGAGAAGTGACCCCATCTTTGTCCCAATTTAATCAGTTTGAGCAACAGTTTCGCTGGTGTTTCAATCCCTCTCTTAGAGAGGATCCCAGCGAGTAGCGTGGCCGCAGCTTCTGTTTCCATAGCTGCGCCTGGGAGGTGAGGAGCGACCTCACGCCGTTGTCTGCTCCCGCTGATGCGCCCAAGCAGCACGTCTCCCAGCCGAAGTTTCCCACTCCCCTCCTCTAGCTGCTTACCGCAGTCTCGGAGAACTCAGTCGCGCTGAACCATCCTCTGCTACCAGATGTCGGAGGATGTCGGAGTGGGAGACGGACCCGGAGTAACGATGGAATCTCAATATGAGTATGATCGTTCTCCCTTTATTTATGTTTCACAGAGAATATATAGACAGGCAATAAGAACAAGCGATAGCAACAGATATGTGATTGGTTACAACTTATGTTTAGGTGATTAAGGCCATTATTCCATTGGTACACGTCCTGTGTCCACCCCTGGCTATGAAGCACAACTTTCTTTCTCTATTCACAGATGCGGTTTCTCTTATCTTGTTTGCTGACTTGTTACTTCTGCTCCTTGAGGAATTTCAAGGATAGTTCATGGTCACATTCCTGCTTGCAGTTAAACAGGCTTCTCCTCAAGGCTCACATGAAAGGCTGGATTGTTCATCGCAATCAAATCATGTCCCTTCGAACTCAGCCATTCCTCCACAATGCCTTGTTCTAAAGCTCTTTGGGAACCGCTTGCGTAGCCCCACACACCTGGGGGGCTGCAGGCTTTCCTGCTGCCTTCAGCCTCAAAACTTTCTTTCCCACTTGGCGCCGCGCCAGGCACAAAAATGGCCATATGTCTGGAGATGGGTCCCATGCCCAAAGAGCCAGGAGGGAAAAATATGCCTTGTGCTAAAGCTCTTTGGGAACCGCTTGCGTAGCCCCACACACCTGGGGGCTGCAGACTTTCCTGCTGCCTTCAGCCTCAAAAACACCCTTTCACACTTGGCGCCGGTCCAGGCACAAAAATGGCCATATGTCTGGAGATGGGTCCCATGCCCAAAGAGCCAGCAGGGAAAACTATGCCTTGTTCTAAAGCTCTTTGGGAAGCTCTTGCGTAGCCCCACGGACCTGCGGGCTGCAGGCTTTCCTGCTGCCTTCAGCCTCAAAACCACCCTTTCCCACTTGGCGCCGCGCAAGGCACAAAAATGGCCATATGTCTGGAGATTGGTCCCACGCCCAAAGAGCCAGCAGGGAAAAATATGCCTTGTTCTAAAGCTCTTTGGGAACCGCTTGCGTAGCCCCACACACCTGGGGGCTGCAGGCTTTCCTGCTGCCTTCAGCCTCAAAACCACCCTTTCCCACTTGGCGCCGCGCAAGGCACAGAAATGGCCATATGTCTGGATATGGGTCCCCCACCCAAAGAGCCAGCAGGGAAAACTATGCCTTGTTCTAAAGCTCTTTGGGAACCGCTTGTGTAGCCCCACAGACCTGGGGGGCTGCAGGCTATCCTGCTGCCTTCAGCCTCAAAACTTTCTTTCCCACTTGGCGCCACGCCAGGCAAAAAAATGGCCATATGTCTGGAGATTGGTCCCACGCCCAAAGAGCCAGCAGGGAAAACTATGCCTTTTTGTAAAGCTCTTTGGGAACCGCTTGCGTAGCCCCACACACCTGGGGGCTGCAGGCTTTCCTGCTGCCTTCAGCCTCAAAACCACCCTTTCCCACTTGGCTCCGCGCCAGACACAAAAATGGCCATATGTCTGGAGATGGGTCCCATGCCCAAAGAGCCAGCAGGGAAAACTATGCCTTGTTCTAAAGCTCTTTGGGAACTGCTTGCGTAGCCCCACACACCTGCGGGCTGCAGGCTTTCCTGCTGCCTTCAGCCTCAAAACCACCCTTTCCCACTTGGCGCCGCGCCAGGCACAGAAATGGCAATATGTCTGGATATGGGTCCCCCACCCAAAGAGCCAGCAGGGAAAACTCTGCCTTGTTCTAAAGCTCTTTGGGAACCGCTTGCGTAGCCCCACACACCTGGGGGCTGCAGGCTTTCCTGGCGCCTTCAGCCTCAAAACCACCCTTTCCCACTTGGCGCCGGTCCAGGCTCAAAAATGGCCATATGTCTGGCGATTGGTCCCACGCCCAAAGAGCCAGCAGGGAAAACTATGCCTTGTTCTAAAGCTCTTTGGGAACCGCTTGCGTAGCCCCACACACCTGGGGGCTGCAGGCTTTCCTGCTGCCTTCAGCCTCAAAACCACCCTTTCCCACTTGGTGCCGCGCCAGGCACAGAAATGGCAGTATGTCTGGAGATGGGTCCCCCACCCAAAGAGCCAGCAGGGAAAACTATGCCTTTTTGTAAAGCTCTTTGGGAACCGCTTGCGTAGCCCCACACACCTGGGGGCTGCAGGCTTTCCTGCTACCTTCAGCCTCAAAACCACCCTTTCCCACTTGGCGCCGCGCTAGGTACAGAAATGGCAATATGTCTGGATATGGGTCCCCCACCCAAAGAGCCAGGAGGGAAAACTATGCCTTGTTCTAAAGCTCTTTGGGAACCGCTTCTGTAGCCCCACAGACCTGGGGGGCTGCAGGCTTTCCTGCTGCCTTCAGCCTCAAAACTTTCTTTCCCACTTGGCGCCACGCCAGGCAAAAAAATGGCCATATGTCTGGAGATTGGTCCCACGCCCAAAGAGCCAGCAGGGAAAACTAAGCCTTGTTCTAAAGCTCTTTGGGAACCGCTTGCGTAGCCCCACACACCTGGGGGCTGCAGACTTTCCTGCTGCCTTCAGCCTCAAAACCACCCTTTCCCACTTGGCGCCGCGCCAGGCACAAAAATGGCCATATGTTTGGAGATGGGTCCCATGCCCAAAGAGCCAGGAGGGAAAACTATGCCTTGTTCTAAAGCTCTTTGGGAACCGCTTGCGTAGCCCCACACACCTGGGGGCTGCAGACTTTCCTGCTGCCTTCAGCCTCAAAACCACCCTTTCCCACTTGGCGCCGGTCCAGGCACAAAAATGGCCACATGTCTGGAGATTGGTCCCACGCCCAAAGAGCCAGCAGGGAAAACTATGCCTTGTTCTAAAGCTCTTTGGGAACCGATTGCGTAGCCCCACACACCTGGGGGCTGCAGGCTTTCCTGCTGCCTTCAGCCTCAAAACCACCCTTTCCCACTTGGCGCCGCGCCAGCCACAAAAATGGCCATATGTCTGGAGATGGGTCCCATGCCCAAAGAGCCAGGAGGGAAAACTATGCCTTGTTCTAAAGGTCTTTGGGAACCGCTTGCGTAGCCCCACACACCTGGGGGGCTGCAGGCTTTCCTGCTGCCTTCAGCCTCAAAACTTTCTTTCCCACTTGGCGCCACGCCAGGCAAAAAAATGGCCATATGTCTGGAGATTGGTCCCACGCCCAAAGAGCCAGCAGGGAAAACTATGCCTTTTTGTAAAGCTCTTTGGGAAGCGCTTGCGTAGCCCCACACACCTGGGGGCTGCAGGCTTTCCTGCTGCCTTCAGCCTCAAAACCACCCTTTCCCACTTGGCTCCGCGCCAGACATAAAAATGGCCATATGTCTGGAGATGGGTCCCATGCCCAAAGAGGCATGAGGGAAAACTATGCCTTGTTCTAAAGCTCTTTGGGAACCGGTGGCGTAGCCCCACACACCTGCGGGCTGCAGGCTTTCCTGCTGCCTTCAGCCTCAAAAGCACCCTTTCCCACTTGGCGCCGCGCCAGGCACAGAAATGGCAATATGTCTGGAGATGGGTCCCCCACCCAAAGAGCCAGCAGGGAAAACTATGCCTTGTTCTAAAGCTCTTTGGGAACCGCTTCCGTAGCCCCACACACCTGGGGGCTGCAGGCTTTCCTGCTGCCTTCAGCCTCAAAAGCACCCTTTCCCACTTGGCGCCGCGCCAGGCACAAAAATGGCCATATGTCTGGAGATTGGTCCCATGCCCAAAGAGCCAGCAGGGAAAACTATGCCTTGTTCTAAAGCTCTTTGGGAACCGCTTGCGTAGCCCCACGGACCTGGGGGCTGCAGGCTTTCCTGCTGCCTTCAGCCTCAAAACCACCCTTTCCCACTTGGCGCCGCGCCAGCCACAAAAATGGCCATATGTCTGGAGATGGGTCCCATGCCCAAAGAGATAGGAGGGAAAACTGTGCCTTGTTCTAAAGGTCTTTGGGAACCGCTTGCGTAGCCCCACGGACCTGGGGGCTGCAGACTTTCCTGCTGCCTTCAGCCTCAAAACCACCCTTTCCCACTTGGCGCCGCGCCAGGCACAAATATGGCCATATGTCTGGAGATGGGTCCCACGCCCAAAGAGCCAGCAGGGAAAACTATGCCTTGTTCTAAAGCTCTTTGGGAACCGCTTGCGTAGCCCCACACTCCTGCGGGCTGCAGGCTTTCCTGCTGCCTTCAGCCTCAAAAATTCTTTCCCATTTGGCGCCGCGCCAGGCACAAAAATGGCCATATGTCTGGAGACTGGTCCCACGCCCAAAGAGCCAGCAGAGAAAACTATGCCTTGTTCTAAAGCTCTTTGGGAACCGCTTGTGTAGCACCACACACCTGGCGGTCTGCAGCCTTTCCTGCTGCCTTCAGCCTCAAAACCACCCTTTCCCACTTGGCGCCGCGCCAGGCCCAAAAATGGCCATATGTCTGGAGATTGGTCCCACGCCCAAAGAGCCAGCAGGGAAAACTATGCCTTATTCTAAAGCTCTTTGGGAACCGCTTGCGTGGCCCCACAGACCTGGGGGTGCAGGCTTTCCTGCTGCCTTCAGCCTCAAAACCACCCTTTCCCACTTGGCGCCGCGCCAGCCTCCAAAATCTACATATGTCTGGAGGTTGGTCCCACGCCCAAAGAGCCAGCAGGGAAAACTATGCCTTGTTCTAAAGCTCTTTGGGAACCACTTGCGTAGCCCCACACACCTGGGGGCTGCAGGCTTTCCTGCTGCCTTCAGCCTGAAAACCACCCTTTCCCACTTGGCGCTGCGCAAGGCCCAAAAATGGCCATATGTCTGGAGATTGGTCCCACGCCCAAAGAGCCAGCAGGGAAAACTATGCCTTGTTCTAAAGCTCTTTGGGAACCGCTTGCGTGGCCCCACACACCTGGGGGCTGCAGGCTTTCCTGCTGCCTTCAGCCTCAAAACCACCCTTTCCCACTTGGCGCCGCGCAAGGCACAAAAATGGCCATATGTCTGGAGACTGGTCCCACGCCCAAAGAGCCAGCAGGGAAAACTATGCCTTGTTCTAAAGCTCTTTGGGAACCGCTTGCGTGGCCCCACACACCTGGGGGCTGCAGGCTTTCCTGCTGCCTTAAGCCTCAAAACCACCCTTTCCCACTTGGCGCCGCGCCAGGCACAAAAATGGCCATATGTCTGGAGACTGGTCCCACGCCCAAAGAGCCAGCAGGGAAAACTATGCCTTGTTCTAAAGCTCTTTGGGAACCGCTTGCGTAGCCCCACGGACCTGGGGGCTGCAGGCTTTCCTGCTGCCTTCAGCCTCAAAACCACCCTTTCCCACTTGGCGCCGCGCCAGACACAAAAATGGCCATATGTCTGGAGATGGGTCCCATGCCCAAAGAGCCAGCAGAGAAAACTATGCCTTGTTCTAAAGCTCTTTGTGAACCGCTTGCGTAGCCCCACGGACCTGGGGGCTGCAGGCTTTCCTGCTGCCTTCAGCCTCAAAACCACCCTTTCCCACTTGGCGCCGCGCCAGGCACAGAAATGGCAATATGTCTGGATATGGGTCCCCCACCCAAAGAGCCAGCAGGGAAAACTCTGCCTTGTTCTAAAGCTCTTTGGGAACCGCTTGCGTAGCCCCACACACCTGGGGGCTGCAGGCTTTCCTGGCGCCTTCAGCCTCAAAACCACCCTTTCCCACTTGGCGCCGGTCCAGGCTCAAAAATGGCCATATGTCTGGCGATTGGTCCCACGCCCAAACAGCCAGCAGGGAAAACTATGCCTTGTTCTAAAGCTCTTTGGGAACCGCTTGCGTAGCCCCACACACCTGCGGGCTGCAGGCTTTCCTGCTGCCTTCAGCCTCAAAACCACCCTTTCCCACTTGGTGCCGCGCCAGGCACAGAAATGGCAGTATGTCTGGAGATGGGTCCCCCACCCAAAGAGCCAGCAGGGAAAACTATGCCTTTTTGTAAAGCTCTTTGGGAACCGCTTGCGTAGCCCCACACACCTGGGGGCTGCAGGCTTTCCTGCTACCTTCAGCCTCAAAACCACCCTTTCCCACTTGGCGCCGCGCTAGGTACAGAAATGGCAATATGTCTGGATATGGGTCCCCCACCCAAAGAGCCAGGAGGGAAAACTATGCCTTGTTCTAAAGCTCTTTGGGAACCGCTTCTGTAGCCCCACAGACCTGGGGGGCTGCAGGCTTTCCTGCTGCCTTCAGCCTCAAAACTTTCTTTCCCACTTGGCGCCACGCCAGGCAAAAAAATGGCCATATGTCTGGAGATTGGTCCCACGCCCAAAGAGCCAGCAGGGAAAACTAAGCCTTGTTCTAAAGCTCTTTGGGAACCGCTTGCGTAGCCCCACACACCTGGGGGCTGCAGACTTTCCTGCTGCCTTCAGCCTCAAAACCACCCTTTCCCACTTGGCGCCGCGCCAGGCACAAAAATGGCCATATGTTTGGAGATGGGTCCCATGCCCAAAGAGCCAGGAGGGAAAACTATGCCTTGTTCTAAAGCTCTTTGGGAACCGCTTGCGTAGCCCCACACACCTGGGGGCTGCAGACTTTCCTGCTGCCTTCAGCCTCAAAACCACCCTTTCCCACTTGGCGCCGCGCCAGGCACAAAAATGGCCACATGTCTGGAGATTGGTCCCACGCCCAAAGAGCCAGCAGGGAAAACTATGCCTTGTTCTAAAGCTCTTTGGGAACCGCTTGCGTAGCCCCACGGACCTGGGGGCTGCAGGCTTTCCTGCTGCCTTCAGCCTCAAAACCACCCTTTCCCACTTGGCGCCGCGCCAGCCACAAAAATGGCCATATGTCTGGAGATGGGTCCCATGCCCAAAGAGCCAGGAGGGAAAACTATGCCTTGTTCTAAAGGTCTTTGGGAACCGCTTGCGTAGCCCCACACACCTGGGGGGCTGCAGGCTTTCCTGCTGCCTTCAGCCTCAAAACTTTCTTTCCCACTTGGCGCCACGCCAGGCAAAAAAATGGCCATATGTCTGGAGATTGGTCCCACGCCCAAAGAGCCAGCAGGGAAAACTATGCCTTTTTGTAAAGCTCTTTGGGAAGCGCTTGCGTAGCCCCACACACCTGGGGGCTGCAGGCTTTCCTGCTGCCTTCAGCCTCAAAACCACCCTTTCCCACTTGGCTCCGCGCCAGACACAAAAATGGCCATATGTCTGGAGATGGGTCCCATGCCCAAAGAGCCATGAGGGAAAACTATGCCTTGTTCTAAAGCTCTTTGGGAACCGCTTGCGTAGCCCCACACACCTGCGGGCTGCAGGCTTTCCTGCTGCCTTCAGCCTCAAAACCACCCTTTCCCACTTGGCGCCGCGCCAGGCACAGAAATGGCAATATGTCTGGAGATGGGTCCCCCACCCAAAGAGCCAGCAGGGAAAACTATGCCTTGTTCTAAAGCTCTTTGGGAACCGCTTGTGTAGCCCCACAGACCTGCGGGCTGCAGGCTTTCCTGCTGCCTTCAGCCTCAAAACCACCCTTTCCCACTTGGCGCCGCGCCAGGCACAAAAATGGCCATATGTCTGGAGATTGGTCCCATGCCCAAAGAGCCAGCAGGGAAAACTATGCCTTGTTCTAAAGCTCTTTGGGAACCGCTTGCGTAGCCCCACGGACCTGGGGGCTGCAGGCTTTCCTGCTGCCTTCAGCCTCAAAACCACCCTTTCCCACTTGGCGCCGCGCCAGCCACAAAAATGGCCATATGTCTGGAGATGGGTCCCATGCCCAAAGAGACAGGAGGGAAAACTGTGCCTTGTTCTAAAGGTCTTTGGGAACCGCTTGCGTAGCCCCACACTCCTGCGGGCTGCAGGCTTTCCTGCTGCCTTCAGCCTCAAAAATTCTTTCCCATTTGGCGCCGCGCCAGGCACAAAAATGGCCATATGTCTGGAGACTGGTCCCACGCCCAAAGAGCCAGCAGAGAAAACTATGCCTTGTTCTAAAGCTCTTTGGGAACCGCTTGTGTAGCACCACACACCTGGCGGTCTGCAGCCTTTCCTGCTGCCTTCAGCCTCAAAACCACCCTTTCCCACTTGGCGCCGTGCCAGGCCCAAAAATGGCCATATGTCTGGAGATTGGTCCCACGCCCAAAGAGCCAGCAGGGAAAACTATGCCTTATTCTAAAGCTCTTTGGGAACCGCTTGCGTGGCCCCACAGACCTGGGGGTGCAGGCTTTCCTGCTGCCTTCAGCCTCAAAACCACCCTTTCCCACTTGGCGCCGCGCCAGCCTCCAAAATCTACATATGTCTGGAGGTTGGTCCCACGCCCAAAGAGCCAGCAGGGAAAACTATGCCTTGTTCTAAAGCTCTTTGGGAACCACTTGCGTAGCCCCACACACCTGGGGGCTGCAGGCTTTCCTGCTGCCTTCAGCCTGAAAACCACCCTTTCCCACTTGGCGCTGCGCAAGGCCCAAAAATGGCCATATGTCTGGAGATTGGTCCCACGCCCAAAGAGCCAGCAGGGAAAACTATGCCTTGTTCTAAAGCTCTTTGGGAACCGCTTGCGTGGCCCCACACACCTGGGGGCTGCAGGCTTTCCTGCTGCCTTCAGCCTCAAAACCACCCTTTCCCACTTGGCGCCGCGCAATGCACAAAAATGGCCATATGTCTGGAGACTGGTCCCACGCCCAAAGAGCCAGCAGGGAAAACTAGGCCTTGTTCTAAAGCTCTTTGGGAACCGCTTGCGTGGCCCCACACACCTGGGGGCTGCAGGCTTTCCTGCTGCCTTAAGCCTCAAAACCACCCTTTCCCACTTGGCGCCGCGCCAGGCACAAAAATGGCCATATGTCTGGAGACTGGTCCCACGCCCAAAGAGCCAGCAGGGAAAACTATGCCTTGTTCTAAAGCTCTTTGGGAACCGCTTGCGTAGCCCCACGGACCTGGGGGCTGCAGGCTTTCCTGCTGCCTTCAGCCTCAAAACCACCCTTTCCCACTTGGCGCCGCGCAAGGCCCAAAAATGGCCATATGTATGGAGGTTGGTCCCACGCCCAAAGAGCCAGCAGGGAAAACTATGCCTTGTTCTAAAGCTCTTTGGGAACCGCTTGCGTAGCCCCACGGACCTGGGGGCTGCAGGCTTTCCTGCTGCCTTCAGCCTCAAAACCACCCTTTCCCACTTGGCGCCGCGCAAGGCCCAAAAATGGCCATATGTATGGAGGTTGGTCCCACGCCCAAAGAGCCAGCAGAGAAAACTATGCCTTGTTCTAAAGCTCTTTGGGAACCGCTTGCGTAGCCCCACACACCTGGGGGCTGCAGGCTTTCCTGCTGCCTTCAGCGTCAAAACCACACTTTCCCACTTGGCGCCGCGCCAGGCACAAAAATGGCCATATGTCTGGAGACTGGTCCCACGCCCAAAGAGCCAGCAGGGAAAACTATGCCTTGTTCTAAAGCTCTTTGGGAACCGCTTGCGTGGCCACACACACCTGGGGGCTGCAGGCTTTCCTGCTGCCTTCAGCCTCAAAACCACCCTTTCCCACTTGGCGCCGCGCAAGGCCCAAAAATGGCCATATGTCTGGAGATTGGTCCCACGCCCAAAGAGCCAGCAGGGAAAACTATGCCTTGTTCTAAAGCTCTTTGGTAACCGCTTGCGTGGCCCCACACACCTGGGAGCTGCAGGCTTTCCTGCTGCCTTCAGCCTCAAAACCACCCTTTCCCACTTGGCGCCCCGCAAGGCCCAAAAATGGCCATATGTCTGGAGACTGGTCCCACGCCCAAAGAGCCAGCAGGGAAAACTATGCCTTGTTCTAAAGCTCTTTGGGAACCGCTTGCGTGGCCCCACAGACCTGGGGGTGCAGGCTTTCCTGCTGCCTTCAGCCTCAAAACCACCCTTTCCCACTTGGCGCCGCGCCAGCCTCCAAAATCTACATATGTCTGGAGACTGGTCCCACGCCCAAAGAGCCAGCAGGGAAAACTATGCCTTGTTCTAAAGCTCTTTGGGAACCGCTTGTGTAGCACCACACACCTGGCGGTCTGCAGCCTTTCCTGCTGCCTTCAGCCTCAAAACCACCCTTTCCCATTTGGCGCCGCGCCAGGCCCAAAAATGGCCATATGTCTGGAGATTGGTCCCACGCCCAAAGAGCCAGCAGGGAAAACTATGCCTTATTCTAAAGCTCTTTGGGAACCGCTTGCGTGGCCCCACAGACCTGGGGGTGCAGGCTTTCCTGCTGCCTTCAGCCTCAAAACCACCCTTTCCCACTTGGCGCCGCGCCAGCCTCCAAAATCTACATATGTCTGGAGACTGGTCCCACGCCCAAAGAGCCAGCAGGGAAAACTATGCCTTGTTCTAAAGCTCTTTGGGAACCGCTTGCGTAGCCCCACGGACCTGCGGGCTGCAGGCTTTCCTGCTGCCTTCAGCCTCAAAAACAAACTTTCCCACTTGGCGCCGCGCCAGGCCCAAATATGGCCATATGTCTGGAGATTGGTCCCACGCCCAAAGAGCCAGCAGGGAAAACTATGCCTTGTTCTAAAGCTCTTTGGGAACCGCTTGCGTGGCCCCACACACCTGGGGGCTGCAGGCTTTCCTGCTGCCTTCAGCCTCAGAACCACCCTTTCCCACTTGGCGCCACGCCAGGCACAAAAACGGCCATATGTCTGGAGATTGGTCCCACGCCCAAAGAGCCAGCAGGGAAAACTATGCCTTGTTCTAAAGCTCTTTGGGAACCGCTTGCGTAGCCCCACACACCTGGGGGCTGCAGGTTTTCCTGCTGCCTTCAGCCTCAAAACCACCCTTTCCCACTAGGCGCCGCGCCAGCCTCAGAAATCTACATATGTCTGGAGGTTGGTCCCACGCCCAAAGAGCCAGCAGAGAAAACTATGCCTTGTTCTAAAGCTCTTTGGGAACCGCTTGCGTAGCCCCACACACCTGCAGGCTGCAGGCTTTCCTGCTGCCTTCAGCCTCAAAACCACCCTTTCCCACTTGGCGCCGCGCCAGTCCCAAAAATGGCCATATGTCTGGAGATTGGTCCCACGCCCAAAGAGCCAGCAGGGAAAACTATGCCTTATTCTAATGCTCTTTGGGAACCGCTTGTGTAGCCCCACAGACCTGGGCGTGTAGGCTTTCCTGCTGCCTTCAGCCTCAAAACCACCCTTTCCCACTTGGCGCCGCGCCAGCCTCCAAAATCTACATATGTCTGGAGGTTGGTCCCACGCCCAAAGAGCCAGCAGAGAAAACTATGCCTTGTTCTAAAGGTATTTGGGAACCGCTTGCGTGGCCCCACACACCTGGGGGGTGCAGGCTTTCCTGCTGCCTTCAGCCTCAAAACCACCCTTTACCACTTGGCGCCGCGCCAGCCTCCAAAATATACATATGTCTTGAGGTTGGTCCCACGCCCAAAGAGCCAGCAGAGAAAACTATGCCTTGTTCTAAAGCTCTTTGGGAACCGCTTGTGTAGCACCACACACCTGGCGGTCTGCAGCCTTTCCTGCTGCCTTCAGCCTCAAAACCACCCTTTCCCACTTGGCGCCGCGCCAGGCCCAAAAATGGCCATATGTCTGGAGATTGGTCCCACGCCCAAAGAGCCAGCAGGGAAAACTATGCCTTATTCTAAAGCTCTTTGGGAACCGCTTGCGTGGCCCCACAGACCTGGGGGTGCAGGCTTTCCTGCTGCCTTCAGCCTCAAAACCACCCTTTCCCACTTGGCGCCGCGCCAGCCTCCAAAATCTACATATGCCTGGAGGTTGGTCCCACGCCCAAAGAGCCAGCAGGGAAAACTATGCCTTGTTCTAAAGGTATTTGGGAACCACTTGCGTAGCCCCACACACCTGGGGGCTGCAGGCTTTCCTGCTGCCTTCAGCCTCAAAACCACCCTTTCCCACTTGGCGCCGCGCAAGGCCCAAAAATGGCCATATGTCTGGAGATTGGTCCCACGCCCAAAGAGCCAGCAGGGAAAACTATGCCTTGTTCTAAAGCTCTTTGGGAACCGCTTGCGTGGCCCCACACACCTGGGGGCTGCAGGCTTTCCTGCTGCCTTCAGCCTCAAAACCACCCTTTCCCACTTGGCGCCGCGCAAGGCACAAAAATGGCCATATGTCTGGAGACTGGTCCCACGCCCAAAGAGCCAGCAGGGAAAACTATGCCTTGTTCTAAAGCTCTTTGGGAACCGCTTGCGTGGCCCCACACACCTGGGGGCTGCAGGCTTTCCTGCTGCCTTAAGCCTCAAAACCACCCTTTCCCACTTGGCGCCGCGCCAGGCTCAAAAATGGCCATATGTCTGGAGACTGGTCCCACTCCCAAAGAGCCAGCAGGGAAAACTATGCCTTGTTCTAAAGCTCTTTGGGAACCGCTTGCGTAGCCCCACGGACCTGGGGGCTGCAGGCTTTCCTGCTGCCTTCAGCCTCAAAACCACCCTTTCCCACTCGGCGCTGCGACAGGCACAAAAATGGCCATATGTCTGGAGACTGGTCCCACGCCCAAAGAGCCAGCAGGGAAAACTATGCCTTGTTCTAAAGCTCTTTGGGAACCGCTTGCGTGGCCCCACACACCTGGGGGCTGCAGGCTTTCCTGCTGCCTTCAGCCTCAAAACCACCCTTTCCCACTTGGCGCCGCGCCAGCCTCCAAAATCTACATATGTCTGGAGACTGGTCCCACGCCCAAAGAGCCAGCAGGGAAAACTATGCCTTATTCTAAAGCTCTTTGGGAACCGCTTGCATGGCCCCACAGACCTGGGCGTGTAGGCTTTCCTGCTGCCTTCAGCCTCAAAACCACCCTTTCCCACTTGGCGCCGCGCCAGCCTCCAAAATCTACATATGTCTGGAGGTTGGTCCCACGCCCAAAGAGCCAGCAGAGAAAACTATGCCTTGTTCTAAAGCTCTTTGGGAACCGCTTGTGTAGCACCACACACCTGGCGGTCTGCAGCCTTTCCTGCTGCCTTCAGCCTCAAAACCACCCTTTCCCACTTGGCGCCGCGCAAGGCACAAAAATGGCCATATGTCTGGAGATTGGTCCCACGCCCAAAGAGCCAGCAGGGAAAACTATGCCTTATTCTAAAGCTCTTTGGGAACCGCTTGCGTGGCCCCACACACCTGGGGGTGCAGGCTTTCCTGCTGCCTTCAGCCTCAAAACCACCCTTTCCCACTTGGCGCCGCGCCAGCCTCCAAAATCTACATATGTCTGGAGACTGGTCCCACGCCCAAAGAGCCAGCAGGGAAAACTATGCCTTGTTCTAAAGCTCTTTGGGAACCACTTGCGTAGCCCCACACACCTGGGGGCTGCAGGCTTTCCTGCTGCCTTCAGCCTCAAAAACAAACTTTGCCACTTGGCGCCGCGCCAGGCCCAAATATGGCCATATGTCTGGAGATTGGTCCCACGCCCAAAGAGCCAGCAGGGAAAACTATGCCTTGTTCTAAAGCTCTTTGGGAACCGCTTGCGTGGCCCCACACACCTGGGGGCTGCAGGCTTTCCTGCTGCCTTCAGCCTCAGAACCACCCTTTCCCACTTGGCGCCACGCCAGGCACAAAAATGGCCATATGTCTGGAGATGGGTCCCACGCCCAAAGAGCCAGCAGGGAAAACTATGCCTTGTTCTAAAGCTCTTTCGGAACCGCTTGCGTAGCCCCACACACCTGGGGGCTGCAGGTTTTCCTGCTGCCTTCAGCCTCAAAACCACCCTTTCCCACTAGGCGCCGCGCCAGCCTCAGAAATCTACATATGTCTGGAGGTTGGTCCCACGCCCAAAGAGCCAGCAGAGAAAACTATGCCTTGTTCTAAAGCTCTTTGGGAACCGCTTGCGTAGCCCCACACACCTGGGGGCTGCAGGCTTTCCTGCTGCCTTCAGCCTCAAAACCACCCTTTCCCACTTGGCGCCACGCAAGGCACAAAAATGGCCATATATCTGGAGATTGGTCCCACGACCAAAGAGCCAGCAGGGAAAACTATGCCTTGTTCTAAAGCTCTTTGGGAACCGCTTGCGTAGCCCCACGGACCTGCGGGCTGCAGGCTTTCCTGCTGCCTTCAGCCTCAAAACCACACTTTCCCACTTGGCGCCGCGCAAGGCACAAAAATGGCCATATGTCTGGAGACTGGTCCCACGCCCAAAGAGCCAGCAGGGAAAACTATGCCTTGTTCTAAAGCTCTTTGGGAACCGCTTGCGTAGCCCCACACACCTGGGGGCTGCAGGCTTTCCTGCTGCCTTCAGCCTCAAAACCACCCTTTCCCACTTGGCGCCGCGCAAGGCACAAAAATGGCCATATGTCTGGAGATTGGTCCCACGCCCAAAGAGCCAGCAGGGAAAACTATGCCTTGTTCTAAAGCTCTTTGGGAAGCTCTTGCGTAGCCCCACACACCTGGCGGCTGCAGGCTTTCCTGCTGCCTTCAGCCTCAAAACCACCCTTTCCCACTTGGTGCCGCGCCAGGCACAAAAATGGCCATATGTCTGGAGACTGGTCCCACGCCCAAAGAGCCAGCAGGGAAAACTATGCCTTGTTCTAAAGCTCTTTGGGAACCGCTTGCGTGGCCCCACAGACCTGGGGGCTGCAGGCTTTCCTGCTGCCTTCAGCCTCAAAACCACCCTTTCCCACTTGGCGCCGCGCCAGCCTCCAAAATCTACATATGTCTGGAGACTGGTCCCACGCCCAAAGAGCCAGCAGGGAAAACTATGCCTTGTTCTAAAGCCCTTTGGGAACCGCTTGCGTAGCCCCACACACCTGGGGGGTGCAGGCTTTCCTGCTGCCTTCAGCCTGAAAACCGCCCTTTCCCACTTGGCACCGCGCAAGGCCCAAAAATGGCCATATGTCTGGAGACTTCTCCCACGCCCAAAGAGCCAGCAGGGAAAACTATGCCTTGTTCTAAAGCTCTTTGGGAACCGCTTGCGTAGCCCCACACACCTGGGGGCTGCAGGCTTTCCTGCTGCCTTCAGCCTCAAAACCACCCTTTCCCACTTGTCGCCGCGCCAGGCACAAAAATGGCCATATGTCTGGAGACTGGTCCCACGCCCAAAGAGCCAGCAGGGAAAACTATGCCTTGTTCTAAAGCTCTTTGGGAACCGCTTGCGTAGCCCCATGGACCTGGGGGCTGCAGGCTTTCCTGCTGCCTTCAGCCTCAAAACCACCCTTTCCCACTTGGCGCCGCGCAAGGCCCAAAAATGGCCATATGTATGGAGGTTGGTCCCACGCCCAAAGAGCCAGCAGGGAAAACTATGCCTTGTTCTAAAGCTCTTTGGGAACCGCTTGCGTAGCCCCACACACCTGGGGGCTGCAGGCTTTCCTACTGCCTTCAGCCTCAAAACCACCCTTTCCCACTTGGCGCCGCGCCAGCCTCGAAAATCTACATATGTCTGGAGGTTGGTCCCACGCCCAAAGAGCCAGCAGAGAAAACTATGCCTTGTTCTAAAGCTCTTTGGGAACCGCTTGCGTAGCCCCACACACCTGGGGGGTGCAGGCTTCCCTGCTGCCTTCAGCCTCAAAACCACCCTTTCCCACTCGGCGCCGCGCAAGGCCCAAAAATGGCCATATGTCTGGAGATTGGTCCCACGCCCAAAGAGCCAGCAGGGAAAACTATGCCTTGTTCTAAAGGTATTTGGGAACCGCTTGCGTGGCCCCAGACACCTGGGGGCTCCAGGCTTTCCTGCTGCCTTCAGCCTCAAAACCACCCTTTCCCACTTGGCGCCGCGCCAGGCACAAAAATGGCCATATGTCTGGAGACTGGTCCCACGCCCAAAGAGCCAGCAGGGAAAACTATGCCTTGTTCTAAAGCTCTTTGGGAACCGCTTGCGTAGCCCCACACACCTGGGGGCTGCAGGCTTTCCTGGCGCCTTCAGGCTCAAAACCACCCTTTCCCACTTGGCGCTGCGCCGGGCACAAAAATGGCCATATGTCTGGAGACTGGTCCCACGCCCAAAGAGCCAGAAGGGAAAACTATGCCTTGTTCTAAAGCTCTTTGGGAACCGCTTGCGTGGCCCCACACACCTGGGGGCTGCAGGCTTTCCTGCTGCCTTCAGCCTCAAAACCACCCTTTCCCACTTGGCGCCGCGCCAGCCTCCAAAATCTACATATGTCTGGAGACTGGTCCCACGCCCAAAGAGCCAGCAGGGAAAACTATGCCTTGTTCTAAAGCTCTTTGGGAACCACTTGCGTAGCCCCACACACCTGGGGGCTGCAGGCTTTCCTGCTGCCTTCAGCCTCAAAACCAAACCTTCCCACTTGGCGCCGCTCCAGGCCCAAATATGGCCATATGTCTGGAGATTGGTCCCACGCCCAAAGAGCCAGCAGGGAAAACTATGCCTTGTTCTAAAGCTCTTTGGGAACCGCTTGCGTAGCCTCACAGACCTGGGGGCTGCAGGTTTTCCTGCTGCCTTCAGCCTCAAAACCACCCTTTCCCACTAGGCGCCGCGCCAGCCTCAAAAATCTACATATGTCTGGAGGTTGGTCCCACGCCCAAAGAGCCAGCAGGGAAAACTATGCCTTATTCTAAAGCTCTTTGGGAACCGCTTGCGTGGCCCCACAGACCTGGGCGTGTAGGCTTTCCTGCTGCCTTCAGCCTCAAAACCACCCTTTCCCACTTGGCGCCGCGCCAGCCTCCAAAATCTACATATGTCTGGAGGTTGGTCCCACGCCCAAAGAGCCAGCAGAGAAAACTATGCCTTGTTCTAAAGCTCTTTGGGAACCGCTTGTGTAGCACCACACACCTGGCGGTCTGCAGCCTTTCCTGCTGCCTTCAGCCTCAAAACCACCCTTTCCCACTTGGCGCCGCGCCAGGCCCAAAAATGGCCATATGTCTGGAGATTGGTCCCATGCCCAAAGAGCCAGCAGGGAAAACTATGCCTTATTCTAAAGCTCTTTCGGAACCGCTTGCGTGGCCCCACAGACCTGGGGGTGCAGGCTTTCCTGCTGCCTTCAGCCTCAAAACCACCCTTTCCCACTTGGCGCCGCGCCAGCCTCCAAAATCTACATATGTCTGGAGGTTGGTCCCACACCCAAAGAGCCAGCAGGGAAAACTATGCCTTGTTCTAAAGCTCTTTGGGAACCACTTGCGTAGCCCCACACACCTGGGGGCTGCAGGCTTTCCTGCTGCCTTCAGCCTGAAAACCGCCCTTTCCCACTTGGCGCCGCGCAAGGCACAAAAATGGCCATATGTCTGGAGATTGGTCCCACGCCCAAAGAGCCAGCAGGGAAAACTATGCCTTGTTCTAAAGCTCTTTGGGAACCGCTTGCGTGGCCCCACACACCTGGGGGCTGCAGGCTTTCCTGCTGCCTTCAGCCTCAAAACCACCCTTTCCCACTTGGCGCCGCGCAAGGCACAAAAATGGCCATATGTCTGGAGACTGGTCCCACGCCCAAAGAGCCAGCAGGGAAAACTATGCCTTGTTCTAAAGCTCTTTGGGAACCGCTTGCGTGGCCCCACACACCTGGGGGCTGCAGGCTTTCCTGCTGCCTTCAGCCTCAAAACCACCCTTTCCCACTTGGCACCGCGCCAGGCACAAAAATGGCCATATGTCTGGAGACTGGTCCCACGCCCAAAGAGCCAGCAGGGAAAACTATGCCTTGTTCTAAAGCTCTTTGGGAACCGCTTGCGTAGCCCCATGGACCTGGGGGCTGCAGGCTTTCCTGCTGCCTTCAGCCTCAAAACCACCCTTTCCCACTTGGCGCCGCGCAAGGCCCAAAAATGGCCATATGTATGGAGGTTGGTCCCACGCCCAAAGAGCCAGCAGGGAAAACTATGCCTTGTTCTAAAGCTCTTTGGGAACCGCTTGCGTGGCCCCACACACCTGGGGGCTGCAGGCTTTCCTGCTGCCTTCAGCCTCAAAACCACCCTTTCCCACTTGGCGCCGCGCCAGGCCCAAAAATGGCCATATGTCTGGAGGTTGGTCCCACGCCCAAAGAGCCAGCAGAGAAAACTATGCCTTGTTCTAAAGCTCTTTGGGAACCGCTTGCGTAGCCCCACACACCTGGGGGCTGCAGGCTTTCCTGCTGCCTTCAGCCTCAAAACCACCCTTTCCCACTTGGCGCCGCGCCAGGCACAAAAATGGCCATATGTCTGGAGACTGGTCCCACGCCCAAAGAGCCAGCAGGGAAAACTATGCCTTGTTCTAAAGCTCTTTGGGAACCGCTTGCGTGGCCCCACACACCTGGGAGCTGCAGGCTTTCCTGCTGCCTTCAGCCTCAAAACCACCCTTTCCCACTTGGCGCCGCGCAAGGCCCAAAAATGGCCATATGTCTGGAGATTGGTCCCACGCCCAAAGAGCCAGCAGGGAAAACTATGCCTTGTTCTAAAGGTATTTGGGAACCGCTTGCGTGGCCCCACACACCTGGGGGCTGCAGGCTTTCCTGCTGTCTTCAGCCTCAAAACCACCCTTTCCCACTTGGCGCCGCGCCAGCCTCCAAAATCTACATATGTCTGGAGACTGGTCCCACGCCCAAAGAGCCAGCAGGGAAAACTATGCCTTGTTCTAAAGCTCTTTGGGAACCACTTGCGTAGCCCCACACACCTGGGGGCTGCAGGCTTTCCTGCTGCCTTCAGCCTCAAAACCAAACCTTCCCACTTGGCGCCGCGCCAGGCCCAAATATGGCCATATGTCTGGAGATTGGTCCCACGCCCAAAGAGCCAGCAGGGAAAACTATGCCTTGTTCTAAAGCTCTTTGGGAACGGCTTGCGTAGCCCCACACACCTGGGGGCTGCAGGTTTTCCTGCTGCCTTCAGCCTCAAAACCACCCTTTCCCACTAGGCGCCGCGCCAGCCTCAAAAATCTACATATGTCTGGAGGTTGGTCCCACGCCCAAAGAGCCAGCAGGGAAAACTATGCCTTATTCTAAAGCTCTTTGGGAACCGCTTGCGTGGCCCCACAGACCTGGGCGTGTAGGCTTTCCTGCTGCCTTCAGCCTCAAAACCACCCTTTCCCACTTGGCGCCGCGCCAGCCTCCAAAATCTACATATGTCTGGAGGTTGGTCCCACGCCCAAAGAGCCAGCAGAGAAAACTATGCCTTGTTCTAAAGCTCTTTGGGAACCGCTTGTGTAGCACCACACACCTGGCGGTCTGCAGCCTTTCCTGCTGCCTTCAGCCTCAAAACCACCCTTTCCCACTTGGCGCCGCGCCAGGCCCAAAAATGGCCATATGTCTGGAGATTGGTCCCACGCCCAAAGAGCCAGCAGGGAAAACTATGCCTTATTCTAAAGCTCTTTGGGAACCGCTTGCGTGGCCCCACAGACCTGGGGGTGCAGGCTTTCCTGCTGCCTTCAGCCTCAAAACCACCCTTTCCCACTTGGCGCCGCGCCAGCCTCCAAAATCTACATATGTCTGGAGGTTGGTCCCACGCCCAAAGAGCCAGCAGGGAAAACTATGCCTTGTTCTAAAGCTCTTTGGGAACCACTTGCGTAGCCCCACACACCTGGGGGCTGCAGGCTTTCCTGCTGCCTTCAGCCTCAAAACCACCCTTTCCCACTTGGCGCCGCGCAAGGCCCAAAAATGGCCATATGTCTGGAGATTGGTCCCACGCCCAAAGAGCCAGCAGGGAAAACTATGCCTTGTTCTAAAGGTATTTGGGAACCGCTTGCGTGGCCCCACACACCTGGGGGCTGCAGGCTTCCCTGTTGCCTTCAGCCTCAAAACCACCCTTTCCCACTTGGCGCCGCGCAAGGCACAAAAATGGCCATATGTCTGGAGACTGGTCCCACGCCCAAAGAGCCAGCAGGGAAAACTATGCCTTGTTCTAAAGCTCTTTGGGAACCGCTTGCGTAGCCCCACACACCTGCGGGCTGCAGGCTTTTCTGCTGCCTTCAGCCTCAAAACCACCCTTTCCCACTTGGCGCCGCGCCAGGCACAAAAATGGTCATATGTCTTGAGACTGGTCCCACGCCCAAAGAGCCAGCAGGGAAAACTATGCCTTGTTCTAAAGCTCTTTGGGAACCGCTTGCGTAGCCCCACACACCTGGGGGCTGCAGGCTTTCCTGCTGCCTTCAGCCTCAAAACCACCCTTTCCCACTTGGCGCCACGCCAGGCCCAAAAATGGCCATATGTCTGGAGATTGGTCCCACGCCCAAAGAGCCAGCAGGGAAAACTATGCCTTGTTCTAAAGCTCTTTGGGAACCGCTTGCGTGGCCCCACACACCTGGGGGCTGCAGGCTTTCCTGCTGCCTTCAGCCTCAAAACCACCCTTTCCCACTTGGCGCTGCGCAAGGCCCAAAAATGGCCATATGTCTGGAGATTGGTCCCACGGCCAAAGAGCCAGCAGGGAAAACTATGCCTTGTTCTAAAGCTCTTTGGGAACCACTTGCGTGGCCCCACACACCTGGGGGGTGCAGGCTTTCCTGCTGCCTTCAGCCTCAAAACCACCCTTTACCACTTGGCGCCGCGCCAGCCTTCAAAATCTACATATGTCGGGAGAATGGTCCCACGCCCAAAGAGCCAGCAGAGAAAACTATGCCTTGTTCTAAAGCTCTTTGGGAACCGCTTGTGTAGCACCACACACCTGGCGGTCTGCAGCCTTTCCTGCTGCCTTCAGCCTCAAAACCACCCTTTCCCACTTGGCGCCGCGCAAGGCCCAAAAATGGCCATATGTCTGGAGGTTGGTCCCACGCCCAAAGAGCCAGCAGGGAAAACTATGCCTTGTTCTAAAGCTCTTTGGGAACCGCTTGCGTAGCCCCACATACCTGCGGGCTGCAGGCTTTCCTGCTGCCTTCAGCCTCAAAACCACCCTTTCCCACTTGGCGCCGCGCAAGGCCCAAAAATGGCCATATGTCTGGAGATTGGTCCCACGCCCAAAGAGCCAGCAGGGAAAACTATGCCTTGTTCTAAAGGTATTTGGGAACCGCTTGCGTGGCCCCACACACCTGGGGGCTGCAGGCTTTCCTGCTGCCTTCAGCCTCAAAACCACCCTTTCCCACTTGGCGCCGCGCCAGGCACAAAAATGGCCATATGTCTGGAGACTGGTCCCACGCCCAAAGAGCCAGCAGGGAAAACTATGCCTTGTTCTAAAGCTCTTTGGGAACCGCTTGCGTAGCCCCACACACCTTGGGGCTGCAGGCTTTCCTGCTGCCTTCAGCCTCAAAACCACCCTTTACCACTTGGCGCTGCGCCAGCCTTCAAAATCTACATATGTCTGGAGATTGGTCCCACGCCCAAAGAGCCAGCAGAGAAAACTATGCCTTGTTCTAAAGCTCTTTGGGAACCGCTTGCGTGGCCCCACACACCTGGGGGCTGCAGGCTTTCCTGCTGCCTTCAGCCTCAAAACCACCCTTTCCCACTTGGCGCCGCGCCAGGCACAAAAATGGCCATATGTCTGGAGATTGGTCCCACGCCCAAAGAGCCAGCAGGGAAAACTATGCCTTGTTCTAAAGCTCTTTGGGAACCGCTTGCGTAGCCCCACACACCTGCGGGCTGCAGGCTTTCCTGCTGCCTTCAGCCTCAAAACCACCCTTTCCCACTTGGCGCCGCGCCAGGCCCAAAAATGGCCATATGTCTGGAGACTGGTCCCACGCCCAAAGAGCCAGCAGGGAAATCTATGCCTTGTTCTAAAGCTCTTTGGGAACCGCTTGCGTAGCCCCACACACATGGGGTCTGCAGGCTTTCCTGCTGCCTTCAGCCTCAAAACCACCCTTTCCCACTCGGCGCCGCGCCAGCATCCAAAATCTACATATGTCTGGAGATTGGTCGCACGCCCAAAGAGCCAGCAGAGAAAACTATGCCTTGTTCTAAAGCTCTTTGGGAACCGCTTGCGTAGCACCACACACATGGCGGTCTGCAGCCTTTCCTGCTGCCTTCAGCCTCAAAACCACCCTTTCCCCCTTGGCGCCGCGCCGGGCCCAAAAATGGCCATATGTCTGGAGATTGGTCCCACGCCCAAAGAGCCAGCAGGGAAAACTATGCCTTGTTCTAAAGGTATTTGGGAACCGCTTGCGTGGCCCCAGACACCTGGGGGCTGCAGGCTTTCCTGCTGCCTTCAGCCTCAAAACCACCCTTTCCCACTTGGCGCCGCGCCAGGCACAAAAATGGCCATATGTCTGGAGACTGGTTCCACGCCCAAAGATCCAGCTCGGAAAACTATGCCTTGTTCTAAAGCTCTTTGGGAACCGCTTGCGTGGCCCCACACACCTGGGGGCTGCAGGCTTTCCTGCTGCCTTCAGCCTCAAAACCTCCCTTTCCCACTTGGCGCCGCGCAAGGCCCAAAAATGGCCATATGTCTGGAGACTGGTCCCACGCCAAAAGAGCCAGCAGGGAAAACTATGCCTTGTTCTAAAGGTCTTTGGGAACCGCTTGCGTGGCCCCACACACCTGGGGGCTGCAGGCTTTCCTGCTGCCTTAAGCCTCAAAACCACCCTTTCCCACTTGGCGCCGCGCCAGGCACAAAAATGGCCATATGTCTGGAGGCTGGTCCCACGCCCAAAGAGCCAGCAGGGAAAACTATGCCTTGTTCTAAAGCTCTTTGGGAACCGCTTGCGTAGCCCCACACACCTGCGGGCTGCAGGCTTTCCTGCTGCCTTCAGCCTCAAAACCACCCTTTCCCACTTGGCGCTGCGCAAGGCCCAAAAATGGCCATATGTCTGGAGATTGGTCCCACGCCCAAAGAGCCAGCAGGGAAAACTATGCCTTGTTCTAAAGCTCTTTGGGAACCGCTTGCGTGGCCCCACACACCTGGGGGGTGCAGGCTTTCCTGCTGCCTTCAGCCTCAAAACCACCCTTTACCACTTGGCGCCGCGCCAGCCTTCAAAATCTACATATGTCGGGAGAATGGTCCCACGCCCGAAGAGCCAGCAGAGAAAACTATGCCTTGTTCTAAAGCTCTTTGGGAACCGCTTGTGTAGCACCACAGACCTGGGGGCTGCAGGCTTTCCTGCTGCCTTCAGCCTCAAAACCACCCTTTCCCACTTGGCGCCGCGCAACGCCCAAAAATGGCCATATGTCTGGAGGTTGGTCCCACGCCCAAAGAGCCAGCAGGGAAAACTATGCCTTGTTCTAAAGCTCTTTGGGAACCGCTTGCGTGGCCCCACACACCTGGGGGCTGCAGGCTTTCCTGCTGCCTTCAGCCTCAAAACCACCCTTTCCCACTTGGCGCTGCGCAAGGCCCAAAAATGGCCATATGTCTGGAGATTGGTCCCACGGCCAAAGAGCCAGCAGGGAAAACTATGCCTTGTTCTAAAGGTATTTGGGAACCGCTTGCGTGGCCCCACACACCTGGGGGCTGCAGGCTTTCCTGCTGCCTTCAGCCTCAAAACCACCCTTTCCCACTTGGCGCCGCGCCAGGCACAAAAATGGCCATATGTCTGGAGACTGGTCCCACGCCCAAAGAGCCAGCAGGGAAAACTATGCCTTGTTCTAAAGCTCTTTGGGAACCGCTTGCGTAGCCCCACACACCTGGGGGCTGCAGGCTTTCCTGCTGCCTTCAGCCTCAAAACCACCCTTTCCCACTCGGCGCCGCGCCAGCATCCAAAATCTACATATGTCTGGAGATTGGTCGCATGCCCAAAGAGCCAGCAGAGAAAACTATGCCTTGTTCTAAAGCTCTTTGGGAACCGCTTGCGTAGCCCCACACACCTTGGGGCTGCAGGCTTTCCTGCTGCCTTCAGCCTCAAAACCACCCTTTACCACTTGGCGCCGCGCCAGCCTTCAAAATCTACATATGTCTGGAGATTGGTCCCACGCCCAAAGAGCCAGCAGAGAAAACTATGCCTTGTTCTAAAGCTCTTTGGGAACCGCTTGTGTAGCACCACACACCTGGCGGTCTGCAGCCTTTCCTGCTGCCTTCAGCCTCAAAACCACCCTTTCCCACTTGGCGCCGCGCAAGGCCCAAAAATGGCCATATGTCTGGAGGTTGGTCCCACGCCCAAAGAGCCAGCAGGGAAAACTATGCCTTGTTCTAAAGCTCTTTGGGAACCGCTTGCGTAGCCCCACACACATGGGGTCTGCAGGCTTTCCTGCTGCCTTCAGCCTCAAAACCACCCTTTCCCACTCGGCGCCGCGCCAGCATCCAAAATCTACATATGTCTGGAGATTGGTCGCACGCCCAAAGAGCCAGCAGAGAAAACTATGCCTTGTTCTAAAGCTCTTTGGGAACCGCTTGCGTGGCCCCACACACCTGCGGGCTGCAGGCTTTCCTGCTGCCTTCAGCCTCAAAACCACCCTTTCCCACTTGGCGCCGCGCCAGGCACAAAAATGGCCATATGTCTGGAGATTGGTCCCACGCCCAAAGAGCCAGCAGGGAAAACTATGCCTTGTTCTAAAGCTCTTTGGGAACCGCTTGCGTAGCCCCACACACATGGGGTCTGCAGGCTTTCCTGCTGCCTTCAGCCTCAAAACCACCCTTTCCCACTTGGCGCCGCGCCAGGCACAAAAATGGCCATATGTCTGGAGACTGGTCCCACGCCCAAAGAGCCAGCAGGGAAATCTATGCCTTGTTCTAAAGCTCTTTGGGAACCGCTTGCGTAGCCCCACACACATGGGGTCTGCAGGCTTTCCTGCTGCCTTCAGCCTCAAAACCACCCTTTCCCACTCGGCGCCGCGCCAGCATCCAAAATCTACATATGTCTGGAGATTGGTCGCACGCCCAAAGATCCAGCAGGGAAAACTATGCCTTGTTCTAAAGCTCTTTGGGAACCGCTTGCGTGGCCCCACACACCTGGGGGGTGCAGGCTTTCCTGCTGCCTTCAGCCTCAAAACCACCCTTTACCACTTGGCGCCGCGCCAGCCTTCAAAATCTACATATGTCGGGAGAATGGTCCCACGCCCGAAGAGCCAGCAGAGAAAACTATGCCTTGTTCTAAAGCTCTTTGGGAACCGCTTGTGTAGCACCACAGACCTGGGGGCTGCAGGCTTTCCTGCTGCCTTCAGCCTCAAAACCACCCTTTCCCACTTGGCGCCGCGCAACGCCCAAAAATGGCCATATGTCTGGAGGTTGGTCCCACGCCCAAAGAGCCAGCAGGGAAAACTATGCCTTGTTCTAAAGCTCTTTGGGAACCGCTTGCGTGGCCCCACACACCTGGGGGCTGCAGGCTTTCCTGCTGCCTTCAGCCTCAAAACCACCCTTTCCCACTTGGCGCCGCGCAAGGCCCAAAAATGGCCATATGTCTGGAGATTGGTCCCACGCCCAAAGAGCCAGCAGGGAAAACTATGCCTTGTTCTAAAGCTCTTTGGGAACCGCTTGCGTGGCCCCACACACCTGGGGGCTGCAGGCTTTCCTGCTGCCTTCAGCCTCAAAACCACCCTTTCCCACTTGGCGCCGCGCCAGGCACAAAAATGGCCATATGTCTGGAGACTGGTCCCACGCCCAAAGAGCCAGCAGGGAAAACTATGCCTTGTTCTAAAGCTCTTTGGGAACCGCTTGCGTAGCCCCACACACCTGGGGGCTGCAGGCTTTCCTGCTGCCTTCAGCCTCAAAACCACCCTTTCCCACTCGGCGCCGCGCCAGCATCCAAAATCTACATATGTCTGGAGATTGGTCGCACGCCCAAAGAGCCAGCAGAGAAAACTATGCCTTGTTCTAAAGCTCTTTGGGAACCGCTTGTGTAGCACCACACACCTGGCGGTCTGCAGCCTTTCCTGCTGCCTTCAGCCTCAAAACCACCCTTTCCCACTTGGCGCCGCGCAAGGCCCAAAAATGGCCATATGTCTGGAGGTTGGTCCCACGCCCAAAGAGCCAGCAGGGAAAACTATGCCTTGTTCTAAAGCTCTTTGGGAACCGCTTGCGTAGCCCCACACACATGGGGTCTGCAGGCTTTCCTGCTGCCTTCAGCCTCAAAACCACCCTTTCCCACTCGGCGCCGCGCCAGCATCCAAAATCTACATATGTCTGGAGATTGGTCGCACGCCCAAAGAGCCAGCAGAGAAAACTATGCCTTGTTCTAAAGCTCTTTGGGAACCGCTTGCGTAGCACCACACACATGGCGGTCTGCAGCCTTTCCTGCTGCCTTCAGCCTCAAAACCACCCTTTCCCCCTTGGCGCCGCGCCGGGCCCAAAAATGGCCATATGTCTGGAGATTGGTCCCACGCCCAAAGAGCCAGCAGGGAAAACTATGCCTTGTTCTAAAGGTATTTGGGAACCGCTTGCGTGGCCCCAGACACCTGGGGGCTGCAGGCTTTCCTGCTGCCTTCAGCCTCAAAACCACCCTTTCCCACTTGGCGCCGCGCCAGGCACAAAAATGGCCATATGTCTGGAGACTGGTTCCACGCCCAAAGATCCAGCTCGGAAAACTATGCCTTGTTCTAAAGCTCTTTGGGAACCGCTTGCGTGGCCCCACACACCTGGGGGCTGCAGGCTTTCCTGCTGCCTTCAGCCTCAAAACCTCCCTTTCCCACTTGGCGCCGCGCAAGGCCCAAAAATGGCCATATGTCTGGAGACTGGTCCCACGCCAAAAGAGCCAGCAGGGAAAACTATGCCTTGTTCTAAAGGTCTTTGGGAACCGCTTGCGTGGCCCCACACACCTGGGGGCTGCAGGCTTTCCTGCTGCCTTAAGCCTCAAAACCACCCTTTCCCACTTGGCGCCGCGCCAGGCACAAAAATGGCCATATGTCTGGAGGCTGGTCCCACGCCCAAAGAGCCAGCAGGGAAAACTATGCCTTGTTCTAAAGCTCTTTGGGAACCGCTTGCGTGGCCCCACACACCTGGGGGCTGCAGGCTTTCCTGCTGCCTTCAGCCTCAAAACCACCCTTTCCCACTTGGCGCTGCGCAAGGCCCAAAAATGGCCATATGTCTGGAGATTGGTCCCACGCCCAAAGAGCCAGCAGGGAAAACTATGCCTTGTTCTAAAGCTCTTTGGGAACCGCTTGCGTGGCCCCACACACCTGGGGGGTGCAGGCTTTCCTGCTGCCTTCAGCCTCAAAACCACCCTTTACCACTTGGCGCCGCGCCAGCCTTCAAAATCTACATATGTCGGGAGAATGGTCCCACGCCCGAAGAGCCAGCAGAGAAAACTATGCCTTGTTCTAAAGCTCTTTGGGAACCGCTTGTGTAGCACCACAGACCTGGGGG
Organism: Larus michahellis; assembly: GCF_964199755.1. Lineage (NCBI taxonomy): Eukaryota > Metazoa > Chordata > Aves > Charadriiformes > Laridae > Larus > Larus michahellis. Next base: position 65,390 of record NW_027436321.1, on the reverse strand, counting down.
CTGCAGGCTTTCCTGCTGCCTTCAGCCTCAAAACCACCCTTTCCCACTTGGCGCCGCGCAAGGCCCAAAAATGGCCATATGTCTGGAGGTTGGTCCCACGCCCAAAGAGCCAGCAGGGAAAACTATGCCTTGTTCTAAAGCTCTTTGGGAACCGCTTGCGTGGCCCCACACACCTGGGGGCTGCAGGCTTTCCTGCTGCCTTCAGCCTCAAAACCACCCTTTCCCACTTGGCGCCGCGCAAGGCCCAAAAATGGCCATATGTCTGGAGATTGGTCCCACGGCCAAAGAGCCAGCAGGGAAAACTATGCCTTGTTCTAAAGCTCTTTGGGAACCGCTTGCGTGGCCCCACACACCTGGGGGCTGCAGGCTTTCCTGCTGCCTTCAGCCTCAAAACCACCCTTTCCCACTTGGCGCCGCGCCAGGCACAAAAATGGCCATATGTCTGGAGACTGGTCCCACGCCCAAAGAGCCAGCAGGGAAAACTATGCCTTGTTCTAAAGCTCTTTGGGAACCGCTTGCGTAGCCCCACACACCTGGGGGCTGCAGGCTTTCCTGCTGCCTTCAGCCTCAAAACCACCCTTTCCCACTCGGCGCCGCGCCAGCATGCAAAATCTACATATGTCTGGAGATTGGTCGCACGCCCAAAGAGCCAGCAGAGAAAACTATGCCTTGTTCTAAAGCTCTTTGGGAACCGCTTGCGTAGCCCCACACACCTTGGGGCTGCAGGCTTTCCTGCTGCCTTCAGCCTCAAAACCACCCTTTACCACTTGGCGCCGCGCCAGCCTTCAAAATCTACATATGTCTGGAGATTGGTCCCACGCCCAAAGAGCCAGCAGAGAAAACTATGCCTTGTTCTAAAGCTCTTTGGGAACCGCTTGTGTAGCACCACACACCTGGCGGTCTGCAGCCTTTCCTGCTGCCTTCAGCCTCAAAACCACCCTTTCCCACTTGGCGCCGCGCAAGGCCCAAAAATGGCCATATGTCTGGAGGTTGGTCCCACGCCCAAAGAGCCAGCAGGGAAAACTATGCCTTGTTCTAAAGCTCTTTGGGAACCGCTTGCGTGGCCCCACACACCTGGGAGCTGCAGGCTTTCCTGCTGCCTTCAGCCTCAAAACCACCCTTTCCCACTTGGCGCCGCGCAAGGCCCAAAAATGGCCATATGTCTGGAGATTGGTCCCACGCCCAAAGAGCCAGCAGGGAAAACTATGCCTTGTTCTAAAGCTCTTTGGGAACCGCTTGCGTAGCCCCACACACCTGCAGGCTGCAGGCTTTCCTGCTGCCTTCAGCCTCAAAACCACCCTTTCCCACTTGGCGCCGCGCCAGGCACAAAAATGGCCATATGTCTGGAGATTGGTCCCACGCCCAAAGAGCCAGCAGGGAAAACTATGCCTTGTTCTAAAGCTCTTTGGGAACCGCTTGCGTAGCCCCACACACCTGCGGGCTGCAGGCTTTCCTGCTGCCTTCAGCCTCAAAACCACCCTTTCCCACTTGGCGCCGCGCCAGGCACAAAAATGGCCATATGTCTGGAGACTGGTCCCACGCCCAAAGAGCCAGCAGGGAAATCTATGCCTTGTTCTAAAGCTCTTTGGGAACCGCTTGCGTAGCCCCACACACATGGGGTCTGCAGGCTTTCCTGCTGCCTTCAGCCTCAAAACCACCCTTTCCCACTCGGCGCCGCGCCAGCATCCAAAATCTACATATGTCTGGAGATTGGTCGCACGCCCAAAGAGCCAGCAGAGAAAACTATGCCTTGTTCTAAAGCTCTTTGGGAACCGCTTGCGTAGCCCCACACACCTGCAGGCTGCAGGCTTTCCTGCTGCCTTCAGCCTCAAAACCACCCTTTACCATTTGGCGCCGCGCCAGCCTCCAAAATCTACATATGTCTGGAGATTGGTCCCACGCCCAAAGAGCCAGCAGGGAAATCTATGCCTTGTTCTAAAGCTGTTTGGGAACCGCTTGTGTAGCACCACACACCTGGCGGTCTGCAGCCTTTCCTGCTGCCTTCAGCCTCAAAACCACCCTTTCCCACTTGGCGCCGCGCAAGGCCCAAAAATGGCCATATGTCTGGAGGTTGGTCCCACGCCCAAAGAGCCAGCAGGGAAAACTATGCCTTGTTCTAAAGCTCTTTGGGAACCGCTTGCGTGGCCCCACACACCTGGGGGCTGCAGGCTTTCCTGCTGCCTTCAGCCTCAAAACCACCCTTTCCCACTTGGCGCCGCGCAAGGCCCAAAAATGGCCATATGTCTGGAGATTGGTCCCACGCCCAAAGAGCCAGCAGGGAAAACTATGCCTTGTTCTAAAGCTCTTTGGGAACCGCTTGCGTAGCCCCACACACCTGCAGGCTGCAGGCTTTCCTGCTGCCTTCAGCCTCAAAACCACCCTTTCCCACTTGGCGCCGCTCAAGGCACAAAAATGGCCATATGTCTGGAGATTGGTCCCACGCCCAAAGAGCCAGCAGGGAAAACTATGCCTTGTTCTAAAGCTCTTTGGGAACCGCTTGCGTAGCCCCACACACCTGCGGGCTGCAGGCTTTCCTGCTGCCTTCAGCCTCAAAACCACCCTTTCCCACTTGGCGCCGCGCCAGGCACAAAAATGGCCATATGTCTGGAGACTGGTCCCACGCCCAAAGAGCCAGCAGGGAAATCTATGCCTTGTTCTAAAGCTCTTTGGGAACCGCATGCGTAGCCCCACACACATGGGGTCTGCAGGCTTTCCTGCTGCCTTCAGCCTCAAAACCACCCTTTCCCACTTGGCGCCGCGCCAGCCTCCAAAATCTACATATGTCTGGAGATTGGTCGGACGCCCAAAGAGCCAGCAGAGAAAACTATGCCTTGTTCTAAAGCTCTTTGGGAACCGCTTGCGTAGCCCCACACACCTTGGGGCTGCAGGCTTTCCTGCTGCCTTCAGCCTCAAAACCACCCTTTACGACTTGGTGCCGCGCCAGCCTCCAAAATCTACATATGTCTGGAGATTGGTCCCACGCCCAAAGAGCCAGCAGAGAAAACTATGCCTTGTTCTAAAGCTCTTTGGGAACCGCTTGTGTAGCACCACACACCTGGCGGTCTGCAGCCTTTCCTGCTGCCTTCAGCCTCAAAACCACCCTTTCCCACTTGGCGCTGCGCAAGGCCCAAAAATGGCCATATGTCTGGAGGTTGGTCCCACGCCCAAAGAGCCAGCAGGGAAAACTATGCCTTGTTCTAAAGCTCTTTGGGAACCGCTTGCGTGGCCCCACACACCTGGGGGCTGCAGGCTTTCCTGCTGCCTTCAGCCTCAAAACCACCCTTTCCCACTTGGCGCCGCGCAAGGCCCAAAAATGGCCATATGTCTGGAGGTTGGTCCCACGCCCAAAGAGCCAGCAGGGAAAACTATGCCTTGTTCTAAAGGTATTTGGGAACCGCTTGCGTGGCCCCACACACCTGGGGGCTGCAGGCTTTCCTGCTGCCTTCAGCCTCAAAACCACCCTTTCCCACTTGGCGCCGCGCCAGGCACAAAAATGGCCATATGTCTGGAGACTGGTCCCACGCCCAAAGAGCCAGCAGGGAAAACTCTGCCTTGTTCTAAAGCTCTTTGGGAACCGCTTGCGTGGCCCCACACACCTGGGGGCTGCAGGCTTTCCTGCTGCCTTCAGCCTCAAAACCACCCTTTCCCACTTGGCGCCGCGCAAGGCCCAAAAATGGCCATATGTCTGGAGATTGGTCCCACGCCCAAAGAGCCAGCAGGGAAAACTATGCCTTGTTCTAAAGCTCTTTGGGAACCGCTTGCATAGCCCCACACACCTGCAGGCTGCAGGCTTTCCTGCTGCCTTCAGCCTCAAAACCACCCTTTCCCACTTGGCGCCGCGCCAGGCACAAAAATGGCCATATGTCTGGAGATTGGTCCCACGCCCAAAGAGCCAGCAGGGAAAACTATGCCTTGTTCTAAAGCTCTTTGGGAACCGCTTGCGTAGCCCCACACACCTGGCGGTCTGCAGCCTTTCCTGCTGCCTTCAGCCTCAAAACCACCCTTTCCCACTTGGCGCCGCGCAAGGCCCAAAAATGGCCATATGTCTGGAGGTTGGTCCCACGCCCAAAGAGCCAGCAGGGAAAACTATGCCTTGTTCTAAAGCTCTTTGGGAACCGCTTGCGTGGCCCCACACACCTGGGGGCTGCAGGCTTTCCTGCTGCCTTCAGCCTCAAAACCACCCTTTCCCACTTGGCGCCGCGCAAGGCCCAAAAATGGCCATATGTCTGGAGATTGGTCCCACGCCCAAAGAGCCAGCAGGGAAAACTATGCCTTGTTCTAAAGCTCTTTGGGAACCGCTTGCGTAGCCCCACACACCTGCAGGCTGCAGGCTTTCCTGCTGCCTTCAGCCTCAAAACCACCCTTTCCCACTTGGCGCCGCTCAAGGCACAAAAATGGCCATATGTCTGGAGATTGGTCCCACGCCCAAAGAGCCAGCAGGGAAAACTATGCCTTGTTCTAAAGCTCTTTGGGAACCGCTTGCGTAGCCCCACACACCTGCGGGCTGCAGGCTTTCCTGCTGCCTTCAGCCTCAAAACCACCCTTTCCCACTTGGCGCCGCGCCAGGCACAAAAATGGCCATATGTCTGGAGACTGGTCCCACGCCCAAAGAGCCAGCAGGGAAATCTATGCCTTGTTCTAAAGCTCTTTGGGAACCGCATGCGTAGCCCCACACACATGGGGTCTGCAGGCTTTCCTGCTGCCTTCAGCCTCAAAACCACCCTTTCCCACTTGGCGCCGCGCCAGCCTCCAAAATCTACATATGTCTGGAGATTGGTCGGACGCCCAAAGAGCCAGCAGAGAAAACTATGCCTTGTTCTAAAGCTCTTTGGGAACCGCTTGCGTAGCCCCACACACCTTGGGGCTGCAGGCTTTCCTGCTGCCTTCAGCCTCAAAACCACCCTTTACGACTTGGTGCCGCGCCAGCCTCCAAAATCTACATATGTCTGGAGATTGGTCCCACGCCCAAAGAGCCAGCAGAGAAAACTATGCCTTGTTCTAAAGCTCTTTGGGAACCGCTTGCGTGGCCCCACACACCTGGCGGTCTGCAGCCTTTCCTGCTGCCTTCAGCCTCAAAACCACCCTTTCCCACTTGGCGCTGCGCAAGGCCCAAAAATGGCCATATGTCTGGAGGTTGGTCCCACGCCCAAAGAGCCAGCAGGGAAAACTATGCCTTGTTCTAAAGCTCTTTGGGAACCGCTTGCGTGGCCCCACACACCTGGGGGCTGCAGGCTTTCCTGCTGCCTTCAGCCTCAAAACCACCCTTTCCCACTTGGCGCCGCGCAAGGCCCAAAAATGGCCATATGTCTGGAGGTTGGTCCCACGCCCAAAGAGCCAGCAGGGAAAACTATGCCTTGTTCTAAAGGTATTTGGGAACCGCTTGCGTGGCCCCACACACCTGGGGGCTGCAGGCTTTCCTGCTGCCTTCAGCCTCAAAACCACCCTTTCCCACTTGGCGCCGCGCCAGGCACAAAAATGGCCATATGTCTGGAGACTGGTCCCACGCCCAAAGAGCCAGCAGGGAAAACTCTGCCTTGTTCTAAAGCTCTTTGGGAACCGCTTGCGTGGCCCCACAGACCTGGGGGCTGCAGGCTTTCCTGCTGCCTTCAGCCTCAAAACCACCCTTTCCCACTTGGCGCCGCGCAAGGCCCAAAAATGGCCATATGTCTGGAGATTGGTCCCACGCCCAAAGAGCCAGCAGGGAAAACTATGCCTTGTTCTAAAGCTCTTTGGGAACCGCTTGCATAGCCCCACACACCTGCAGGCTGCAGGCTTTCCTGCTGCCTTCAGCCTCAAAACCACCCTTTCCCACTTGGCGCCGCGCCAGGCACAAAAATGGCCATATGTCTGGAGATTGGTCCCACGCCCAAAGAGCCAGCAGGGAAAACTATGCCTTGTTCTAAAGCTCTTTGGGAACCGCTTGCGTAGCCCCACACACCTGGGGGCTGCAGGCTTTCCTGCTGCCTTCAGCCTCAAAACCACACTTTCCCACTTGGCGCCGCGCCAGGCACAAAAATGGCCATATGTCTGGAGACTGGTCCCACGCCCAAAGAGCCAGCAGGGAAATCTATGCCTTGTTCTAAAGCTCTTTGGGAACCGCTTGCGTGGCCCCACAGACCTGGGGGCTGCAGGCTTTCCTGCTGCCTTCAGCCTCAAAACCACCCTTTCCCACTTGGCGCCGCGCCAGCCTCCAAAATCTACATATGTCTGGAGATTGGTCGCACGCCCAAAGAGCCAGCAGAGAAAACTATGCCTTGTTCTAAAGCTCTTTGGGAACCGCTTGCGTAGCCCCACACACCTTGGGGCTGCAGGCTTTCCTGCTGCCTTCAGCCTCAAAACCACCCTTTACCACTTGGCGCCGCGCCAGCCTCCAAAATCTACATATGTCTGGAGATTGGTCCCACGCCCAAAGAGCCAGCAGGGAAAAATATGCCTTGTTCTAAAGCTCTTTGGGAACCGCTTGTGTAGCACCACACACCTGGCGGTCTGCAGCCTTTCCTGCTGCCTTCAGCCTCAAAACCACCCTTTCCCACTTGGCGCCGCGCAAGGCCCAAAAATGGCCATATGTCTGGAGGTTGGTCCCACGCCCAAAGAGCCAGCAGGGAAAACTATGCCTTGTTCTAAAGCTCTTTGGGAACCGCTTGCGTGGCCCCACACACCTGGGGGCTGCAGGCTTTCCTGCTGCCTTCAGCCTCAAAACCACCCTTTCCCACTTGGCGCCGCGCAAGGCCCAAAAATGGCCATATGTCTGGAGACTGGTCCCACGCCCAAAGAGCCAGCAGGGAAAACTATGCCTTGTTCTAAAGGTATTTGGGAACCGCTTGCGTGGCCCCACACACCTGGGGGCTGCAGGCTTTCCTGCTGCCTTCAGCCTCAAAACCACCCTTTCCCACTTGGCGCCGCGCCAGGCACAAAAATGGCCATATGTCTGGAGACTGGTCCCACGCCCAAAGAGCCAGCAGGGAAATCTATGCCTTGTTCTAAAGCTCTTTGGGAACCGCTTGCGTAGCCCCACACACATGGGGTCTGCAGGCTTTCCTGCTGCCTTCAGCCTCAAAACCACCCTTTCCCACTTGGCGCCGCGCCAGCCTCCAAAATCTACATATGTCTGGAGATTGGTCGCACGCCCAAAGAGCCAGCAGAGAAAACTATGCCTTGTTCTAAAGCTCTTTGGGAACCGCTTGCGTAGCCCCACACACCTTGGGGCTGCAGGCTTTCCTGCTGCCTTCAGCCTCAAAACCACCCTTTACCACTTGGCGCCGCGCCAGCCTTCAAAATCTACATATGTCTGGAGATTGGTCCCACGCCCAAAGAGCCAGCAGAGAAAACTATGCCTTGTTCTAAAGCTCTTTGGGAACCGCTTGTGTAGCACCACACACCTGGCGGTCTGCAGCCTTTCCTGCTGCCTTCAGCCTCAAAACCACCCTTTCCCACTTGGCGCCGCGCAAGGCCCAAAAATGGCCATATGTCTGGAGGTTGGTCCCACGCCCAAAGAGCCAGCAGGGAAAACTATGCCTTGTTCTAAAGCTCTTTGGGAACCGCTTGCGTGGCCCCACACACCTGGGGGCTGCAGGCTTTCCTGCTGCCTTCAGCCTCAAAACCACCCTTTCCCACTTGGCGCCGCGCCAGGCCCAAAAATGGCCATATGTCTGGAGATTGGTCCCACGCCCAAAGAGCCAGCAGGGAAAACTATGCCTTGTTCTAAAGGTATTTGGGAACCGCTTGCGTGGCCCCAGACACCTGGGGGCTGCAGGCTTTCCTGCTGCCTTCAGCCTCAAAACCACCCTTTCCCACTTGGCGCCGCGCCAGGCACAAAAATGGCCATATGTCTGGAGACTGGTCCCACGCCCAAAGAGCCAGCAGGGAAAACTATGCCTTGTTCTAAAGCTCTTTGGGAACCGCTTGCGTAGCCCCACACACCTTGGGGCTGCAGGCTTTCCTGCTGCCTTCAGCCTCAAAACCACCCTTTCCCACTCGGCGCCGCGCCAGCCTCCAAAATCTACATATGTCTCGAGGTTGGTCCCACGTCCAAAGAGCCAGCAGGGAAAACTATGCCTTGTTCTAAAGCTCTTTGGGAACCGCTTGCGTGGCCCCACACACCTTGGGGCTGCAGGCTTTCCTGCTGCCTTCAGCCTCAAAACCACCCTTTACCACTTGGCGCCGCGCCAGCCTTCAAAATCTACATATGTCTGGAGGTTGGTCCCACGCCCAAAGAGCCAGCAGGGAAAACTATGCCTTGTTCTAAAGCTCTTTGGGAACCGCTTGCGTGGCCCCACACACCTGGGGGCTGCAGGCTTTCCTGCTGCCTTCAGCCTCAAAACCACCCTTTCCCACTTGGCGCCGCGCCAGGCACAAAAATGGCCATATGTCTGGAGATTGGTCCCACGCCCAAAGAGCCAGCAGAGAAAACTATGCCTTGTTCTAAAGCTCTTTGGGAACCGCTTGCATAGCCCCACACACCTGCAGGCTGCAGGCTTTCCTGCTGCCTTCAGCCTCAAAACCACCCTTTCCCACTTGGCGCCGCGCAAGGCCCAAAAATGGCCATATGTCTGGAGATTGGTCCCACGCCCAAAGAGCCAGCAGGGAAAACTATGCCTTGTTCTAAAGCTCTTTGGGAACCGCTTGCGTAGCCCCACACACCTGCAGGCTGCAGGCTTTCCTGCTGCCTTCAGCCTCAAAACCACCCTTTCCCACTTGGCGCCGCGCAAGGCCCAAAAATGGCCATATGTCTGGAGACTGGTCCCACGCCCAAAGAGCCAGCAGGGAAATCTATGCCTTGTTCTAAAGCTCTTTGGGAACCGCTTGCGTAGCCCCACACACATGGGGTCTGCAGGCTTTCCTGCTGCCTTCAGCCTCAAAACCACCCTTTCCCACTTGGCGCCGCGCCAGCCTCCAAAATCTACATATGTCTGGAGATTGGTCGCACGCCCAAAGAGCCAGCAGAGAAAACTATGCCTTGTTCTAAAGCTCTTTGGGAACCGCTTGCGTAGCCCCACACACCTGCGGGCTGCAGGCTTTCCTGCTGCCTTCAGCCTCAAAACCACCCTTTACCACTTGGCGCCGCGCCAGCCTTCAAAATCTACATATGTCTGGAGATTGGTCCCACGCCCAAAGAGCCAGCAGAGAAAACTATGCCTTGTTCTAAAGCTCTTTGGGAACCGCTTGTGTAGCACCACACACCTGGCGGTCTGCAGCCTTTCCTGCTGCCTTCAGCCTCAAAACCACCCTTTCCCACTTGGCGCCGCGCAAGGCCCAAAAATGGCCATATGTCTGGATGTTGGTCCCACGCCCAAAGAGCCAGCAGGGAAAACTATGCCTTGTTCTAAAGCTCTTTGGGAACCGCTTGCGTGGCCCCACAGACCTGGGGGCTGCAGGCTTTCCTGCTGCCTTCAGCCTCAAAACCACCCTTTCCCACTTGGCGCCGCGCAAGGCCCAAAAATGGCCATATGTCTGGAGACTGGTCCCACGCCCAAAGAGCCAGCAGGGAAAACTATGCCTTGTTCTAAAGGTATTTGGGAACCGCTTGCGTGGCCCCAGACACCTGGGGGCTGCAGGCTTTCCTGCTGCCTTCAGCCTCAAAACCACCCTTTCCCACTTGGCGCCGCGCCAGGCACAAAAATGGCCATATGTCTGGAGACTGGTCCCACGCCCAAAGAGCCAGCAGGGAAAACTATGCCTTGTTCTAAAGCTCTTTGGGAACCGCTTGCGTAGCCCCACACACCTGGGGGCTGCAGGCTTTCCTGCTGCCTTCAGCCGCAAAACCACCCTTTCCCACTTGGCGCCGCGCAAGGCCCAAAAATGGCCATATGTCTGGAGATTGGTCCCACGCCCAAAGAGCCAGCAGGGAAAACTATGCCTTGTTCTAAAGCTCTTTGGGAACCGCTTGCGTAGCCCAACACACATGGGGGCTGCAGGCTTTCCTGCTGCCTTCAGCCTCAAAACCACTCTTTCCCACTTGGCGCCGCGTCAGCCTCTAAAATCTACATATGTCTGGAGATTGGTCCCACTCCCAAAGAGCCAGCAGAGAAAACTATGCCTTGTTCTAAAGCTCTTTGGGAACCGCTTGCGTAGCCCCACGGACCTGGGGGCTGCAGGCTTTCCTGCTGCCTTCAGCCTCAAAACCACCCTTTCCCACTTGGCACCGCGCAAGGCACAAAAATGGCCATATGTCTGGAGACTGGTCCCACGCCCAAAGAGCCAGCAGGGAAAACTATGCCTTGTTCTAAAGCTCTTTGGGAACCCCTTGCGTAGCCCCACAGACCTGCGGGCTGCAGGCTTTCCTGCTGCCTTCAGCCTCAAAACCACCCTTTCCCACTTGGCGCCGCGCCAGGCACAAAAATGGCCATATGTCTGGAGGTTGGTCGCAGGCCCAAAGAGCCAGCAGGGAAAACTATGCCTTGTTCTAAAGCTCTTTGGGAACCGCTTGCGTAGCCCCACACACCTGCAGGCTGCAGGCTTTCCTGCTGCCTTCAGCCTCAAAACCACCCTTTCCCAATTGGCGCCGCGCAAGGCCCAAAAATGGCCATATGTCTGGAGATTGGTCCCACGCCCAAAGAGCCAGCAGGGAAAACTATGCCTTGTTCTAAAGCTCTTTGGGAACCGCTTGCGTAGCCCCACACACCTGGGGGCTGCAGGCTTTCCTGCTGCCTTCAGCCTCAAAACCACCCTTTCCCACTTGGCGCCGCGCCAGGCACAAAAATGGCCATATGTCTGGAGACTGGTCCCACGCCCAAAGAGCCAGCAGGGAAATCTATGCCTTGTTCTAAAGCTCTTTGGGAACCGCTTGCGTAGCCCCACACACATGGGGTCTGCAGGCTTTCCTGCTGCCTTCAGCCTCAAAACCACCCTTTCCCACTTGGCGCCGCGCCAGCCTCCAAAATCTACATATGTCTGGAGATTGGTCGCACGCCCAAAGAGCCAGCAGAGAAAACTATGCCTTGTTCTAAAGCTCTTTGGGAACCGCTTGCGTAGCCCCACACACCTTGGGGCTGCAGGCTTTCCTGCTGCCTTCAGCCTCAAAACCACCCTTTCCCACTTGGCGCCGCGCCAGGCACAAAAATGGCCATATGTCTGGAGATTGGTCCCACGCCCAAAGAGCCAGCAGGGAAAACTATGCCTTGTTCTAAAGCTCTTTGGGAACCGCTTGCGTAGCCCCACACACCTGCGGGCTGCAGGCTTTCCTGCTGCCTTCAGCCTCAAAACCACCCTTTCCCACTTGGCGCCGCGCAAGGCACAAAAATGGCCATATGTCTGGAGATTGGTCCCACGCCCAAAGAGCCAGCAGGGAAAACTATGCCTTGTTCTAAAGCTCTTTGGGAACCGCTTGCGTAGCCCCACAGACCTGGGGGCTGCAGGCTTTCCTGCTGCCTTCAGCCTCAAAACCACCCTTTCCCACTTGGCGCCGCGCCAGCCTCCAAAATCTACATATGCCTGGAGGTTGGTCCCACGCCCAAAGAGCCAGCAGGGAAAACTATGCCTTGTTCTAAAGCTCTTTGGGAACCGCTTGCGTGGCCCCACACACCTGGGGGCTGCAGGCTTTCCTGCTGCCTTCAGCCTCAAAACCACCCTTTCCCACTTGGCGCCGCGCAAGGCACAAAAATGGCCATATGTCTGGAGATTGGTCCCACGCCCAAAGAGCCAGCAGGGAAAACTAGGCCTTGTTCTAAAGCTCTTTGGGAACCGCTTGCGAAGCCCCACAGACCTGGGGGCTGCAGGCTTTCCTGCTGCCTTCAGCCTCAAAACCACCCTTTCCCACTTGGCGCCGCGCCAGGCACAAAAATGGCCATATGTCTGGAGACTGGTCCCACGCCCAAAGAGCCAGCAGGGAAAACTATGCCTTGTTCTAAAGCTCTTTGGGAACCGCTTGCGTGGCCCCACAGACCTGGGGTCTGCAGGCTTTCCTGCTGCCTTCAGCCTCAAAACCACCCTTTCCCACTTGGCGCCGCGCCAGCCTCCAAAATCTACATATGTCTGGAGATTGGTCGGACGCCCAAAGAGCCAGCAGAGAAAACTATGCCTTGTTCTAAAGCTCTTTGGGAACCGCTTGCGTAGCCCCACACACCTTGGGGCTGCAGGCTTTCCTGCTGCCTTCAGCCTCAAAACCACCCTTTACGACTTGGTGCCGCGCCAGCCTCCAAAATCTACATATGTCTGGAGATTGGTCCCACGCCCAAAGAGCCAGCAGAGAAAACTATGCCTTGTTCTAAAGCTCTTTGGGAACCGCTTGTGTAGCACCACACACCTGGCGGTCTGCAGCCTTTCCTGCTGCCTTCAGCCTCAAAACCACCCTTTCCCACTTGGCGCTGCGCAAGGCCCAAAAATGGCCATATGTCTGGAGGTTGGTCCCACGCCCAAAGAGCCAGCAGGGAAAACTATGCCTTGTTCTAAAGCTCTTTGGGAACCGCTTGCGTGGCCCCACACACCTGGGGGCTGCAGGCTTTCCTGCTGCCTTCAGCCTCAAAACCACCCTTTCCCACTTGGCGCCGCGCAAGGCCCAAAAATGGCCATATGTCTGGAGGTTGGTCCCACGCCCAAAGAGCCAGCAGGGAAAACTATGCCTTGTTCTAAAGGTATTTGGGAACCGCTTGCGTGGCCCCACACACCTGGGGGCTGCAGGCTTTCCTGCTGCCTTCAGCCTCAAAACCACCCTTTCCCACTTGGCGCCGCGCCAGGCACAAAAATGGCCATATGTCTGGAGACTGGTCCCACGCCCAAAGAGCCAGCAGGGAAAACTCTGCCTTGTTCTAAAGCTCTTTGGGAACCGCTTGCGTGGCCCCACACACCTGGGGGCTGCAGGCTTTCCTGCTGCCTTCAGCCTCAAAACCACCCTTTCCCACTTGGCGCCGCGCAAGGCCCAAAAATGGCCATATGTCTGGAGATTGGTCCCACGCCCAAAGAGCCAGCAGGGAAAACTATGCCTTGTTCTAAAGCTCTTTGGGAACCGCTTGCATAGCCCCACACACCTGCAGGCTGCAGGCTTTCCTGCTGCCTTCAGCCTCAAAACCACCCTTTCCCACTTGGCGCCGCGCCAGGCACAAAAATGGCCATATGTCTGGAGATTGGTCCCACGCCCAAAGAGCCAGCAGGGAAAACTATGCCTTGTTCTAAAGCTCTTTGGGAACCGCTTGCGTAGCCCCACACACCTGCGGGCTGCAGGCTTTCCTGCTGCCTTCAGCCTCAAAACCACACTTTCCCACTTGGCGCCGCGCCAGGCACAAAAATGGCCATATGTCTGGAGACTGGTCCCACGCCCAAAGAGCCAGCAGGGAAATCTATGCCTTGTTCTAAAGCTCTTTGGGAACCGCTTGCGTGGCCCCACAGACCTGCGGGCTGCAGGCTTTCCTGCTGCCTTCAGCCTCAAAACCACCCTTTCCCACTTGGCGCCGCGCCAGCCTCCAAAATCTACATATGTCTGGAGATTGGTCGCACGCCCAAAGAGCCAGCAGAGAAAACTATGCCTTGTTCTAAAGCTCTTTGGGAACCGCTTGCGTAGCCCCACACACCTTGGGGCTGCAGGCTTTCCTGCTGCCTTCAGCCTCAAAACCACCCTTTACCACTTGGCGCCGCGCCAGCCTCCAAAATCTACATATGTCTGGAGATTGGTCCCACGCCCAAAGAGCCAGCAGGGAAAAATATGCCTTGTTCTAAAGCTCTTTGGGAACCGCTTGTGTAGCACCACACACCTGGCGGTCTGCAGCCTTTCCTGCTGCCTTCAGCCTCAAAACCACCCTTTCCCACTTGGCGCCGCGCAAGGCCCAAAAATGGCCATATGTCTGGAGGTTGGTCCCACGCCCAAAGAGCCAGCAGGGAAAACTATGCCTTGTTCTAAAGCTCTTTGGGAACCGCTTGCGTGGCCCCACACACCTGGGGGCTGCAGGCTTTCCTGCTGCCTTCAGCCTCAAAACCACCCTTTCCCACTTGGCGCCGCGCAAGGCCCAAAAATGGCCATATGTCTGGAGACTGGTCCCACGCCCAAAGAGCCAGCAGGGAAAACTATGCCTTGTTCTAAAGGTATTTGGGAACCGCTTGCGTGGCCCCACACACCTGGGGGCTGCAGGCTTTCCTGCTGCCTTCAGCCTCAAAACCACCCTTTCCCACTTGGCGCCGCGCCAGGCACAAAAATGGCCATATGTCTGGAGACTGGTCCCACGCCCAAAGAGCCAGCAGGGAAATCTATGCCTTGTTCTAAAGCTCTTTGGGAACCGCTTGCGTAGCCCCACACACATGGGGTCTGCAGGCTTTCCTGCTGCCTTCAGCCTCAAAACCACCCTTTCCCACTTGGCGCCGCGCCAGCCTCCAAAATCTACATATGTCTGGAGATTGGTCGCACGCCCAAAGAGCCAGCAGAGAAAACTATGCCTTGTTCTAAAGCTCTTTGGGAACCGCTTGCGTAGCCCCACACACCTTGGGGCTGCAGGCTTTCCTGCTGCCTTCAGCCTCAAAACCACCCTTTACCACTTGGCGCCGCGCCAGCCTTCAAAATCTACATATGTCTGGAGATTGGTCCCACGCCCAAAGAGCCAGCAGAGAAAACTATGCCTTGTTCTAAAGCTCTTTGGGAACCGCTTGTGTAGCACCACACACCTGGCGGTCTGCAGCCTTTCCTGCTGCCTTCAGCCTCAAAACCACCCTTTCCCACTTGGCGCCGCGCAAGGCCCAAAAATGGCCATATGTCTGGAGGTTGGTCCCACGCCCAAAGAGCCAGCAGGGAAAACTATGCCTTGTTCTAAAGCTCTTTGGGAACCGCTTGCGTGGCCCCACACACCTGGGGGCTGCAGGCTTTCCTGCTGCCTTCAGCCTCAAAACCACCCTTTCCCACTTGGCGCCGCGCCAGGCCCAAAAATGGCCATATGTCTGGAGATTGGTCCCACGCCCAAAGAGCCAGCAGGGAAAACTATGCCTTGTTCTAAAGGTATTTGGGAACCGCTTGCGTGGCCCCAGACACCTGGGGGCTGCAGGCTTTCCTGCTGCCTTCAGCCTCAAAACCACCCTTTCCCACTTGGCGCCGCGCCAGGCACAAAAATGGCCATATGTCTGGAGACTGGTCCCACGCCCAAAGAGCCAGCAGGGAAAACTATGCCTTGTTCTAAAGCTCTTTGGGAACCGCTTGCGTAGCCCCACACACCTTGGGGCTGCAGGCTTTCCTGCTGCCTTCAGCCTCAAAACCACCCTTTCCCACTCGGCGCCGCGCCAGCCTCCAAAATCTACATATGTCTCGAGGTTGGTCCCACGTCCAAAGAGCCAGCAGGGAAAACTATGCCTTGTTCTAAAGCTCTTTGGGAACCGCTTGCGTGGCCCCACACACCTTGGGGCTGCAGGCTTTCCTGCTGCCTTCAGCCTCAAAACCACCCTTTACCACTTGGCGCCGCGCCAGCCTTCAAAATCTACATATGTCTGGAGGTTGGTCCCACGCCCAAAGAGCCAGCAGGGAAAACTATGCCTTGTTCTAAAGCTCTTTGGGAACCGCTTGCGTGGCCCCACACACCTGGGGGCTGCAGGCTTTCCTGCTGCCTTCAGCCTCAAAACCACCCTTTCCCACTTGGCGCCGCGCAAGGCCCAAAAATGGCCATATGTCTGGAGACTGGTCCCACGCCCAAAGAGCCAGCAGGGAAAACTATGCCTTGTTCTAAAGGTATTTGGGAACCGCTTGCGTGGCCCCACACACCTGGGGGCTGCAGGCTTTCCTGCTGCCTTCAGCCTCAAAACCACCCTTTCCCACTTGGCGCCGCGCCAGGCACAAAAATGGCCATATGTCTGGAGACTGGTCCCACGCCCAAAGAGCCAGCAGGGAAATCTATGCCTTGTTCTAAAGCTCTTTGGGAACCGCTTGCGTAGCCCCACACACATGGGGTCTGCAGGCTTTCCTGCTGCCTTCAGCCTCAAAACCACCCTTTCCCACTTGGCGCCGCGCCAGCCTCCAAAATCTACATATGTCTGGAGATTGGTCGCACGCCCAAAGAGCCAGCAGAGAAAACTATGCCTTGTTCTAAAGCTCTTTGGGAACCGCTTGCGTAGCCCCACACACCTTGGGGCTGCAGGCTTTCCTGCTGCCTTCAGCCTCAAAACCACCCTTTACCACTTGGCGCCGCGCCAGCCTTCAAAATCTACATATGTCTGGAGATTGGTCCCACGCCCAAAGAGCCAGCAGAGAAAACTATGCCTTGTTCTAAAGCTCTTTGGGAACCGCTTGTGTAGCACCACACACCTGGCGGTCTGCAGCCTTTCCTGCTGCCTTCAGCCTCAAAACCACCCTTTCCCACTTGGCGCCGCGCAAGGCCCAAAAATGGCCATATGTCTGGAGGTTGGTCCCACGCCCAAAGAGCCAGCAGGGAAAACTATGCCTTGTTCTAAAGCTCTTTGGGAACCGCTTGCGTGGCCCCACACACCTGGGGGCTGCAGGCTTTCCTGCTGCCTTCAGCCTCAAAACCACCCTTTCCCACTTGGCGCCGCGCCAGGCCCAAAAATGGCCATATGTCTGGAGGTTGGTCCCACGCCCAAAGAGCCAGCAGGGAAAACTATGCCTTGTTCTAAAGGTATTTGGGAACCGCTTGCGTGGCCCCACACACCTGGGGGCTGCAGGCTTTCCTGCTGCCTTCAGCCTCAAAACCACCCTTTCCCACTTGGCGCCGCGCCAGGCACAAAAATGGCCATATGTCTGGAGACTGGTCCCACGCCCAAAGAGCCAGCAGGGAAAACTATGCCTTGTTCTAAAGCTCTTTGGGAACCGCTTGCGTAGCCCCACACACCTTGGGGCTGCAGGCTTTCCTGCTGCCTTCAGCCTCAAAACCACCCTTTCCCACTCGGCGCCGCGCCAGCCTCCAAAATCTACATATGTCTCGAGGTTGGTCCCACGTCCAAAGAGCCAGCAGGGAAAACTATGCCTTGTTCTAAAGCTCTTTGGGAACCGCTTGCGTGGCCCCACACACCTTGGGGCTGCAGGCTTTCCTGCTGCCTTCAGCCTCAAAACCACCCTTTACCACTTGGCGCCGCGCCAGCCTTCAAAATCTACATATGTCTGGAGGTTGGTCCCACGCCCAAAGAGCCAGCAGGGAAAACTATGCCTTGTTCTAAAGCTCTTTGGGAACCGCTTGCGTGGCCCCACACACCTGGGGGCTGCAGGCTTTCCTGCTGCCTTCAGCCTCAAAACCACCCTTTCCCACTTGGCGCCGCGCAAGGCCCAAAAATGGCCATATGTCTGGAGATTGGTCCCACGCCCAAAGAGCCAGCAGGGAAAACTATGCCTTGTTCTAAAGCTCTTTGGGAACCGCTTGCATAGCCCCACACACCTGCAGGCTGCAGGCTTTCCTGCTGCCTTCAGCCTCAAAACCACCCTTTCCCACTTGGCGCCGCGCAAGGCCCAAAAATGGCCATATGTCTGGAGATTGGTCCCACGCCCAAAGAGCCAGCAGGGAAAACTATGCCTTGTTCTAAAGCTCTTTGGGAACCGCTTGCGTAGCCCCACACACCTGCAGGCTGCAGGCTTTCCTGCTGCCTTCAGCCTCAAAACCACCCTTTCCCACTTGGCGCCGCGAAAGGCCCAAAAATGGCCATATGTCTGGAGACTGGTCCCACGCCCAAAGAGCCAGCAGGGAAATCTATGCCTTGTTCTAAAGCTCTTTGGGAACCGCTTGCGTAGCCCCACACACATGGGGTCTGCAGGCTTTCCTGCTGCCTTCAGCCTCAAAACCACCCTTTCCCACTTGGCGCCGCGCCAGCCTCCAAAATCTACATATGTCTGGAGATTGGTCGCACGCCCAAAGAGCCAGCAGAGAAAACTATGCCTTGTTCTAAAGCTCTTTGGGAACCGCTTGCGTAGCCCCACACACCTGCGGGCTGCAGGCTTTCCTGCTGCCTTCAGCCTCAAAACCACCCTTTACCACTTGGCGCCGCGCCAGCCTTCAAAATCTACATATGTCTGGAGATTGGTCCCACGCCCAAAGAGCCAGCAGAGAAAACTATGCCTTGTTCTAAAGCTCTTTGGGAACCGCTTGTGTAGCACCACACACCTGGCGGTCTGCAGCCTTTCCTGCTGCCTTCAGCCTCAAAACCACCCTTTCCCACTTGGCGCCGCGCAAGGCCCAAAAATGGCCATATGTCTGGATGTTGGTCCCACGCCCAAAGAGCCAGCAGGGAAAACTATGCCTTGTTCTAAAGCTCTTTGGGAACCGCTTGCGTGGCCCCACACACCTGGGGGCTGCAGGCTTTCCTGCTGCCTTCAGCCTCAAAACCACCCTTTCCCACTTGGCGCCGCGCAAGGCCCAAAAATGGCCATATGTCTGGAGACTGGTCCCACGCCCAAAGAGCCAGCAGGGAAAACTATGCCTTGTTCTAAAGGTATTTGGGAACCGCTTGCGTGGCCCCAGACACCTGGGGGCTGCAGGCTTTCCTGCTGCCTTCAGCCTCAAAACCACCCTTTCCCACTTGGCGCCGCGCCAGGCACAAAAATGGCCATATGTCTGGAGACTGGTCCCACGCCCAAAGAGCCAGCAGGGAAAACTATGCCTTGTTCTAAAGCTCTTTGGGAACCGCTTGCGTAGCCCCACACACCTGGGGGCTGCAGGCTTTCCTGCTGCCTTCAGCCGCAAAACCACCCTTTCCCACTTGGCGCCGCGCAAGGCCCAAAAATGGCCATATGTCTGGAGATTGGTCCCACGCCCAAAGAGCCAGCAGGGAAAACTATGCCTTGTTCTAAAGCTCTTTGGGAACCGCTTGCGTACCCCAACACACATGGGGGCTGCAGGCTTTCCTGCTGCCTTCAGCCTCAAAACCACTCTTTCCCACTTGGCGCCGCGTCAGCCTCTAAAATCTACATATGTCTGGAGATTGGTCCCACTCCCAAAGAGCCAGCAGAGAAAACTATGCCTTGTTCTAAAGCTCTTTGGGAACCGCTTGCGTAGCCCCACGGACCTGGGGGCTGCAGGCTTTCCTGCTGCCTTCAGCCTCAAAACCACCCTTTCCCACTTGGCACCGCGCAAGGCACAAAAATGGCCATATGTCTGGAGACTGGTCCCACGCCCAAAGAGCCAGCAGGGAAAACTATGCCTTGTTCTAAAGCTCTTTGGGAACCCCTTGCGTAGCCCCACAGACCTGCGGGCTGCAGGCTTTCCTGCTGCCTTCAGCCTCAAAACCACCCTTTCCCACTTGGCGCCGCGCCAGGCACAAAAATGGCCATATGTCTGGAGGTTGGTCGCAGGCCCAAAGAGCCAGCAGGGAAAACTATGCCTTGTTCTAAAGCTCTTTGGGAACCGCTTGCGTAGCCCCACACACCTGCAGGCTGCAGGCTTTCCTGCTGCCTTCAGCCTCAAAACCACCCTTTCCCAATTGGCGCCGCTCAAGGCCCAAAAATGGCCATATGTCTGGAGATTGGTCCCACGCCCAAAGAGCCAGCAGGGAAAACTATGCCTTGTTCTAAAGCTCTTTGGGAACCGCTTGCGTAGCCCCACACACCTGGGGGCTGCAGGCTTTCCTGCTGCCTTCAGCCTCAAAACCACCCTTTCCCACTTGGCGCCGCGCCAGGCACAAAAATGGCCATATGTCTGGAGACTGGTCCCACGCCCAAAGAGCCAGCAGGGAAATCTATGCCTTGTTCTAAAGCTCTTTGGGAACCGCTTGCGTAGCCCCACACACATGGGGTCTGCAGGCTTTCCTGCTGCCTTCAGCCTCAAAACCACCCTTTCCCACTTGGCGCCGCGCCAGCCTCCAAAATCTACATATGTCTGGAGATTGGTCGCACGCCCAAAGAGCCAGCAGAGAAAACTATGCCTTGTTCTAAAGCTCTTTGGGAACCGCTTGCGTAGCCCCACACACCTTGGGGCTGCAGGCTTTCCTGCTGCCTTCAGCCTCAAAACCACCCTTTCCCACTTGGCGCCGCGCCAGGCACAAAAATGGCCATATGTCTGGAGATTGGTCCCACGCCCAAAGAGCCAGCAGGGAAAACTATGCCTTGTTCTAAAGCTCTTTGGGAACCGCTTGCGTAGCCCCACACACCTGCGGGCTGCAGGCTTTCCTGCTGCCTTCAGCCTCAAAACCACCCTTTCCCACTTGGCGCCGCGCAAGGCACAAAAATGGCCATATGTCTGGAGATTGGTCCCACGCCCAAAGAGCCAGCAGGGAAAACTATGCCTTGTTCTAAAGCTCTTTGGGAACCGCTTGCGTAGCCCCACACACCTGCGGGCTGCAGGCTTTCCTGCTGCCTTCAGCCTCAAAACCACCCTTTCCCACTTGGCGCCGCGCCAGCCTCCAAAATCTACATATGCCTGGAGGTTGGTCCCACGCCCAAAGAGCCAGCAGGGAAAACTATGCCTTGTTCTAAAGCTCTTTGGGAACCGCTTGCGTAGCCCCACACACCTGGGGGCTGCAGGCTTTCCTGCTGCCTTCAGCCTCAAAACCACCCTTTCCCACTTGGCGCCGCGCAAGGCACAAAAATGGCCATATGTCTGGAGATTGGTCCCACGCCCAAAGAGCCAGCAGGGAAAACTAGGCCTTGTTCTAAAGCTCTTTGGGAACCGCTTGCGAAGCCCCACAGACCTGGGGGCTGCAGGCTTTCCTGCTGCCTTCAGCCTCAAAACCACCCTTTCCCACTTGGCGCCGCGCCAGGCACAAAAATGGCCATATGTCTGGAGACTGGTCCCACGCCCAAAGAGCCAGCAGGGAAAACTATGCCTTGTTCTAAAGCTCTTTGGGAACCGCTTGCGTGGCCCCACAGACCTGGGGGCTGCAGGCTTTCCTGCTGCCTTCAGCCTCAAAACCACCCTTTCCCACTTGGCGCCGCGCCAGCCTCCAAAATCTACATATGTCTGGAGATTGGTCCCACGCCCAAAGAGCCAGCAGAGAAAACTATGCCTTGTTCTAAAGCTCTTTGGGAACCGCTTGCGTAGCCCCACACACCTGGGGGCTGCAGACTTTCCTGCTGCCTTCAGCCTCAAAACCACCCTTTCCCACTTGGCGCCGCGCCAGCCTCCAAAATCTACATATGTCTGGAGGTAGGTCCTACGCCCAAAGAGCCAGCAGAGAAAACTATGCCTTGTTCTAAAGCTCTTTGGGAACCGCTTGCGTAGCCCCACACACCTTGGGGCTGCAGGCTTTCCTGCTGCCTTCAGCCTCAAAACCACCCTTTCCCACTTGGCGCCGCGCCAGGCACAAAAATGGCCATATGTCTGGAGATTGGTCCCACGCCCAAAGAGCCAGCAGGGAAAACTATGCCTTGTTCTAAAGCTCTTTGGGAACCGCTTGCGTAGCCCCACACACCTGCGGGCTGCAGGCTTTCCTGCTGCCTTCAGCCTCAAAACCACCCTTTCCCACTTGGCGCCGCGCCAGCCTCCAAAATCTACATATGCCTGGAGGTTGGTCCCACGCCCAAAGAGCCAGCAGGGAAAACTATGCCTTGTTCTAAAGCTCTTTGGGAACCGCTTGCGTAGCCCCACACACCTGGGGGCTGCAGGCTTTCCTGCTGCCTTCAGCCTCAAAACCACCCTTTCCCACTTGGCGCCGCGCAAGGCACAAAAATGGCCATATGTCTGGAGATTGGTCCCACGCCCAAAGAGCCAGCAGGGAAAACTATGCCTTGTTCTAAAGCTCTTTGGGAACCGCTTGCATAGCCCCACACACCTGGGGGCTGCAGGCTTTCCTGCTGCCTTCAGCCTCAAAACCACCCTTTCCCACTTGGCGCCGCGCCAGGCACAAAAATGGCCATATGTCTGGAGACTGGTCCCACGCCCAAAGAGCCAGCAGGGAAAACTATGCCTTGTTCTAAAGCTCTTTGGGAACCGCTTGCGTGGCCCCACACACCTGGGGGCTGCAGGCTTTCCTGCTGCCTTCAGCCTCAAAACCACCCTTTCCCACTTGGCGCCGCGCCAGCCTCCAAAATCTACATATGTCTGGAGATTGGTCCCACGCCCAAAGAGCCAGCAGAGAAAACTATGCCTTGTTCTAAAGCTCTTTGGGAACCGCTTGCGTAGCCCCACACACCTGGGGGCTGCAGACTTTCCTGCTGCCTTCAGCCTCAAAACCACCCTTTCCCACTTGGCGCCGCGCCAGCCTCCAAAATCTACATATGTCTGGAGGTAGGTCCTACGCCCAAAGAGCCAGCAGAGAAAACTATGCCTTGTTCTAAAGCTCTTTGGGAACCGCTTGCGTAGTCCCACACACCTGGGGGCTGCAGGCTTTCCTGCTGCCTTCAGCCTCAAAACCACCCTTTCCCACTTGGCGCCTTCCCAGACTCCAAAATCTACATATGTCTGGAGGTTGGTCCCACGCCCAAAGAGCCAGCAGAGAAAACTATGCCTTGTTCTAAAGCTTTTTGGGAACCGCTTGCGTGGCCTAACACACCTGGGGGCTGCAGGCTTTCCTGCTGCCTTCAGCCTCAAAACCACCCTTTCCCACTTGGCGCCGCGCAAGGCACAAAAATGGCCATATGTCTGGAGATTGGTCCCACGCCCAAAGAGCCAGCAGGGAAAACTATGCCTTGTTCTAAAGCTCTTTGGGAACCGCTTGCGTGGCCCCACACACCTGGGGGTTGCAGGCTTTCCTCCTGCCTTCAGCCTCAAAACCACCCTTTCCCACTTGGCGCCGCGCCAGGCACAAAAATGGCCATATGTCTGGAGATTGGTCCCACGCCCAAAGAGCCAGCAGGGAAAACTATGCCTTGTTCTAAAGCTCTTTGGGAACCGCTTGCGTAGCCCCACATACCTGAGGGCTGCAGGCTTTCCTGCTGCCTTCAGCCTCAAAACCACCCTTTCCCACTTGGCGCCGCGCAAGGCAGAAAAATGGCCATATGTCTGGAGACTGGTCCCATGCCCAAAGAGCCAGCAGGGAAAACTAGGCCTTGTTCTAAAGCTCTTTGGGAACCGCTTGCGTAGCCCCACACTCCTGCAGGCTGCAGGCTTTCCTGCTGCCTTCAGCCTCAAAACCACCCTTTCCCACTTTGCGCCGCGCAAGGCACAAAAATGGCCATATGTCTGGAGATTGGTCCCACGCCCAAAGAGCCAGCAGGGAAAACTATGCCTTGTTCTAAAGCTCTTTGGGAACCGCTTGCGTAGCCCCACACACCTGGGGGCTGCAGGCTTTCCTGCTGCCTTCAGCCTCAAAACCACTCTTTCCCACTTGGCGCCGCGCCAGCCTCTAAAATCTACATATGTCTGGAGATTGGTCCCACGCCCAAAGAGCCAGCAGGGAAAACTATGCCTTGTTCTAAAGCTCTTTGGGAACCGCTTGCGTGGCCCCACACACCTGGGGGCTGCAGGCTTTCCTCCTGCCTTCAGCCTCAAAACCACCCTTTCTCACTTGGCGCCGCGCCAGGCACAAAAATGGCCATATGTCTGGAGACTGGTCCCACGCCCAAAGAGCCAGCAGGGAAAACTATGCCTTGTTCTAAAGCTCTTTGGGAACCGCTTGCGTAGCCCCACACACCTGGGGGCTGCAGGCTTTCCTGCTGCCTTCAGCCTCAAAACCACCCTTTCCCACTTGGTGCCGCGCCAGCCTCCAAAATCTACATATGTCTGGAGACTGGTCCCACGCCCAAAGAGCCAGCAGGGAAAACTATGCCTTATTCTAAAGCTCTTTGGGAACCGCTTGCGTAGCCCCACACACCTGGGGGCTGCAGGCTTTCCTGCTGCCTTCAGCCTCAAAACCACCCTTTCCCACTTGGCGCCGCGCCAGGCCCAAAAATGGCCATATGTCTGGAGATTGGTCCCACGCCCAAAGAGCCAGCAGGGAAAACTATGCCTTGTTCTAAAGCTCTTTGGGAACCGCTTGCGTAGCCCCACACACCTGGGGGCTGCAGGCTTTCCTGCTGCCTTCAGCCTCAAAACCACCCTTTCCCACTTGGTGCCGCGCCAGCCTCCAAAATCTACATATGTCTGGAGACTGGTCCCACGCCCAAAGAGCCAGCAGGGAAAACTATGCCTTATTCTAAAGCTCTTTGGGAACCGCTTGCGTAGCCCCACACACCTGGGGGCTGCAGGCTTTCCTGCTGCCTTCAGCCTCAAAACCACCCTTTCCCACTTGGCGCCGCGCCAGGCCCAAAAATGGCCATATGTCTGGAGATTGGTCCCACGCCCAAAGAGCCAGCAGGGAAAACTATGCCTTATTCTAAAGCTCTTTGGGAACCGCTTGCGTGGCCCCACATACCTGGGAGCTGCAGGCTTTCCTGCTGCCTTCATCCTCCAAACCACCCTTTCCCACTTGGCGCCGCGCAAGGCCCAAAAATGGCCATATGTCTGGAGATTGGTCCCACGCCCAAAGAGCCAGCAGGGAAAACTATGCCTTGTTCTAAAGCTCTTTGGGAACCGCTTGCGTAGCCCCACATACCTGCGGGCTGCAGGCTTTCCTGCTGCCTTCAGCCTCAAAACCACCCTTTCCCACTTTGCGCCGCGCAAGGCACAAAAATGGCCATATGTCTGGAGACTGGTCCCACGCCCAAAGAGCGAGCAGGGAAAAGTATGCCTTGTGCTAAAGCTCTTTGGGAACCGCTTGCGTAGCCCCACACACCTGGGGGCTGCAGGCTTTCCTGCTGCCTTCAGCCTCAAAACCGCCCTTTCCCAGTTGGCGCCGCGCCAGGCACAAAAATGGCCATATGTCTGGAGATTGGTCCCACGCCCAAAGAGCCAGCAGGGAAAACTATGCCTTGTTCTAAAGGTATTTGGGAACCGCTTGCGTGGCCCCACACACCTGGGGGCTGCAGGCTTTCCTGCTGCCTTCAGCCTCAAAACCACCCTTTCCCACTTGGCGCTGCGCCAGGCACAAAAATGGCCATATGTCTGGAGACTGGTCCCACTACCCAAAGAGCCAGCAGGGAAAACTATGCCTTGTTCTAAAGCTCTTTGGGAACCGCTTGCGTGGCCCCACACACCTGGGGGCTGCAGGCTTTCCTGGCGCCTTCAGCCTCAAAACCGCCCTTTCCCACTTGGCGCCGCGCCAGCCTCCAAAATCTACATATGTCTGGAGATTGGTCCCACGCCCAAAGAGCCAGCAGGGAAAACTAGGCCTTGTTCTAAAGCTCTTTGGGAACCCCTTGCGTGGCCCCACACACCTGGGGGCTGCAGGCTTTCCTGCTGCCTTCAGCCTCAAAACCACCCTTTCCCACTTGGCGCCGCGCCAGGCCCAAAAATGGCCATATGTCTGGAGACTGGTCCCACGCCCAAAGAGCCAGCAGGGAAAACTATGCCTTGTTGTAAAGCTCTTTGGGAACCGCTTGCGTAGCCCCACACACCTGAGGGCTGCAGGCTTTCCTGCTGCCTTCAGCCTCAAAACCACCCTTTTCCACTTGGCTCCGCGCCAGCCTCCAAAATCTACATATGTCTGGAGGTTGGTCCCACGCCCAAAGAGCCAGCAGGGAAAACTATGCCTTGTTCTAAAGCTCTTTGGGAACCGCTTGCGTAGCCCCATACACCTGGGGGGTGCAGGCTTTCCTGCTGCCTTCAGCCTCAAAACCACCCTTTCCCACTTGGCGCCGCGCCAGGCCCAAAAATGGCCATATGTCTGGAGACTGGTCCCACGCCCAAAGAGCCAGCAGGGAAAACTATGCCTTGTTCTAAAGCTCTTTGGGAACCGCTTGCGTAGCCCCACACACCTGAGGGCTGCAGGCTTTCCTGCTGCCTTCAGCCTCAAAACCACCCTTTTCCACTTGGCTCCGCGCCAGCCTCCAAAATCTACATATGTCTGGAGATTGGTCCCACGCCCAAAGAGCCAGCAGGGAAAACTATGCCTTGTTCTAAAGCTCTTTGGGAACCGCTTGCGAAGCCCCACAGACCTGGGGGCTGCAGGCTTTCCTGCTGCCTTCAGCCTCAAAACCACCCTTTCCCACTTGGCGCCGCGCAAGGCACAAAAATGGCCATATGTCTGGAGACTGGTCCCACGCCCAAAGAGCCAGCAGGGAAAACTAGGCCTTGTTCTAAAGCTCTTTGGGAACCGCTTGCGTAGCCCCACACACCTGGGGGCTGCAGGCTTTCCTGCTGCCTTCAGCCTCAAAACCACCCTTTCCCACTTGGCGCCGCGCCAGGCACAAAAATGGCCATATGTCTGTAGATTGGTCCCACGCCCAAAGAGCCAGCAGGGAAAACTATGCCTTGTTCTAAAGCTCTTTGGGAACCGCTTGCGTAGCCCCACGGACCTGCGTGCTGCAGGCTTTCCTGCTGCCTTCAGCCTCAAAAACACCCTTTCCCACTTGGCGCCGCGCCAGGCACAAAAATGGCCATATGTCTGGAGATTGGTCCCACGCCCAAAGAGCCAGCAGGGAAAACTAGGCCTTGTTCTAAAGCTCTTTGGGAACCGCTTGCGTAGCCCCACACACCTGGGGGCTGCAGGCTTTCCTGCTGCCTTCAGCCTCAAAACCGCCCTTTCCCACTTGGCGCCGCTCAAGGCACAAAAATGGCCATATGTCTGGAGATGGGTCCCCCACCCAAAGAGCCAGCAGGGAAAACTATGCCTTGTTCTAAAGCTCTTTGGGAACGGCTTGCGTAGCCCCACACACCTGGGGGCTGCAGGCTTTCCTGCTGCCTTCAGCCTCAAAACCACCCTTTCCCACTTGGCGCCGCGCCAGCCTGCAAAATCTACATATGTCTGGAGATTGGTCCCACGCCCAAAGAGCCAGCAGGGAAAACTATGCCTTGTTCTAAAGCTCTTTGGGAACCGCTTGCGTGGCCCCACACACCTGGGGGCTGCAGGCTTTCCTGCTGCCTTCAGCCTCAAAACCACCCTTTCCCACTTGGCGCCGCGCCAGGCCCAAAAATGGCCATATGTCTGGAGACTGGTCCCACGCCCAAAGAGCCAGCAGGGAAAACTATGCCTTGTTCTAAAGCTCTTTGGGAACCACTTGCGTAGCCCCACACTCCTGCAGGCTGCAGGCTTTCCTGCTGCCTTCAGCCTCAAAACCACCCTTTCCCACTTGGCGCCGCGCCAGCCTCCAAAATCTACGTATGTCTGGAGGTTGGTCCCAGGCCCAAAGAGCCAGGAGGAAAAACTATGCCTTGTTCTAAAGCTCTTTGGGAACCGCTTGCGTAGCCCCACACACCTGGGGGCTGCAGGCTTTCCTGCTGCCTTCAGCCTCAAAACCACCCTTTCCCACTTGGCGCCGCGCCAGCCTCCAAAATCTACATATGTCTGGAGATTGGTCCCACGCCCAAAGAGCCAGCAGGGAAAACTATGCCTTGTTCTAAAGCTCTTTGGGAACCGCTTGCGTGGCCCCACACACCTGGGAGCTGCAGGCTTTCCTGCTGCCTTCAGCCTCAAAACCACCCTTTCCCACTTGGCGCCGCGCCAGGCACAAAAATGGCCATATGTCTGGAGACTGGTCCCACGCCCAAAGAGCCAGCAGGGAAAACTATGCCTTGTTCTGAAGCTCTTTGGGAACCGCTTGCGTAGCCCCACACACCTGAGGGCTGCAGGCTTTCCTGCTGCCTTCAGCCTCAAAACCACCCTTTCCCACTTGGTGCCGCGCCAGCCTCCAAAATCTACATATGTCTGGAGGTTGGTCCCAGGCCCAAAGAGCCAGGAGGAAAAACTATGCCTTGTTCTAAAGCTCTTTGGGAACCGCTTGCGTAGCCCCACACACCTGGGGGCTGCAGGCTTTCCTGCTGCCTTCAGCCTCAAAACCACCCTTTCTCACTTGGCGCCGCGCCAGCCTCCAAAATCTACATATGTCTGGAGATTGGTCCCACGCCCAAAGAGCCAGCAGGGAAAACTATGCCTTGTTCTAAAGCTCTTTGGGAACGGCTTGCGTAGCCCCACACACCTGGGGGCTGCAGGCTTTCCTGCTGCCTTCAGCCTCAAAACCACCCTTTCCCACTTGGCGCCGCGCCAGCCTGCAAAATCTACATATGTCTGGAGATTGGTCCCACGCCCAAAGAGCCAGCAGGGAAAACTATGCCTTGTTCTAAAGCTCTTTGGGAACCGCTTGCGTGGCCCCACACACCTGGGGGCTGCAGGCTTTCCTGCTGCCTTCAGCCTCAAAACCACCCTTTCCCACTTGGCGCCGCGCCAGGCCCAAAAATGGCCATATGTCTGGAGACTGGTCCCACGCCCAAAGAGCCAGCAGGGAAAACTATGCCTTGTTCTAAAGCTCTTTGGGAACCACTTGCGTAGCCCCACACTCCTGCAGGCTGCAGGCTTTCCTGCTGCCTTCAGCCTCAAAACCACCCTTTCCCACTTGGCGCCGCGCCAGCCTCCAAAATCTACGTATGTCTGGAGGTTGGTCCCAGGCCCAAAGAGCCAGGAGGAAAAACTATGCCTTGTTCTAAAGCTCTTTGGGAACCGCTTGCGTAGCCCCACACACCTGGGGGCTGCAGGCTTTCCTGCTGCCTTCAGCCTCAAAACCACCCTTTCCCACTTGGCGCCGCGCCAGCCTCCAAAATCTACATATGTCTGGAGATTGGTCCCACGCCCAAAGAGCCAGCAGGGAAAACTATGCCTTGTTCTAAAGCTCTTTGGGAACCGCTTGCGTGGCCCCACACACCTGGGAGCTGCAGGCTTTCCTGCTGCCTTCAGCCTCAAAACCACCCTTTCCCACTTGGCGCCGCGCCAGGCACAAAAATGGCCATATGTCTGGAGACTGGTCCCACGCCCAAAGAGCCAGCAGGGAAAACTATGCCTTGTTCTAAAGCTCTTTGGGAACCGCTTGCGTAGCCCCACACACCTGAGGGCTGCAGGCTTTCCTGCTGCCTTCAGCCTCAAAACCACCCTTTCCCACTTGGTGCCGCGCCAGCCTCCAAAATCTACATATGTCTGGAGGTTGGTCCCAGGCCCAAAGAGCCAGGAGGAAAAACTATGCCTTGTTCTAAAGCTCTTTGGGAACCGCTTGCGTAGCCCCACACACCTGGGGGCTGCAGGCTTTCCTGCTGCCTTCAGCCTCAAAACCACCCTTTCTCACTTGGCGCCGCGCCAGCCTCCAAAATCTACATATGTCTGGAGATTGGTCCCACGCCCAAAGAGCCAGCAGGGAAAACTATGCCTTGTTCTAAAGCTCTTTGGGAACCGCTTGCGAAGCCCCACAGACCTGGGGGCTGCAGGCTTTCCTGCTGCCTTCAGCCTCAAAACCACCCTTTCCCACTTGGCGCCGCGCAAGGCACAAAAATGGCCATATGTCTGGAGACTGGTCCCACGCCCAAAGAGCCAGCAGGGAAAACTAGGCCTTGTTCTAAAGCTCTTTGGGAACCGCTTGCGTAGCCCCACACACCTGGGGGCTGCAGGCTTTCCTGCTGCCTTCAGCCTCAAAACCGCCCTTTCCCACTTGGCGCCGCTCAAGGCACAAAAATGGCCATATGTCTGGAGATGGGTCCCCCACCCAAAGAGCCAGCAGGGAAAACTATGCCTTGTTCTAAAGCTCTTTGGGAACGGCTTGCGTAGCCCCACACACCTGGGGGCTGCAGGCTTTCCTGCTGCCTTCAGCCTCAAAACCACCCTTTCCCACTTGGCGCCGCGCCAGGCACAAAAATGGCCATATGTCTGGAGACTGGTCCCACGCCCAAAGAGCCAGCAGGGAAAACTATGCCTTGTTCTAAAGCTCTTTGGGAACCGCTTGCGTAGCCCCACACACCTGAGGGCTGCAGGCTTTCCTGCTGCCTTCAGCCTCAAAACCACCCTTTCCCACTTGGTGCCGCGCCAGCCTCCAAAATCTACATATGTCTGGAGGTTGGTCCCAGGCCCAAAGAGCCAGGAGGAAAAACTATGCCTTGTTCTAAAGCTCTTTGGGAACCGCTTGCGTAGCCCCACACACCTGGGGGCTGCAGGCTTTCCTGCTGCCTTCAGCCTCAAAACCACCCTTTCTCACTTGGCGCCGCGCCAGCCTCCAAAATCTACATATGTCTGGAGATTGGTCCCACGCCCAAAGAGCCAGCAGGGAAAACTATGCCTTGTTCTAAAGCTCTTTGGGAACCGCTTGCGAAGCCCCACAGACCTGGGGGCTGCAGACTTTCCTGCTGCCTTCAGCCTCAAAACCACCCTTTCCCACTTGGCGCCGCGCAAGGCACAAAAATGGCCATATGTCTGGAGACTGGTCCCACGCCCAAAGAGCCAGCAGGGAAAACTAGGCCTTGTTCTAAAGCTCTTTGGGAACCGCTTGCGTAGCCCCACACACCTGGGGGCTGCAGGCTTTCCTGCTGCCTTCAGCCTCAAAACCACCCTTTCCCACTTGGCGCCGCGCCAGGCACAAAAATGGCCATATGTCTGTAGATTGGTCCCACGCCCAAAGAGCCAGCAGGGAAAACTATGCCTTGTTCTAAAGCTCTTTGGGAACCACTTGCGTAGCCCCACGGACCTGCGGGCTGCAGGCTTTCCTGCTGCCTTCAGCCTCAAAACCACCCTTTCCCACTTGGCGCCGCGCAAGGCACAAAAATGGCCATATGTCTGGAGATTGGTCCCACGCCCAAAGAGCCAGCAGGGAAAACTAGGCCTTGTTCTAAAGCTCTTTGGGAACCGCTTGCGTAGCCCCACACACCTGGGGGCTGCAGGCTTTCCTGCTGCCTTCAGCCTCAAAACCGCCCTTTCCCACTTGGCGCCGCACCAGCCACAAAAATGGCCATATGTCTGGAGATGGGTCCCCCACCCAAAGAGCCAGCAGGGAAAACTATGCCTTGTTCTAAAGCTCTTTGGGAACGGCTTGCGTAGCCCCACACACCTGGGGGCTGCAGGCTTTCCTGCTGCCTTCAGCCTCAAAACCACCCTTTCCCACTTGGCGCCGCGCAAGGCCCAAAAATGGCCATATGTCTGGAGATTGGTCCCACGCCCAAAGAGCCAGCAGGGAAAACTATGCCTTGTTCTAAAGCTCTTTGGGAACCGCTTGCGAAGCCCCACACACCTGCGGGCTGCAGGCTTTCCTGCTGCCTTCAGCCTCAAAACCACCCTTTCCCACTTGGCGCCGCGCCAGGCACAAAAATGGCCATATGTCTGGAGACTGGTCCCACGCCCAAAGAGCCAGCAGGGAAAACTAGGCCTTGTTCTAAAGCTCTTTGGGAACCGCTTGCGTAGCCCCACACACCTGGGGGCTGCAGGCTTTCCTGCTGCCTTCAGCCTCAAAACCACCCTTTCCCACTTGGCGCCGCGCAAGGCACAAAAATGGCCATATGTCTGGAGATTGGTCCCACGCCCAAAGAGCCAGCAGGGAAAACTATGCCTTGTTCTAAAGCTCTTTGGGAACCGCTTGCGTAGCCCCACGGACCTGCGGGCTGCAGGCTTTCCTGCTGCCTTCAGCCTCAAAACCACCCTTTCCCACTTGGCGCCGCGCAAGGCACAAAAATGGCCATATGTCTGGAGATTGGTCCCACGCCCAAAGAGCCAGCAGGGAAAACTAGGCCTTGTTCTAAAGCTCTTTGGGAACCGCTTGCGTAGCCCCACACACCTGGGGGCTGCAGGCTTTCCTGCTGCCTTCAGCCTCAAAACCGCCCTTTCCCACTTGGCGCCGCTCAAGGCACAAAAATGGCCATATGTCTGGAGATGGGTCCCCCACCCAAAGAGCCAGCAGGGAAAACTATGCCTTGTTCTAAAGCTCTTTGGGAACGGCTTGCGTAGCCCCACACACCTGGGGGCTGCAGGCTTTCCTGCTGCCTTCAGCCTCAAAACCACCCTTTCCCACTTGGCGCCGCGCCAGCCTGCAAAATCTACATATGTCTGGAGATTGGTCCCACGCCCAAAGAGCCAGCAGGGAAAACTATGCCTTGTTCTAAAGCTCTTTGGGAACCGCTTGCGTGGCCCCACACACCTGGGGGCTGCAGGCTTTCCTGCTGCCTTCAGCCTCAAAACCACCCTTTCCCACTTGGCGCCGCGCCAGGCCCAAAAATGGCCATATGTCTGGAGACTGGTCCCACGCCCAAAGAGCCAGCAGGGAAAACTATGCCTTGTTCTAAAGCTCTTTGGGAACCACTTGCGTAGCCCCACACTCCTGCAGGCTGCAGGCTTTCCTGCTGCCTTCAGCCTCAAAACCACCCTTTCCCACTTGGCGCCGCGCCAGCCTCCAAAATCTACGTATGTCTGGAGGTTGGTCCCAGGCCCAAAGAGCCAGGAGGAAAAACTATGCCTTGTTCTAAAGCTCTTTGGGAACCGCTTGCGTAGCCCCACACACCTGGGGGGTGCAGGCTTTCCTGCTGCCTTCAGCCTCAAAACCACCCTTTCCCACTTGGCGCCGCGCCAGCCTCCAAAATCTACATATGTCTGGAGATTGGTCCCACGCCCAAAGAGCCAGCAGGGAAAACTATGCCTTGTTCTAAAGCTCTTTGGGAACCGCTTGCGTGGCCCCACACACCTGGGAGCTGCAGGCTTTCCTGCTGCCTTCAGCCTCAAAACCACCCTTTCCCACTTGGCGCCGCGCCAGGCACAAAAATGGCCATATGTCTGGAGACTGGTCCCACGCCCAAAGAGCCAGCAGGGAAAACTATGCCTTGTTCTAAAGCTCTTTGGGAACCGCTTGCGTAGCCCCACACACCTGAGGGCTGCAGGCTTTCCTGCTGCCTTCAGCCTCAAAACCACCCTTTCCCACTTGGTGCCGCGCCAGCCTCCAAAATCTACATATGTCTGGAGGTTGGTCCCAGGCCCAAAGAGCCAGGAGGAAAAACTATGCCTTGTTCTAAAGCTCTTTGGGAACCGCTTGCGTAGCCCCACACACCTGGGGGCTGCAGGCTTTCCTGCTGCCTTCAGCCTAAAAACCACCCTTTCTCACTTGGCGCCGCGCCAGCCTCCAAAATCTACATATGTCTGGAGATTGGTCCCACGCCCAAAGAGCCAGCAGGGAAAACTATGCCTTGTTCTAAAGCTCTTTGGGAATCGCTTGCGTAGCCCCACACACCTGGGAGCTGCAGGCTTTCCTGCTGCCTTCAGCCTCAAAACCACCCTTTCCCACTTGGCGCCGCGCCAGGCACAAAAATGGCCATATGTCTGGAGGCTGGTCCCAAGCCCAAAGAGCCAGCAGGGAAAACTATGCCTTGTTCTAAAGCTCTTTGGGAACCGCTTGCGTAGCCCCACACACCTGAGGGCTGCAGGCTTTCCTGCTGCCTTCAGCCTCAAAACCACCCTTTCCCACTTGGTGCCGCGCCAGCCTCCAAAATCTACATATGTCTGGAGGTTGGTCCCAGGCCCAAAGAGCCAGGAGGAAAAACTATGCCTTATTCTAAAGCTCTTTGGGAACCGCTTGCGTAGCCCCACACACCTGGGGGCTGCAGGCTTTCCTGCTGCCTTCAGCCTCAAAACCACCCTTTCCCACTTGGCGCCGCGCCAGGCCCAAAAATGGCCATATGTCTGGAGATTGGTCCCACGCCCAAAGAGCCAGCAGGGAAAACTATGCCTTATTCTAAAGCTCTTTGGGAACCGCTTGCGTGGCCCCACACACCTGGGGCTGCAGGCTTTCCTGCTGCCTTCAGCCTCAAAACCACTCTTTCCCACTTGGCGCCGCGCAAGGCCCAAAAATGGCCATATGTCTGGAGATTGGTCCCACGCCCAAAGAGCCAGCAGGGAAAACTATGCCTTGTTCTAAAGCTCTTTGGGAACCGCTTGCGTAGCCCCACATACCTGCGGGCTGCAGGCTTTCCTGCTGCCTTCAGCCTCAAAACCACCCTTTCCCACTTGGCGCCGCGCGAGGCAGAAAAATGGCCATATGTCTGGAGACTGGTCCCACGCCCAAAGAGCCAGCAGGGAAAACTATGCCTTGTTCTAAAGCTCTTTGGGAACCGCTTGCGTAGCCCCAGAGACCTGGGGGCTGCAGGCTTTCCTGCTGCCTTCAGCCTCAAAACCACCCTTTCCCACTTGGCGCCGCGCAAGGCACAAAAATGGCCATATGTCTGGAGATTGGTCCCACGCCCAAAGAGCGAGCAGGGAAAACTATGCCTTGTTCTAAAGCTCTTTGGGAACCGCTTGCGTAGCCCCACACACCTGGGGGCTGCAGGCTTTCCTGCTGCCTTCAGCCTCAAAACCGCCCTTTCCCACTTGGCGCCGCGCAAGGCACAAAAATGGCCATATGTCTGGAGATTGGTCCCACGCCCAAAGAGCCAGCAGGGAATACTATGCCTTGTTCTAAAGCTCTTTGGGAACCGCTTGCGTAGCCCCACACACCTGGGGGCTGCAGGCTTTCCTGCTGCCTTCAGCCTCAAAACCACCCTTTCCCACTTGGCGCCGCGCCAGGCACAAAAATGGCCATATGTCTGGAGACTGGTCCCACGCCCAAAGAGCCAGCAGGGAAAACTATGCCTTGTTCTAAAGCTCTTTGGGAACCGCTTGTGTGGCCCCACACACCTGGGGGCTGCAGGCTTTCCTGCTGCCTTCAGCCTCAAAACCACCCTTTCCCACTCGGCGCCGCGCCAGCCTCCAAAATCTACATATGTCTGGAGATTGGTCCCACGCCCAAAGAGCCAGCAGGGAAAACTATGCCTTGTTCTAAAGCTCTTTGGGAACCGCTTGCGTGGCCCCACACACCTTGGGGCTGCAGGCTTTCCTGCTGCCTTCAGCCTCAAAACCACCCTTTCCCACTTGGCGCCGCGCCAGGCCCAAATATGGCCATATGTCTGGAGACTGGTCCCACGCCCAAAGAGCCAGCAGGGAAAACTATGCCTTGTTCTAAAGCTCTTTGGGAACCGCTTGCGTAGCCCCACACACCTGAGGGCTGCAGGCTTTCCTGCTGCCTTCAGCCTCAAAACCACCCTTTCCCACTTGGCGCCGTGCCAGCCTCCAAAATCTACATATGTCTGGAGGTTGGTCCCACGCCCAAAGAGCCAGGAGGAAAAACTATGCCTTATTCGAAAGCTCTTTGGGAACCGCTTGCGTAGCCCCACACACCTGGGGGCTGCAGGCTTTCCTGCTGCCTTCAGCCTCAAAACCACCCTTTCCCACTTGGCGCCGCGCAAGGCACAAAAATGGCCATATGTCTGGAGACTGGTCCCACGCCCAAAGAGCCAGCAGGGAAAACTAGGCCTTGTTCTAAAGCTCTTTGGGAACCGCTTGCGTAGCCCCACAGACCTGGGGGCTGCAGGCTTTCCTGCTG
Source organism: Larus michahellis (assembly GCF_964199755.1). NCBI lineage: Eukaryota > Metazoa > Chordata > Aves > Charadriiformes > Laridae > Larus > Larus michahellis. Next base: position 30,439 of record NW_027436321.1, on the reverse strand, counting down.
CCTTCAGCCTCAAAACCACCCTTTCCCACTTGGCGCCGCACCAGGCACAAAAATGGCCATATGTCTGGAGACTGGTCCCACGCCCAAAGAGCCAGCAGGGAAAACTATGCCTTGTTCTAAAGCTCTTTGGGAACCGCTTGCGTGGCCCCACACACCTGGGGGCTGCAGGCTTTCCTGGCGCCTTCAGCCTCAAAACCACACTTTCCCACTTGGCGCCGCGCCAGCCTCCAAAATCTACATATGTCTGGAGATTGGTCCCACGCCCAAAGAGCCAGCAGGGAAAACTATGCCTTGTTCTAAAGCTCTTTGGGAACCGCTTGCGTAGCCCCACACACCTGGGGGCTGCAGGCTTTCCTGCTGCCTTCAGCCTCAAAACCACCCTTTCCCACTTGGCGCCGCGCCAGGCACAAAAATGGTCATATGTCTGGAGATTGGTCCCACGCCCAAAGAGCCAGCAGGGAAAACTATGCCTTGTTCTAAAGCTCTTTGGGAACCGCTTGCGTGGCCCCACAGACCTAGGGCTGCAGGCTTTCCTGCTGCCTTCAGCCTCAAAACCACCCTTTCCCACTTGGCGCCGCGCAAGGCCCAAAAATGGCCATATGTCTGGAGATTGGTCCCACGCCCAAAGAGCCAGCAGGGAAAACTATGCCTTGTTCTAAAGCTCTTTGGGAACCGCTTGCGTAGCCCCACGGACCTGCGGGCTGCAGGCTTTCCTGCTGCCTTCAGCCTCAAAACCACACTTTCCCACTTGGCGCCGCGCCAGGCACAAAAATGGCCATATGTCTGTAGATTGGTCCCACGCCCAAAGAGCCAGCAGGGAAAACTATGCCTTGTTCTAAAGCTCTTTGGGAACCGCTTGCCTAGCCCCACACACCTGGGGGCTGCAGGCTTTCCTGCTGCCTTCAGCCTCAAAACCACCCTTTCCCACTTGGCGCCGCGCAAGGCCCAAAAATGGCCATATGTCTGGAGATTGGTCCCACGCCCAAAGAGCCAGCAGGGAAAACTAGGCCTTGTTCTAAAGCTCTTTGGGAACCGCTTGCGTAGCCCCACACACCTGGGGGCTGCAGGCTTTCCTGCTGCCTTCAGCCTCAAAACCACCCTTTCCCACTTTGCGCCGCTCCAGGCACAAAAATGGCCATATGTCTGGAGATTGGTCCCACGCCCAAAGAGCCAGCAGGGAAAACTATGCCTTGTTCTAAAGCTCTTTGGGAACCGCTTGCGTGGCCCCACACACCTTGGGGCTGCAGGCTTTCCTGCTGCCTTCAGCCTCAAAACCACCCTTTCTCACTTGGCGCCGCGCCAGGCACAAAAATGGCCATATGTCTGGAGACTGGTCCCACGCCCAAAGAGCCAGCAGGGAAAACTATGCCTTGTTCTAAAGCTCTTTGGGAACCGCTTGCGTAGCCCCACACACCGAGGGCTGCAGGCTTTCCTGCTGCCTTCAGCCTCAAAACCACCCTTTCCCACTTGGCACCGCGCCAGCATCCAAAATCTACATATGTCTGGAGGTTGGTCCCACGCCCAAAGAGCCAGGAGGAAAAACTATGCCTTATTCTAAAGCTCTTTGGGAACCGCTTGCGTAGCCCCACACACCTGCAGGCTGCAGGCTTTCCTGCTGCCTTCAGCCTCAAAACCACCCTTTCCCACTTGGCGCCGCGCCAGCCTCCAAAATCTACATATGTCTGGAGATTGGTCCCACGCCCAAAGAGCCAGCAGGGAAAACTATGCCTTGTTCTAAAGCTCTTTGGGAACCGCTTGCGTGGCCCCAGACACCTGGGGGCTGCAGGCTTTCCTGCTGCCTTCAGCCTCAAAACCACCCTTTCTCACTTGGCGCCGCGCAAGGCACAAAAATGGCCATATGTCTGGAGACTGGTCCCACGCCCAAAGAGCCAGCAGGGAAAACTATGCCTTGTTCTAAAGCTCTTTGGGAACCGCTTGCGTAGCCCCACAGACCTGGGGGCTGCAGGCTTTCCTGCTGCCTTCAGCCTCAAAACCACCCTTTCCCACTTGGCGCCGCGCCACGCCCAAAAATGGCCATATGTCTGGAGATTGGTCCCACGCCCAAAGAGCCAGCAGGGAAAACTATGCCTTATTCTAAAGCTCTTTGGGAACCGCTTGCATGGCCCCACAGACCTAGGGCTGCAGGCTTTCCTGCTGCCTTCATCCTCAACACCACCCTTTCCCACTTGGCGCCGCGGAAGGCCCAAAAATGGCCATATGTCTGGAGATTGGTCCCACGCCCAAAGAGCCAGCAGGGAAAACTATGCCTTGTTCTAAAGCTCTTTGGGAACCGCTTACGTAGCCCCACATACCTGCGGGCTGCAGGCTTTCCTGCTGCCTTCAGCCTCAAAACCACCCTTTCCCACTTGGCGCCGCGCCAGGCACAAAAATGGCCATATGTCTGGAGATTGGTCCCACGCCCAAAGAGCCAGCAGGGAAAACTAGGCCTTGTTCTAAAGCTCTTTGGGAACCGCTTGCGTAGCCCCACACACCTGGGGGCTGCAGGCTTTCCTGCTGCCTTCAGCCTCAAAACCACCCTTTCCCACTTGGCGCCGCGCCAGGCACAAAAATGGCCATATGTCTGTAGATTGGTCCCACGCCCAAAGAGCCAGCAGGGAAAACTATGCCTTGTTCTAAAGCTCTTTGGGAACCGCTTGCGTAGCCCCACACACCTGCGGGCTGCAGGCTTTCCTGCTGCCTTCAGCCTCAAAACCACCCTTTCCCACTTGGCGCCGCGCAAGGCACAAAAATGGCCATATGTCTGGAGATTGTCCCACGCCCAAAGAGCCAGCAGGGAAAACTATGCCTTGTGCTAAAGCTCTTTGGGAACCGCTTGCGTAGCCCCACACACCTGGGGGGTGCAGGCTTTCCTGCTGCCTTCAGCCTCAAAACCGCCCTTTCCCACTTGGCGCCGTGCCAGGCACAAAAATGGCCATATGTCTGGAGATTGGTCCCACGCCCAAAGAGCCAGCAGGGAAAACTATGCCTTGTTCTAAAGCTCTTTGGGAACCGCTTGCGTAGCCCCACAGACCTGCGGGCTGCAGGCTTTCCTGCTGCCTTCAGCCTCAAAACACCCTTTCCCACTTGGCGCTGCGCAAGGCACAAAAATGGCCATATGTCTGGAGACTGGTCCCACGCCCAAAGAGCCAGCAGAGAAAACTGTGCCTTGTTCTAAAGCTCTTTGGGAACCGCTTGCGTAGCCCCACACACCTGGGGGCTGCAGGCTTTCCTGCTGCCTTCAGCCTCAAAACCACCATTTCCCACTTGGCGCCGCGCCAGGCACAAAAATGGCCATATGTCTGGAGATTGGTCCCACGCCCAAAGAGCCAGCAGGGAAAACTATGCCTTGTTCTAAAGCTCTTTGGGAACCGCTTGCCTAGCCCCACACACCTGGGGGCTGCAGGCTTTCCTGCTGCCTTCAGCCTCAAAACCACCCTTTCCTACATGGCGACGCGCAAGGCCCAAAAATGGCCATATGTCTGGAGATTGGTCCCACGCCCAAAGAGCCAGCAGGGAAAACTAGGCCTTGTTCTAAAGCTCTTTGGGAACCGCTTGCGTAGCCCCACACACCTGGGGGCTGCAGGCTTTCCTGCTGCCTTCAGCCTCAAAACCACCCTTTCCCACTTGGCGCCGTGCAAGGCACAAAAATGGCCATATGTCTGGAGATTGGTCCCACGCCCAAAGAGCCAGCAGGGAAAACTAGGCCTTGTTCTAAAGCTCCTTGGGAACCGCTTGCGTAGCCCCACACACCTGGGGGGTGCAGGCTTTCCTGCTGCCTTCAGCCTCAAAACCGCCCTTTCCCACTTGGCGCCGTGCCAGGCACAAAAATGGCCATATGTCTGGAGATTGGTCCCACGCCCAAAGAGCCAGCAGGGAAAACTATGCCTTGTTCTAAAGCTCTTTGGGAACCGCTTGCGTAGCCCCACAGACCTGCGGGCTGCAGGCTTTCCTGCTGCCTTCAGCCTCAAAACACCCTTTCCCACTTGGCGCTGCGCAAGGCACAAAAATGGCCATATGTCTGGAGACTGGTCCCACGCCCAAAGAGCCAGCAGAGAAAACTATGCCTTGTTCTAAAGCTCTTTGGGAACCGCTTGCGTAGCCCCACACACCTGGGGGCTGCAGGCTTTCCTGCTGCCTTCAGCCTCAAAACCACCCTTTCCCACTTGGCGCCGCGCCAGGCACAAAAATGGCCATATGTCTGGAGATTGGTCCCACGCCCAAAGAGCCAGCAGGGAAAACTATGCCTTGTTCTAAAGCTCTTTGGGAACCGCTTGCCTAGCCCCACACACCTGGGGGCTGCAGGCTTTCCTGCTGCCTTCAGCCTCAAAACCACCCTTTCCCACTTGGCGCCGCGCAAGGCCCAAAAATGGCGATATGTCTGGAGATTGGTCCCACGCCCAAAGAGCCAGCAGGGAAAACTAGGCCTTGTTCTAAAGCTCTTTGGGAACCGCTTGCGTAGCCCCACACACCTGGGGGCTGCAGGCTTTCCTGCTGCCTTCAGCCTCAAAACCACCCTTTCCCACTTGGCGCCGTGCAAGGCACAAAAATGGCCATATGTCTGGAGATTGGTCCCACGCCCAAAGAGCCAGCAGAGAAAACTATGCCTTGTTCTAAAGCTCTTTGGGAACCGCTTGCGTAGCCCCACACACCTGGGGGCTGCAGGCTTTCCTGCTGCCTTCAGCCTCAAAACCACCCTTTCCCACTTGGCGCCGCGCCAGGCACAAAAATGGCCATATGTCTGGAGATTGGTCCCACGCCCAAAGAGCCAGCAGGGAAAACTATGCCTTGTTCTAAAGCTCTTTGGGAACCGCTTGCGTAGCCCCACACACCTGCAGGCTGCAGGCTTTCCTGCTGCCTTCAGCCTCAAAACCACCCTTTCCCACTTGGCGCCGCGCCAGCCTCCAAAATCTACGTATGTCTGGAGATTGGTCCCACGCCCAAAGAGCCAGCAGGGAAAACTATGCCTTGTTCTAAAGCTCTTTGGGAACCGCTTGCGTGGCCCCACACACCTGGGGGCTGCAGGCTTTCCTGCTGCCTTCAGCCTCAAAACCACCCTTTCTCACTTGGCGCCGCGCCAGGCACAAAAATGGCCATATGTCTGGAGACTGGTCCCACGCCCAAAGAGCCAGCAGGGAAAACTATGCCTTGTTCTAAAGCTCTTTGGGAACCGCTTGCGTAGCCCCACACACCGAGGGCTGCAGGCTTTCCTGCTGCCTTCAGCCTCAAAACCACCCTTTCCCACTTGGCACCGCGCCAGCATCCAAAATCTACATATGTCTGGAGGTTGGTCCCACGCCCAAAGAGCCAGGAGGAAAAACTATGCCTTATTCTAAAGCTCTTTGGGAACCGCTTGCGTAGCCCCACACACCTGCAGGCTGCAGGCTTTCCTGCTGCCTTCAGCCTCAAAACCACCCTTTCCCACTTGGCGCCGCGCCAGCCTCCAAAATCTACATATGTCTGGAGATTGGTCCCACGCCCAAAGAGCCAGCAGGGAAAACTATGCCTTGTTCTAAAGCTCTTTGGGAACCGCTTGCGTGGCCCCACACACATGGGGGCTGCAGGCTTTCCTGCTGCCTTCAGCCTCAAAACCACCCTTTCTCACTTGGCGCCGCGCCAGGCACAAAAATGGCCATATGTCTGGAGACTGGTCCCACGCCCAAAGAGCCAGCAGGGAAAACTATGCCTTGTTCTAAAGCTCTTTGGGAACCGCTTGCGTAGCCCCACGGACCTGGGGGCTGCAGGCTTTCCTGCTGCCTTCAGCCTCAAAACCACCCTTTCCCACTTGGCGCCGCGCCAGGCACAAAAATGGCCATATGTCTGGAGATTGGTCCCACGCCCAAAGAGCCAGCAGGGAAAACTATGCCTTATTCTAAAGCTCTTTGGGAACCGCTTGCATGGCCCCACAGACCTAGGGCTGCAGGCTTTCCTGCTGCCTTCATCCTCAACACCACCCTTTCCCACTTGGCGCCGCGCAAGGCCTAAAAATGGCCATATGTCTGGAGACTGGTCCCACGCCCAAAGAGCCAGCAGGGAAAACTATGCCTTGTTCTAAAGCTCTTTGGGAACCGCTTGCGAAGCCCCACATACCTGCGGGCTGCAGGCTTTCCTGCTGCCTTCAGCCTCAAAACCACCCTTTCCCACTTGGCGCCGCGCCAGGCACAAAAATGGCCATATGTCTGGAGACTGGTCCCACGCCCAAAGAGCCAGCAGGGAAAACTATGCCTTGTTCTAAAGCTCTTTGGGAACCGCTTGCGTAGCCCCACACACCTGCAGGCTGCAGGCTTTCCTGCTGCCTTCAGCCTCAAAACCACCCTTTCCCACTTGGCGCCGCGCCAGGCACAAAAATGGCCATATGTCTGTAGATTGGTCCCACGCCCAAAGAGCCAGCAGGGAAAACTATGCCTTGTTCTAAAGCTCTTTGGGAACCGCTTGCGTAGCCCCACGGACCTGGGAGCTGCAGGCTTTCCTGCTGCCTTCAGCCTCAAAACCACCCTTTCCCACTTGGCGCCGCGCAAGGCACAAAAATGGCCATATGTCTGGAGATTGGTCCCACGCCCAAAGAGCCAGCAGGGAAAAGTATGCCTTGTTCTAAAGCTCTTTGGGAACCGCTTGCGTAGCCCCACGGACCTGGGGGCTGCAGGCTTTCCTGCTGCCTTCAGCCTCAAAACCGCCCTTTCCCACTTGGCGCCGCGCAAGGCACAAAAATGGCCATATGTCTGGAGATTGGTCCCACGCCCAAAGAGCCAGCAGGGAAAAGTATGCCTTGTTCTAAAGCTCTTTGGGAACCGCTTGCGTAGCCCCACGGACCTGGGGGCTGCAGGCTTTCCTGCTGCCTTCAGCCTCAAAACCGCCCTTTCCCACTTGGCGCCGCGCAAGGCACAAAAATGGCCATATATCTGGAGATTGGTCCCACGCCCAAAGAGCCAGCAGGGAAAACTATGCCTTGTTCTAAAGCTCTTTGGGAACCGCTTGCGTAGCCCCACACACCTGCGGGCTGCAGGCTTTCCTGCTGCCTTCAGCCTCAAAACCACCCTTTCCCACTTGGCGCCGCGCAAGGCACAAAAATGGCCATATGTCTGGAGACTGGTCCCACGCCCAAAGAGCCAGCAGGGAAAACTATGCCTTGTTCTAAAGCTCTTTGGGAACCGCTTGCGTAGCCCCACGGACCTGCGGGCTGCAGGCTTTCCTGCTGCCTTCAGCCTCAAAACCACCCTTTCCCACTTGGCGCCGCGCAAGGCACAAAAATGGCCATATGTCTGGAGACTGGTCCCACGCCCAAAGAGCCAGCAGGGAAAACTATGCCTTGTTCTAAAGCTCTTTGGGAACCGCTTACGTAGCCCCACATACCTGCGGGCTGCAGGCTTTCCTGCTGCCTTCAGCCTCAAAACCACCCTTTCCCACTTGGCGCCGCGCAAGGCACAAAAATGGCCATATGTCTGGAGATTGGTCCCACGCCCAAAGAGCCAGCAGGGAAAACTATGCCTTGTTCTAAAGCTCTTTGGGAACCGCTTGCGTAGCCCCACACACCTGAGGGCTGCAGGCTTTCCTGCTGCCTTCAGCCTCAAAACCACCCTTTCCCACTTGGCGCCGCGCCAGCCTCCAAAATCTACATATGTCTGGAGACTGGTCCCACGCCCAAAGAGCCAGGAGGAAAAACTATGCCTTGTTCTAAAGCTCTTTGGGAACCGCTTGCGTAGCCCCACACACCTGGGGGCTGCAGGCTTTCCTGCTGCCTTCAGCCTCAAAACCACCCTTTCCCACTTGGCGCCGCGCCAGTCCCAAAAATGGCCATATGTCTGGAGATTGGTCCCACGCCCAAAGAGCCAGCAGGGAAAACTATGCCTTGTTCTAAAGCTCTTTGGGAACCGCTTGCGTAGCCCCACACACCTGGGGGCTGCAGGCTTTCCTGCTGCCTTCAGCCTCAAAACCACCCTTTCCCACTTGGCGCCGCGCAACGCACAAAAATGGCCATATGTCTGGAGATTGGTCCCACGCCCAAAGAGCCAGCAGGGAAAACTATGCCTTGTTCTAAAGCTCTTTGGGAACCGCTTGCGTAGCCCCACACACCTGCGGGCTGCAGGCTTTCCTGCTGCCTTCAGCCTCAAAACCACCCTTTCCCACTTGGCGCCGCGCCAGGCTCAAAAATGGCCATATGTCTGGAGATTGGTCCCACGCCCAAAGAGCCAGCAGGGAAAACTATGCCTTGTTCTAAAGCTCTTTGGGAACCGCTTGCGTAGCCCCACGGACCTGGGGGCTGCAGGCTTTCCTGCTGCCTTCAGCCTCAAAACCGCCCTTTCCCACTTCGCGCCGCGCAAGGCACAAAAATGGCCATATATCTGGAGATTGGTCCCACGCCCAAAGAGCCAGCAGGGAAAACTATGCCTTGTTCTAAAGCTCTTTGGGAACCGCTTGCGTAGCCCCACACACCTGCGGGCTGCAGGCTTTCCTGCTGCCTTCAGCCTCAAAACCACCCTTTCCCACTTGGCGCCGCGCAAGGCACAAAAATGGCCATATGTCTGGAGGTTGGTCCCACGCCCAAAGAGCCAGCAGGGAAAACTATGCCTTGTTCTAAAGCTCTTTGGGAACCGCTTGCGTAGCCCCACACACCTGCAGGCTGCAGGCTTTCCTGCTGCCTTCAGCCTCAAAACCACCCTTTCCCACTTGGCGCCGCGCAAGGCCCAAAAATGGCCATATGTCTGGAGATTGGTCCCACGCCCAAAGAGCCAGCAGGGAAAACTATGCCTTGTTCTAAAGCTCTTTGGGAACCGCTTGCGTAGCCCCACACACCTGAGGGCTGCAGGCTTTCCTGCTGCCTTCAGCCTCAAAACCACCCTTTCCCACTTGGCGCCGCGCCAGCATCCAAAATCTACATATGTCTGGAGACTGGTCCCACGCCCAAAGAGCCAGGAGGAAAAACTATGCCTTGTTCTAAAGCTCTTTGGGAACCGCTTGCGTAGCCCCACACACCTGGGGGCTGCAGGCTTTCCTGCTGCCTTCAGCCTCAAAACCACCCTTTCCCACTTGGCGCCGCGCCAGTCCCCAAAATGGCCATATGTCTGGAGATTGGTCCCAAGCCCAAAGAGCCAGCAGGGAAAACTATGCCTTATTCTAAAGCTCTTTGGGAACCGCTTGCGTGGCCCCACACACCTGGGGCTGCAGGCTTTCCTGCTGCCTTCATCCTCAAAACAACCCTTTCCCACTTGGCGCCGCGCAAGGCCCAAAAATGGCCATATGTCTGGAGATTGGTCCCACGCCCAAAGAGCCAGCAGGGAAAACTATGCCTTGTTCTAAAGCTCTTTGGGAACCGCTTGCGTAGCCCCACACACCTGGGGGCTGCAGGCTTTCCTGCTGCCTTCAGCCTCAAAACCGCCCTTTCCCACTTGGCGCCGCGCAAGGCACAAAAATGGCCATATATCTGGAGATTGGTCCCACGCCCAAAGAGCCAGCAGGGAAAACTATGCCTTGTTCTAAAGCTCTTTGGGAACCGCTTGCGTAGCCCCACGGACCTGCGGGCTGCAGGCTTTCCTGCTGCCTTCAGCCTCAAAACCACACTTTCCCACTTGGCGCCGCGCAAGGCACAAAAATGTCCATATGTCTGGAGACTGGTCCCACGCCCAAAGAGCCAGCAGGGAAAACTATGCCTTGTTCTAAAGCTCTTTGGGAACTGCTTGCGTAGCCCCACACACCTGGGGGCTGCAGGCTTTCCTGCTGCCTTCAGCCTCAAAACCACCCTTTCCCACTTGGCGCCGCGCAAGGCACAAAAATGGCCATATGTCTGGAGATTGGTCCCACGCCCAAAGAGACAGCAGGGAAAACTAGGCCTTGTTCTAAAGCTCTTTGGGAACCGCTTGCGTAGCCCCACACACCTGGGGGCTGCAGGCTTTCCTGCTGCCTTCAGCCTCAAAACCACCCTTTCCCACTTGGCGCCGCGCCAGGCACAAAAATGGCCATATGTCTGGAGATTGGTCCCACGCCCAAAGAGCCAGCAGGGAAAACTATGCCTTGTTCTAAAGCTCTTTGGGAACCGCTTGCGTAGCCCCACACACCTGGGGGCTGCAGGCTTTCCTGCTGCCTTCAGCCTCAAAACCACCCTTTCCCACTTGGCGCCGCGCAAGGCACAAAAATGGCCATATGTCTGGAGATTGGTCCCACGCCCAAAGAGCCAGCAGGGAAAACTAGGCCTTGTTCTAAAGCTCTTTGGGAACCGCTTGCGTAGCCCCACACACCTGGGGGCTGCAGGCTTTCCTGCTGCCTTCAGCCTCAAAACCACCCTTTCCCACTTGGCGCCGCGCAAGGCACAAAAATGGCCATATATCTGGAGATTGGTCCCACGACCAAAGAGCCAGCAGGGAAAACTATGCCTTGTTCTAAAGCTCTTTGGGAACCGCTTGCGTAGCCCCACGGACCTGCGGGCTGCAGGCTTTCCTGCTGCCTTCAGCCTCAAAACCACCCTTTCCCACTTGGCGCCGCGCAAGGCACAAAAATGGCCATATGTCTGGAGACTGGTCCCACGCCCAAAGAGCCAGGAGGAAAAACTATGCCTTGTTCTAAAGCTCTTTGGGAACCGCTTGCGTAGCCCCACACACCTGGGGGCTGCAGGCTTTCCTGCTGCCTTCAGCCTCAAAACCACCCTTTCCCACTTGGCGCCGCGCAAGGCACAAAAATGGCCATATGTCTGGAGATTGGTCCCACGCCCAAAGAGCCAGCAGGGAAAACTATGCCTTGTTCTAAAGCTCTTTGGGAACCGCTTGCGTAGCCCCACACACCTGAGGGCTGCAGGCTTTCCTGCTGCCTTCAGCCTCAAAACCACCCTTTCCCACTTGGCGCCGCGCCAGCATCCAAAATCTACATATGTCTGGAGACTGGTCCCACGCCCAAAGAGCCAGGAGGAAAAACTATGCCTTGTTCTAAAGCTCTTTGGGAACCGCTTGCGTAGCCCCACACACCTGGGGGCTGCAGGCTTTCCTGCTGCCTTCAGCCTCAAAACCACCCTTTCCCACTTGGCGCCGCACCAGTCCCAAAAATGGCCATATGTCTGGAGATTGGTCCCAAGCCCAAAGAGCCAGCAGGGAAAACTATGCCTTATTCTAAAGCTCTTTGGGAACCGCTTGCGTGGCCCCACACACCTGGGGCTGCAGGCTTTCCTGCTGCCTTCATCCTCAAAACAACCCTTTCCCACTTGGCGCCGCGCAAGGCCCAAAAATGGCCATATGTCTGGAGATTGGTCCCACGCCCAAAGAGCCAGCAGGGAAAACTATGCCTTGTTCTAAAGCTCTTTGGGAACCGCTTGCGTAGCCCCACACACCTGGGGGCTGCAGGCTTTCCTGCTGCCTTCAGCCTCAAAACCGCCCTTTCCCACTTGGCGCCGCGCAAGGCACAAAAATGGCCATATATCTGGAGATTGGTCCCACGACCAAAGAGCCAGCAGGGAAAACTATGCCTTGTTCTAAAGCTCTTTGGGAACCGCTTGCGTAGCCCCACGGACCTGCGGGCTGCAGGCTTTCCTGCTGCCTTCAGCCTCAAAACCACACTTTCCCACTTGGCGCCGCGCAAGGCACAAAAATGGCCATATGTCTGGAGACTGGTCCCACGCCCAAAGAGCCAGCAGGGAAAACTATGCCTTGTTCTAAAGCTCTTTGGGAACCGCTTGCGTAGCCCCACAGACCTGGGGGCTGCAGGCTTTCCTGCTGCCTTCAGCCTCAAAACCACCCTTTCCCACTTGGCGCCGCGCAAGGCACAAAAATGGCCATATGTCTGGAGATTGGTCCCACGCCCAAAGAGCCAGCAGGGAAAACTATGCCTTGTTCTAAAGCTCTTTGGGAACCGCTTGCGTAGCCCCACACACCTGGGGGCTGCAGGCTTTCCTGCTGCCTTCAGCCTCAAAACCACCCTTTCCCACTTGGCGCCGCGCCAGGCACAAAAACGGCCATATGTCTGGAGATTGGTCCCACGCCCAAAGAGCCAGCAGGGAAAACTATGCCTTGTTCTAAAGCTCCTTGGGAACCGCTTGCGTAGCCCCACAGACCTGGGGGCTGCAGGCTTTCCTGCTGCCTTCAGCCTCAAAACCACCCTTTCCCACTTGGCGCCGCGCAAGGCACAAAAATGGCCATATGTCTGGAGATTGGTCCCACGCCCAAAGAGCCAGCAGGGAAAACTATGCCTTGTTCTAAAGCTCTTTGGGAACCGCTTGCGTAGCCCCACACACCTGGGGGCTGCAGGCTTTCCTGCTGCCTTCAGCCTCAAAACCACCCTTTCCCACTTGGCGCCGCGCAAGGCACAAAAATGGCCATATGTCTGGAGATTGGTCCCACGCCCAAAGAGCCAGCAGGGAAAACTATGCCTTGTTCTAAAGCTCTTTGGGAACCGCTTGCGTGGCCCCACACACCTGGGGGCTGCAGGCTTTCCTGCTGCCTTCAGCCTCAAAACCACCCTTTCCCACTTGGCGCCGCGCAAGGCACAAAAATGGCCATATATCTGGAGATTAGTCCCACGACCAAAGAGCCAGCAGGGAAAACTATGCCTTGTTCTAAAGCTCTTTGGGAACCGCTTGCGTAGCCCCACGGACCTGCGGGCTGCAGGCTTTCCTGCTGCCTTCAGCCTCAAAACCACCCTTTCCCACTTGGCGCCGCGCAAGGCACAAAAATGGCCATATGTCTGGAGACTGGTCCCACGCCCAAAGAGCCAGCAGGGAAAACTATGCCTTGTTCTAAAGCTCTTTGGGAACCGCTTGCGTAGCCCCACACACCTGGGGGCTGCAGGCTTTCCTGCTGCCTTCAGCCTCAAAACCACCCTTTCCCACTTGGCGCCGCGCAAGGCACAAAAATGGCCATATGTCTGGAGATTGGTCCCACGCCCAAAGAGCCAGCAGGGAAAACTATGCCTTGTTCTAAAGCTCTTTGGGAACCGCTTGCGTAGCCCCACACACCTGAGGGCTGCAGGCTTTCCTGCTGCCTTCAGCCTCAAAACCACCCTTTCCCACTTGGCGCCGCGCCAGCCTCCAAAATCTACATATGTCTGGAGACTGGTCCCACGCCCAAAGAGCCAGGAGGAAAAACTATGCCTTGTTCTAAAGCTCTTTGGGAACCGCTTGCGTAGCCCCACAGACCTGGGGGCTGCAGGCTTTCCTGCTGCCTTCAGCCTCAAAACCATCCTTTCCCACTTGGCGCCGCGCCAGTCCCAAAAATGGCCATATGTCTGGAGATTGGTCCCAAGCCCAAAGAGCCAGCAGGGAAAACTATGCCTTATTCTAAAGCTCTTTGGGAACCGCTTGCGTGGCCCCACACACCTGGGGCTGCAGGCTTTCCTGCTGCCTTCATCCTCAAAACAACCCTTTCCCACTTGGCGCCGCACAAGGCCCAAAAATGGACATATGTCTGGAGATTGGTCCCACGCCCAAAGAGCCAGCAGGGAAAACTATGCCTTGTTCTAAAGCTCTTTGGGAACCGCTTGCGTAGCCCCACATACCTGCGGGCTGCAGGCTTTCCTGCTGCCTTCAGCCTCAAAACCACCCTTTCCCACTTGGCGCCGCGCCAGGCAGAAAAATGGCCATATGTCTGGAGACTGGTCCCACGCCCAAAGAGCCAGCAGGGAAAACTATGCCTTGTTCTAAAGCTCTTTGGGAACCGCTTGCGTAGCCCCACAGACCTGGGGGCTGCAGGCTTTCCTGCTGCCTTCAGCCTCAAAAACACCCTTTCCCACTTGGCGCCGCGCAAGGCACAAAAATGGCCATATGTCTGGAGATTGGTCCCACGCCCAAAGAGCCAGCAGGGAAAACTATGCCTTGTTCTAAAGCTCTTTGGGAACCGCTTGCGTAGCCCCACACACCTGGGGGCTGCAGGCTTTCCTGCTGCCTTCAGCCTCAAAACCATCCTTTCCCACTTGGCGCCGCGCCAGTCCCAAAAATGGCCATATGTCTGGAGATTGGTCCCAAGCCCAAAGAGCCAGCAGGGAAAACTATGCCTTATTCTAAAGCTCTTTGGGAACCGCTTGCGTGGCCCCACACACCTGGGGCTGCAGGCTTTCCTGCTGCCTTCATCCTCAAAACAACCCTTTCCCACTTGGCGCCGCACAAGGCCCAAAAATGGACATATGTCTGGAGATTGGTCCCACGCCCAAAGAGCCAGCAGGGAAAACTATGCCTTGTTCTAAAGCTCTTTGGGAACCGCTTGCGTAGCCCCACGGACCTGCGGGCTGCAGGCTTTCCTGCTGCCTTCAGCCTCAAAACCACCCTTTCCCACTTGGCGCCGCGCCAGGCAGAAAAATGGCCATATGTCTGGAGACTGGTCCCACGCCCAAAGAGCCAGCAGGGAAAACTATGCCTTGTTCTAAAGCTCTTTGGGAACCGCTTGCGTAGCCCCACAGACCTGGGGGCTGCAGGCTTTCCTGCTGCCTTCAGCCTCAAAAACACCCTTTCCCACTTGGCGCCGCGCAAGGCACAAAAATGGCCATATGTCTGGAGATTGGTCCCACGCCCAAAGAGCCAGCAGGGAAAACTATGCCTTGTTCTAAAGCTCTTTGGGAACCGCTTGCGTAGCCCCACACACCTGGGGGCTGCAGGCTTTCCTGCTGCCTTCAGCCTCAAAACCATCCTTTCCCACTTGGCGCCGCGCCAGTCCCAAAAATGGCCATATGTCTGGAGATTGGTCCCAAGCCCAAAGAGCCAGCAGGGAAAACTATGCCTTATTCTAAAGCTCTTTGGGAACCGCTTGCGTGGCCCCACACACCTGGGGCTGCAGGCTTTCCTGCTGCCTTCATCCTCAAAACAACCCTTTCCCACTTGGCGCCGCGCAAGGCCCAAAAATGGCCATATGTCTGGAGATTGGTCCCACGCCCAAAGAGCCAGCAGGGAAAACTATGCCTTGTTCTAAAGCTCTTTGGGAACCGCTTGCGTAGCCCCACACACCTTGGGGCTGCAGGCTTTCCTGCTGCCTTCAGCCTCAAAACCACCCTTTCCCACTTGGCGCCGCGCCAGGCAGAAAAATGGCCATATGTCTGGAGACTGGTCCCACGCCCAAAGAGCCAGCAGGGAAAACTATGCCTTGTTCTAAAGCTCTTTGGGAACCGCTTGCGTAGCCCCACACACCTTGGGGCTGCAGGCTTTCCTGCTGCCTTCAGCCTCAAAACCACCCTTTCCCACTTGGCGCCGCGCAAGGCACAAAAATGGCCATATGTCTGGAGATTGGTCCCACGCCCAAAGAGCCAGCAGGGAAAACTATGCCTTGTTCTAAAGCTCTTTGGGAACCGCTTGCGTGGCCCCACACACCTGGGGGCTGCAGGCTTTCCTGCTGCCTTCAGCCTCAAAACCACCCTTTCCCACTTGGCGCCGCGCCAGGCACAAAAATGGCCATATGTCTGGAGACTGGTCCCACGCCCAAAGAGCCAGCAGGGAAATCTATGCCTTGTTCTAAAGCTCTTTGGGAACCGCTTGCGTAGCCCCACGGACCTGGGGGCTGCAGGCTTTCCTGCTGCCTTCAGCCTCAAAACCACCCTTTCCCACTTGGCGCCGCGCAAGGCACAAAAATGGCCATATGTCTGGAGATTGGTCCCACGCCCAAAGAGCCAGCAGGGAAAACTATGCCTTGTTCTAAAGCTCTTTGGGAACCGCTTGCGTAGCCCCACACACCTGAGGGCTGCAGGCTTTCCTGCTGCCTTCAGCCTCAAAACCACCCTTTCCCACTTGGCGCCGCGCCAGCCTCCAAAATCTACATATGTCTGGAGACAGGTCCCACGCCCAAAGAGCCAGGAGGAAAAACTATGCCTTGTTCTAAAGCTCTTTGGGAACCGCTTGCGTAGCCCCACAGACCTGGGGGCTGCAGGCTTTCCTGCTGCCTTCAGCCTCAAAACCACCCTTTCCCACTTGGCGCCGCGCCAGTCCCAAAAATGGCCATATGTCTGGAGATTGGTCCCAAGCCCAAAGAGCCAGCAGGGAAAACTATGCCTTATTCTAAAGCTCTTTGGGAACCGCTTGCGTGGCCCAACACACCTGGGGCTGCAGGCTTTCCTGCTGCCTTCATCCTCAAAACAACCCTTTCCCACTTGGCGCCGCGCAAGGCCCAAAAATGGACATATGTCTGGAGATTGGTCCCACGCCCAAAGAGCCAGCAGGGAAAACTATGCCTTGTTCTAAAGCTCTTTGGGAACCGCTTGCGTAGCCCCACATACCTGCGGGCTGCAGGCTTTCCTGCTGCCTTCAGCCTCAAAACCACCCTTTCCCACTTGGCGCCGCGCCAGGCAGAAAAATGGCCATATGTCTGGAGACTGGTCCCACGCCCAAAGAGCCAGCTGGGAAAACTATGCCTTGTTCTAAAGCTCTTTGGGAACCGCTTGCGTAGCCCCACACACCTGGGGGCTGCAGGCTTTCCTGCTGCCTTCAGCCTCAAAACCACCCTTTCCCACTTGGCGCCGCGCCAGGCACAAAAATGGCCATATGTCTGGAGACTGGTCCCACGCCCAAAGAGCCAGCAGGGAAATCTATGCCTTGTTCTAAAGCTCTTTGGGAACCGCTTGCGTGGCCCCACACACCTGGGGGCTGCAGGCTTTCCTGGCGCCTTCAGCCTCAAAACCACACTTTCCCACTTGGCGCCGCGCAGCCTCCAAAATCTACATATGTCTGGAGATTGGTCCCACGCCCAAAGAGCCAGCAGGGAAAACTATGCCTTGTTCTAAAGCTCTTTGGGAACCGCTTGCGTAGCCCCACACACCTGGGGGCTGCAGGCTTTCCTGCTGCCTTCAGCCTCAAAACCACCCTTTCCCACTTGGCGCCGTGCCAGCATCCAAAATCTACATATGTCTGGAGACTGGTCCCACGCCCAAAGAGCCAGGAGGAAAAACTATGCCTTGTTCTAAAGCTCTTTGGGAACCGCTTGCGTAGCCCCACACACCTGGGGGCTGCAGGCTTTCCTGCTGCCTTCAGCCTCAAAACCACCCTTTCCCACTTGGCGCCGCGCCAGGCACAAAAATGGCCATATGTCTGGAGATTGGTCCCAAGCCCAAAGAGCCAGCAGGGAAAACTATGCCTTATTCTAAAGCTCTTTGAGAACCGCTTGCGTGGCCCCACACACCTGGGGCTGCAGGCTTTCCTGCTGCCTTCATCCTCAAAACAACCCTTTCCCACTTGGCGCCGCGCAAGGCCCAAAAATGGACATATGTCTGGAGATTGGTCCCACGCCCAAAGAGCCAGCAGGGAAAACTATGCCTTGTTCTAAAGCTCTTTGGGAACCGCTTGCGTAGCCCCACATACCTGCGGGCTGCAGGCTTTCCTGCTGCCTTAAGCCTCAAAACCACCCTTTCCCACTTGGCGCCGCGCCAGGCACAGAAATGGCAATATGTCTGGAGACTGGTCCCACGCCCAAAGAGCCAGCAGGGAAAACTATGCCTTGTTCTAAAGCTCTTTGGGAACCGCTTGCGTAGCCCCACGGACCTGCGGGCTGCAGGCTTTCCTGCTGCCTTCAGCCTCAAAAACAAACTTTCCCACTTGGCGCCGCGCCAGGCCCAAAAATGGACATATGTCTGGAGATTGGTCCCACGCCCAAAGAGCCAGCAGGGAAAACTATGCCTTGTTCTAAAGCTCTTTGGGAACCGCTTGCGTGGCCCCACACACCTGGGGGCTGCAGGCTTTCCTGCTGCCTTCAGCCTCAGAACCACCCTTTCCCACTTGGGGCCACGCCAGGCACAAAAACGGCCATATGTCTGGAGATTGGTCCCACGCCCAAAGAGCCAGCAGGGAAAACTATGCCTTGTTCTAAAGCTCTTTGGGAACCGCTTGCGTAGCCCCACACACCTGCAGGCTGCAGGTTTTCCTGCTGCCTTCAGCCTCAAAACCACCCTTTCCCACTAGGCGCCGCGCCAGCCTCAGAAATCTACATATGTCTGGAGGTTGGTCCCACGCCCAAAGAGCCAGCAGAGAAAACTATGCCTTGTTCTAAAGCTCTTTGGGAACCGCTTGCGTAGCCCAACACACATGGGGGCTGCAGGCTTTCCTGCTGCCTTCAGCCTCAAAACCACCCTTTCCCACTTGGCGCCGCGCCAGGCCCAAAAATGGCCATATGTCTGGAGATTGGTCCCACGCCCAAAGAGCCAGCAGGGAAAACTATGCCTTATTCTAATGCTCTTTGGGAACCGCTTGCGTGGCCCCACAGACCTGGGCGTGTAGGCTTTCCTGCTGCCTTCAGCCTCAAAACCACCCTTTCCCACTTGGCGCCGCGCCAGCCTCCAAAATCTACATATGTCTGGAGGTTGGTCCCACGCCCAAAGAGCCAGCAGAGAAAACTAAGCCTTGTTCTAAAGGTATTTGGGAACCGCTTGCGTGGCCCCACACACCTGGGGGGTGCAGGCTTTCCTGCTGCCTTCAGCCTCAAAACCACCCTTTACCACTTGGCGCCGCGCCAGCCTCCAAAATCTGCATATGTCTTGAGGTTGGTCCCACGCCCAAAGAGCCAGCAGAGAAAACTATGCCTTGTTCTAAAGCTCTTTGGGAACCGCTTGTGTAGCACCACACACCTGGCGGTCTGCAGCCTTTCCTGCTGCCTTCAGCCTCAAAACCACCCTTTCCCACTTGGCGCCGCGCCAGGCCCAAAAATGGCCATATGTCTGGAGATTGGTCCCACGCCCAAAGAGCCAGCAGGGAAAACTATGCCTTATTCTAAAGCTCTTTGGGAACCGCTTGCGTGGCCCCACAGACCTGGGGGTGCAGGCTTTCCTGCTGCCTTCAGCCTCAAAACCACCCTTTCCCACTTGGCGCCGCGCCAGCCTCCAAAATCTACATATGCCTGGAGGTTGGTCCCACGCCCAAAGAGCCAGCAGGGAAAACTATGCCTTGTTCTAAAGCTCTTTGGGAACCACTTGCGTAGCCCCACACACCTGGGGGCTGCAGGCTTTCCTGCTGCCTTCAGCCTGAAAACCGCCCTTTCCCACTTGGCGCCGCGCAAGGCCCAAAAATGGCCATATGTCTGGAGATTGGTCCCACGCCCAAAGAGCCAGCAGGGAAAACTATGCCTTGTTCTAAAGCTCTTTGGGAACCGCTTGCGTGGCCCCACACACCTGGGGGCTGCAGGCTTTCCTGCTGCCTTCAGCCTCAAAACCACCCTTTCCCACTTGGCGCCGCGCAAGGCACAAAAATGGCCATATGTCTGGAGACTGGTCCCACGCCCAAAGAGCCAGGAGGGAAAACTATGCCTTGTTCTAAAGCTCTTTGGGAACCGCTTGCGTGGCCCCACACACCTGGGGGCTGCAGGCTTTCCTGCTGCCTTAAGCCTCAAAACCACCCTTTCCCACTTGGCGCCGCGCCAGGCTCAAAAATGGCCATATGTCTGGAGACTGGTCCCACTCCCAAAGAGCCAGCAGGGAAAACTATGCCTTGTTCTAAAGCTCTTTGGGAACCGCTTGCGTAGCCCCAAGGACCTGGGGGCTGCAGGCTTTCCTGCTGCCTTCAGCCTCAAAACCACCCTTTCCCACTCGGCGCCGCGCCAGGCACA
Organism: Larus michahellis; assembly: GCF_964199755.1. Classification (NCBI taxonomy): domain Eukaryota; kingdom Metazoa; phylum Chordata; class Aves; order Charadriiformes; family Laridae; genus Larus; species Larus michahellis. The sequence continues at coordinate 10,967 of NW_027436321.1, read as the reverse complement.
AAAATTGCCATATGTCTGGAGACTGGTCCCACGCCCAAAGAGCCAGCAGGGAAAACTATGCCTTGTTCTAAAGCTCTTTGGGAACCGCTTGCGTGGCCCCACAGACCTGGGGGCTGCAGGCTTTCCTGCTGCCTTCAGCCTCAAAACCACCCTTTCCCACTTGGCGCCGCGCCAGCCTCCAAAATCTACATATGTCTGGAGACTGGTCCCACGCCCAAAGAGCCAGCAGGGAAAACTATGCCTTGTTCTAAAGCTCTTTGGGAACCACTTGCGTAGCCCCACACACCTGGGGGCTGCAGGCTTTCCTGCTGCCTTCAGCCTCAAAACCAAACCTTCCCACTTGGCGCCGCGCCAGGCCCAAATATGGCCATATGTCTGGAGATTGGTCCCACGCCCAAAGAGCCAGCAGGGAAAACTATGCCTTGTTCTAAAGCTCTTTGGGAACCGCTTGCGTAGCCCCACAGACCTGGGGGCTGCATGTTTTCCTGCTGCCTTCAGCCTCAAAACCACCCTTTCCCACTTGGCGCCGCGCCAGCCTCAAAAATCTACATATGTCTGGAGGTTGGTCCCACGCCCAAAGAGCCAGCAGAGAAAACTATGCCTTGTTCTAAAGCTCTTTGGGAACCGCTTGCGTAGCCCCACAGACCTGGGGGCTGCAGGCTTTCCTGCTGCCTTCAGCCTCAAAACCACCCTTTCCCACTTGGCGCCGCGCCAGGCCCAAAAATGGCCATATGTCTGGAGATTGGTCCCACGCCCAAAGAGCCAGCAGGGAAAACTATGCCTTATTCTAAAGCTCTTTGGGAACCGCTTGCATGGCCCCACAGACCTGGGCGTGTAGGCTTTCCTGCTGCCTTCAGCCTCAAAACCACCCTTTCCCACTTGGCGCCGCGCCAGCCTCCAAAATCTACATATTTCTGGAGGTTGGTCCCACGCCCAAAGAGCCAGCAGAGAAAACTATGCCTTGTTCTAAAGCTCTTTGGGAACCGCTTGTGTAGCACCACACACCTGGCGGTCTGCAGCCTTTCCTGCTGCCTTCAGCCTCAAAACCACCCTTTCCCACTTGGCGCCGCGCAAGGCACAAAAATGGCCATATGTCTGGAGATTGGTCCCACGCCCAAAGAGCCAGCAGGGAAAACTATGCCTTATTCTAAAGCTCTTTGGGAACCGCTTGCGTGGCCCCACACACCTGGGGGTGCAGGCTTTCCTGCTGCCTTCAGCCTCAAAACCACCCTTTCCCACTTGGCGCCGCGCCAGCCTCCAAAATCTACATATGTCTGGAGACTGGTCCCACGCCCAAAGAGCCAGCAGGGAAAACTATGCCTTGTTCTAAAGCTCTTTGGGAACCACTTGCGTAGCCCCACACACCTGGGGGCTGCAGGCTTTCCTGCTGCCTTCAGCCTCAAAAACAAACTTTCCCACTTGGCGCCGCGCCAGGCCCAAATATGGCCATATGTCTGGAGATTGGTCCCACGCCCAAAGAGCCAGCAGGGAAAACTATGCCTTGTTCTAAAGCTCTTTGGGAACCGCTTGCGTGGCCCCACACACCTGGGGGCTGCAGGCTTTCCTGCGGCCTTCAGCCTCAGAACCACCCTTTCCCACTTGGCGCCACGCCAGGCACAAAAATGGCCATATGTCTGGAGATGGGTCCCACGCCCAAAGAGCCAGCAGGGAAAACTATGCCTTGTTCTAAAGCTCTTTGGGAACCGCTTGCGTAGCCCCACACACCTGCGGGCTGCAGGTTTTCCTGCTGCCTTCAGCCTCAAAACCACCCTTTCCCACTAGGCGCCGCGCCAGCCTCAGAAATCTACATATGTCTGGAGGTTGGTCCCACGCCCAAAGAGCCAGCAGAGAAAACTATGCCTTGTTCTAAAGCTCTTTGGGAACCGCTTGCGTAGCCCCACACACCTGGGGGCTGCAGGCTTTCCTGCTGCCTTCAGCCTCAAAACCACCCTTTCCCACTTGGCGCCGCGCCAGCCTCCAAAATCTACATATGTCTGGAGGTTGGTCCGACGCACAAAGAGCCAGCAGAGAAAACTATGCCTTGTTCTAAAGTTATTTGGGAACCGCTTGCGTGGCCCCACACACCTGGGGGGTGCAGGCTTTCCTGCTGCCTTCAGCCTCAAAACCACCCTTTCCCACTTGGTGCCGCGCCAGGCACAAAAATGGCCATATGTCTGGAGACTGGTCCCACGCCCAAAGAGCCAGCAGGGAAAACTATGCCTTGTTCTAAAGCTCTTTGGGAACCGCTTGCGTGGCCCCACACACCTGCGGGCTGCAGGCTTTCCTGCTGCCTTCAGCCTCAAAACCACCCTTTCCCACTTGGCGCCGCGCCAGCCTCCAAAATCTACATATGTCTGGAGACTGGTCCCACGCCCAAAGAGCCAGCAGGGAAAACTATGCCTTGTTCTAAAGCCCTTTGGGAACCGCTTGCGTAGCCCCACACACCTGGGGGCTGCAGGCTTTCCTGCTGCCTTCAGCCTGAAAACCGCCCTTTCCCACTTGGCGCCGCGCAAGGCCCAAAAATGGCCATATGTCTGGAGACTGGTCCCACGCCCAAAGAGCCAGCAGGGAAAACTATGCCTTGTTCTAAAGCTCTTTGGTAACCGCTTGCGTAGCCCCACACACCTGGGGGCTGCAGGCTTTCCTGCTGCCTTCAGCCTCAAAACCACCCTTTCCCACTTGGCGCCGCGCCAGGCACAAAAATGGCCATATGTCTGGAGACTGGTCCCACGCCCAAAGAGCCAGCAGGGAAAACTATGCCTTGTTCTAAAGCTCTTTGGGAACCGCTTGCGTAGCCCCATGGACCTGGGGGCTGCAGGCTTTCCTGCTGCCTTCAGCCTCAAAACCACCCTTTCCCACTTGGCGCCGCGCAAGGCACAAAAATGGCCATATGTATGGAGGTTGGTCCCACGCCCAAAGAGCCAGCAGGGAAAACTATGCCTTGTTCTAAAGCTCTTTGGGAACCGCTTGCGTAGCCCCACACACCTGGGGGCTGCAGGCTTTCCTACTGCCTTCAGCCTCAAAACCACCCTTTCCCACTTGGCGCCGCGCCAGCCTCGAAAATCTACATATGTCTGGAGGTTGGTCCCACGCCCAAAGAGCCAGCAGAGAAAACTATGCCTTGTTCTAAAGCTCTTTGGGAACCGCTTGCGTAGCCCCACACACCTGGGGGCTGCAGGCTTTCCTGCTGCCTTCAGCCTCAAAACCACCCTTTCCCACTCGGCGCCGCGCAAGGCCCAAAAATGGCCATATGTCTGGAGATTGGTCCCACGCCCAAAGAGCCAGCAGGGAAAACTATGCCTTGTTCTAAAGGTATTTGGGAACCGCTTGCGTGGCCCCAGACACCTGGGGGCTCCAGGCTTTCCTGCTGCCTTCAGCCTCAAAACCACCCTTTCCCACTTGGCGCCGCGCCAGGCACAAAAATGGCCATATGTCTGGAGACTGGTCCCACGCCCAAAGAGCCAGCAGGGAAAACTATGCCTTGTTCTAAAGCTCTTTGGGAACCGCTTGCGTAGCCCCACACACCTGGGGGCTGCAGGCTTTCCTGGCGCCTTCAGGCTCAAAACCACCCTTTCCCACTTGGCGCTGCGCCGGGCACTGTCGGAGGATGTCGGAGTGGGAGACGGACCCGGAGTAACGATGGAATCTCAATATGAGTATGATCGTTCTCCCTTTATTCAAGTTTTCACAGAGTATATATAGACAGGCAATAAGAGCACGCGCTAGCGGCAGCTATATGATTGGCTTACAGTCTCTGTTCACGCGCTGTCCATGCAGTTCATTCACAGATCAGGTTGGTTACAAGAATTCACATAGTAAATTGCTTAGTCATTAGCACAACATGTTTTCTACCTTCTCAGTCCCCGTTTTTCCCATGTACTAATTCCATCTTCTACCACCTGTTTTGCCCTTAATCTAATCTCTCATAGTAGGGAGGCTGGCTCACGTGACCATTTTCTCTCAGACACATTCCTACAATCCCCCCTTTTTCTTCTTGAGCCAGCCAGACCTTATGCATGGCATTTTCTATCATGTCAGTCACTTTGCGGAGAACACACGAGGCTACCATAATCAATAATAATATAACCAACAGTAGCATAAGCCCTTGCTTTAGTAAGTCTGATAACCATCCCGTTATACCCCATGAGCTTGACCAATCATCGAAACCATTTTTGACCGCTTTTAATTTGGACATGTTATCCTTGTTGTGACGCTCTTAGCAGGTCATATACTAAACACAATTAAAAACAGAATCAAAAAGAACCCTGCTAAGGCAATAAATACCCAGATTCCTAAATTTAGCCCAGAAAGCCAATTTCTTTGGATTTACCCACGAGAAATCCTTTTGTAATATTTCAAATACATTGCGGTTGCTGACAGCACAAGCGACCCTGGAAAAACAATCGTGGTAACATTTCGATCATCATAGTTACTGGTTTTGAAAAGGTATGTGGCAAAAATACCCACTCTAACGCAGTCAGGCTCTTTGCGAGTGCATCATCCCACTGTCCTATCAGGGCATAAAGTTGAAATTCTTGTAGGAAGGTGTTCAATGCGTCTTGCAGCAGTAGTAGACTATATCTTATCTTGCAACATACTGTAATGCCTTCAGAGCTGTTGGGGTTAATGAACATAAAACTTGGGGGGGGGGGGGGGGGGGGGCGGGGGCAGACACAGTGCTTCAGGGCATCCCCTGTACCTTCAAAGTGCGCTCATGTCTCTCTCCCCCTGTCTGACCTGAGACAGCCTCCTTATATCCTGCACTGGATTGACTGGAGAAGTACAGGCTAGAGTCGCTGCATGCATGGCCAGTGCACGCAGCGAGTCCCACCAGACTCTCCTGCGCTGGATCGAGTAGAAAAGTACAGGCTAGAGTCACTGCACACGTGGCCAGCGTACGCAGCGAGTCTCACCAAACTCATGATCCAGCTTTGCTGACAGCGGCTGTCTGATATGTGACTACATTGTTGTAATCCCTTCTTGTTATCTTCTTCTGTGAAGGTCGGGTTCTCATGGATACACACATAGTTTTCAGAGCAACATATTCTACAACTCGTACAAGGGTACGACGCAAAGCGGCATTTACAGCTGATCATATAATGCTTATTAAACGCGGCAAACAGCATACTAAACATAACAGACAAATTCCTTCCACACAGGCGATGAGTACAATTTGCTTCAACCAACCCCACCCCCAAGTCCATCCAGCAAAGAGATTTCACCCCGTGGTCTCCACAAGTTGCTGGTTCAGTCGGTGTAGTTCCTGCAGCTGGGCATGGATGGATTTGGAGTGGTCACTTAGATTCATACAATACAATCCTTTAAAATCTTGACAACCATGTCTGTGAGCTGAAAGCAAAAACCAGTAGCAGTTCTGTTTTGCAACATCGCATATTGAATACTATCTACATCTAGCAATAACTCAGAAATAGCGGTACTAGTAGCATTGTTAAACTTATCCTTGGCAGCAAGAGAGTCCTTGTTATCAAGAATCCTTGGCAGCAAAAAAGTCCTTGTTAGCAAGAGAGCATGCGGACTCCCTGTTCTTGCTGGTACTGTGCTTTGATCTTCTTCCACAACAGGCCAAGATTCTCAAACAGCTAGATAAGGTGTCTGTGAGTCCATTACAGGCTTATGTCATCCAAATGTTTTTCTTGCAAGCACCTGAGACTGAATAACAATTGGTGTGATATATGTGTTTTCCAGCACCCAGGTGCGAGTCCCTTGCGTGTATTTACAGTCCTCCTCGCCGATTTTCCATTGCTTTCCCATATTCCACCCCCTTGCTCAGGAGACCGCTTCTGCTGGGGCTCATTTTAGTCTCGCAGGGTATAACACAGAGCAATCTACTAAGGCATGCAATAACATATACACATATAGGAAAAAAAAACAAAAACCATATCTCTATGGTACTGCTTTGAATCAGGTGTCCTATTTCTCTTTTTCTGATGCTTTCCCGTAATGCTTATGGCATACTTTTGTGCTAACATGGCACATTTCCCATCTAATTGTTCCTGTTTGGTTTCTTTTTTTTTTTCTTTTTTCTTTTTTTTTTTTTTTTCTTGTTTTTTTTTTTTCCCATTTTTTTTTCTTTTTTTTCTTTCTCTTCTTTTTTTTTTTTTTTTTTTTTTTTTTTTTTTTTCCCCCCATCACTTACGACTGACCTAAAAGTCTGCCTTTGCAACAAGAGCTCAGTTTCTCATTTTTCCTTAAGTTTCTCATTTTCCTACAGAGCATCCTATAGACTTTGTCTCAACTCCTTTTCCCAATCAACCATGACCTTATAGACAAACAACAAACAACCAGCGATACGCCCTGCACGGACGAGCCGTTTCTGAGAGTGTAAACGTGTCGGCTCATGAAAACTCCCCCAATATTTCAGGACTTCCATCAGTTCTACAGCCCATCCTGGTATATCTACCTGGGGCGCGCTCGCCTTACGTCTAAACATTGTGTATACACAAACTTCTTCACTTGACGGAGTGTCAGCCCTAGTTGCATACGAGAACAGTACCACACCGGGCAGAACGCCTGCTCCAGTGGAGTCACCTAACGACACTGCACACAACAAAAAGCAAACAGTAGCACACATGCTGATCAGCAGGTATAAGCTGGCGCCCACACACACTTACACAGCAGACATACAAAAACAGCACTTTTATCTCAGGGAGACGACTGGGGAGGGGAGGGGGTGAGGTGGGCAATGTCAGGAGCAAACAGCTCTGGCTCTGTCCTTCTCTGCTGACATTCTGCCTCCTCCATCGGCCTCAGGCGGAGCAGAGGGGATCAGCAGGGGATCGTCCCAGACCTTCGGACCTGGCCTGTTCAATCCCCCTCCCATGGGTTGTAATGCTGCAAAAGCCCCGGCTGCTGTGGCTCGCTCCGCGTTCATATCTTGTAAGGTCGATAACACCAACCACCATGTCATCGCTAACGGTGATGCCTCTTTGTCTCCTTTACTTATCATTTCCCACAGTTTTTTTCCAACAGCCTCCCATATTCCTGGTTTAAAAGCTGTCTGGGGCTCTGGTGCAAATCCGTTCTCTCTGCACCAGGTTAACAACCTTCGGAGCATACGCTCATCATATTTCACCCTTCTCTTAGAGAGGATATGCAGGAGAAGTCTTAATACAGCCCCTTCTTCTTTTGTTACTTGTTGTCCCATCTCCTGCCCCGGCTTAATCAGTTTGAGCAACAGTTTCGCTGGTGTTTCAATCCCTCTCTTAGAGAGGATCCCAGCGAGTAGCGTGGCCGCAGCTTCTGTTTCCATAGCTGCGCCTGGGAGGTGAGGAGCGACCTCACGCCGTTGTCTGCTCCCGCTGATGCGCCCAAGCAGCACGTCTCCCAGCCGAAGTTTCCCACTCCCCTCCTCTAGCTGCTTACCGCAGTCTCGGAGAACTCAGTCGCGCTGAACCATCCTCTGCTACCAGATGTCGGAGGATGTCGGAGTGGGAGACGGACCCGGAGTAACGATGGAATCTCAATATGAGTATGATCGTTCTCCCTTTATTCAAGTTTTCACAGAGTATATATAGACAGGCAATAAGAGCACGCGCTAGCGGCAGCTATATGATTGGCTTACAGTCTCTGTTCACGCGCTGTCCATGCAGTTCATTCACAGATCAGGTTGGTTACAAGAATTCACATAGTAAATTGCTTAGTCATTAGCACAACATGTTTTCTACCTTCTCAGTCCCCGTTTTTCCCATGTACTAATTCCATCTTCTACCACCTGTTTTGCCCTTAATCTAATCTCTCATAGTAGGGAGGCTGGCTCACGTGACCATTTTCTCTCAGACACATTCCTACAGGGCACAAAAATGGCCATATGTCTGGAGACTGGTCCCACGCCCAAAGAGCCAGCAGGGAAAACTATGCCTTGTTCTAAAGCTCTTTGGGAACCGCTTGCGTAGCCCCACACACTTGGGGGCTGCAGGCTTTCCTGGCGCCTTCAGCCTCAAAACCACCCTTTCCCACTTGGCGCCGCGCCAGGCAGAAAAAAGGCCATATGTCTGGAGACTGGTCCCACGCCCAAAGAGCCAGCAGGGAAAACTATGCCTTGTTCTAAAGCTCTTTGGGAACCGCTTGCGTAGCCCCACACACTTGGGGGCTGCAGGCTTTCCTGGCGCCTTCAGCCTCAAAACCACCCTTTCCCACTTGGCGCCGCGCCAGGCAGAAAAAAGGCCATATGTCTGGAGACTGGTCCCACGCCCAAAGAGCCAGCAGGGAAAACTATGCCTTGTTCTAAAGCTCTTTGGGAACTGCTTGCGTAGCCCCACAGACCTGGGGGCTGCAGGCTTTCCTGCTTCCTTCAGCCTCAAAACTTTCTTTCCCACTTGGCGCCGCGCCAGGCACAAAAATGGCCATATGTCTGGAGACTGGTCCCATGCCCAAAGAGCCCGCAGGGAAAACTATGCCTTGTTCTAAAGCTCTTTGGGAACCGCTTGCGTAGCCCCACACACCTGGGGGCTGCAGGCTTTCCTGCTGCCTTCAGCCTCAAAAGCACCCTTTCCCACTTGGCGCCGGTCCAGGCTCAAAAATGGCCATATGTCTGGAGATTGGTCCCACGCCCAAAGAGCCCGCAGGGAAAAATATGCCTTGTTCTAAAGCTCTTTGGGAACCGCTTGCGTAGCCCCACAGACCTGGGGGCTGCAGGCTTTCCTGGCGCCTTCAGCCTCAAAACCACCCTTTCCCACTTGGCGCCGCGCCAGGCACAAAAATGGCCATATGTCTGGAGATTGGTCCCATGCCCAAAGAGCCAGCAGGGAAAATTATGCCTTGTTCTAAAGCTCTTTGGGAACCGCTTGCGTAGCCCCACACACCTGGGGGCTGCAGGCTTTCCTGCTGCCTTCAGCCTTAAAACCACACTTTCCCACTTGGCGCCGGTCCAGGCACAAAAATGCCCATATGTCTGGAGATTGGTCCCACGCCCAAAGAGCCAGCAGGGAAAACTATGCCTTGTTCTAAAGCTCTTTGGGAACCGCTTGTGTAGCCCCACACACCTGGGGGCTGCAGGCTTTCCTGCTGCCTTCAGCCTCAAAACCACCCTTTCCCACTTGGCGCCGGTCCAGGCACAAAAATGCCCATATGTCTGGAGATTGGTCCCACGCCCAAAGAGCCAGCAGGGAAAACTATGCCTTGTTCTAAAGCTCTTTGGGAACCGCTTGCGTAGCCCCACACACCTGGGGGCTGCAGGCTTTCCTGGCGCCTTCAGCCTCAAAACCACCCTTTCCCACTTGGCGCCGCGCCAGGCAAAAAAATGGCCATATGTCTGGAGACTGGTCCCACGCCCAAAGAGCCAGCAGGGAAAACTATGCGTTGTTCTAAAGCTCTTTGGGAACCGCTTGCGTAGCCCCACAGACCTGGGGGCTGCAGGCTTTCCTGCTGCCTTCAGCCTCAAAACTTTCTTTCCCACTTGGCGCCGCGCCAGGCACAAAAATGGCCATATGTCTGGAGACTGGTCCCACGCCCAAAGAGCCAGCAGGGAAAACTATGCCTTGTTCTAAAGCTCTTTGGGAACCGCTTGCGTAGCCCCACACACCTGCGGGCTGCAGGCTTTCCTGCTGCCTTCAGCCTCAAAACCACCCTTTCCCACTTGGCGCCGCGCCAGGCACAAAAATGGCCATATGTCTGGAGATTGGTCCCACGCCCAAAGAGCCAGCAGGGAAAACTATGCCTTATTCTAAAGCTCTTTGGGAACCGCTTGCGTAGCCCCACAGACCTGGGGGCTGCAGGCTTTCCTGCGGCCTTCAGCCTCAAAACCACCCTTTCCCACTTGGCGCCGCGCCAGGCACAAAAATGGCCATATGTCTGGAGATTGGTCCCACGCCCAAAGAGCCAGCAGGGAAAACTATGCCTTGTGCTAAAGCTCTTTGGGAACCGCTTGCGGAGCCCAACACACCTGGGGGCTGCAGGCTTTCCTGCTGCCTTCAGCCTCAAAACCACCCTTTCCCACTTGGCGTCGTGCCAGGCTCAAAAATGGCCATATATCTGGAGATTGGTCCCACGACCAAAGAGCCCGCAGTGAAAAGTATGCCTTGTTCTAAAGCTCTTTGGGAACCACTGGCGTAGCCACACAGACCTGGGGGGCTGCAGGCTTTCCTGCTGCCTTCAGCCTCAAAACCACCCTTCCCACTTGGCGCTGGTCCAGGCACAAAAATGGCCATATGTCTGGAGATTGGTCCCACGGCAAAAGAGCCAGCAGGGAAAACTATGCCTTGTTCTAAAGCTCTTTGGGAACCGCTTGCGTAGCCCCACACACCTGGGGGCTGCAGGCTTTCCTGGCGCCTTCAGCCTCAAAACCACCCTTTCCCACTTGGCGCCGCGCCAGGCTCAAAAATGGCCATATGTCTGGAGATTGCTCCCACGCCCAAAGAGCCAGCAGGGAACACTATGCCTTGTTCTAAAGCTCTTTGGGAACCGCTTGTGTAGCCCCACACACCTGGGGGCTGCAGGCTTTCCTGCTGCCTTCAGCCTCAAAACCACCCTTCGCACTTGGCGCCGCGCCAGGCACAAAAATGGCCATATGTCTGGAGATTGGTCCCACGCCCAAAGAGCCAGCAGGGAAAACTATGCCTTGTTCTAAAGCTCTTTGGGAACCGCTTGCGTAGCCCCACAGACCAGCGGGCTGCAGGCTTTCCTGCTGCCTTCAGCCTCAAAACCACCCTTTCCCACTTGGCGCCGGTCCAGGCAGAAAAATGGCCATATGTCTGGAGATTGGTCCCATGCCCAAAGAGCGATGAGGGAAAACTATGCCTTGTGCTAAAGCTCTTTGGGAACTGCTTGCGTAGCCCCACAGACCTGGGGGCTGCAGGCTTTCCTGCTGCCTTCAGCCTCAAAACCACCCTTTCCCATTTGGCGCCGCACCAGGCACAAAAATGGCCATATGTCTGGAGATTGGTCCCACGCCCAAAGAGCCAGCAGGGAAAACTATGCCTTGTTCGAAAGCTCTTTGGGAACCGCTTGCG